>NC_041388.1:155416604-155458127 GCF_002162155.2 Triticum dicoccoides
GGGTGAATAGGGGATTTTAATGAAAGTCGTCAAAACATGGAAGTTTTGAAGACAAACGATAGAGATAAACCTATTACCATGCAGCGGAAGGTAGACTACACTAGGAAAGCCATAGTCAAGTATTCAATGAAGTGAACGCACAAAGACTAATAACAGCTAGGCAGTATAGATCAGGATGGAAGATAGTATGAAGCCAATCAGAACAAGCAGTCACTCAGTAAAGACAAAAGATAATGCAAACAGGCAATGACTTCACAAGGACCAGCTGTAAATAAAGAGGTGGAAAGGATAGAACCAGTTGCTCGTTGATGACAATGATTTGTTGGACCAGTTCCAGTTGCTGTGACAACTGTACGTCTGGTTAGGGAGGCTGAGATTTAACTCAGAAGACCGTGTCTTCACCTTATTCCCCTCGAGCTAAGGACACCCAGTCCTTGCCCATTCACTCTGGTAAGTCTTCAAGGGAGACTTCCAAACCTTCACAGACTTCGTTCACCGGCAATCCACAATGACTCTTGGATGCTTAGAACGCGACGCCTAACCGGTTGGAGAATTCACAGTCCTCAAGTGTAATAAGTCTCCAAATCACACAGAGAAGAAGACTTCAGTGATGCCTAACACTCTTTGGCTCTGGGTGTTTAGGGCTTTGTCCTCGCAAAGATTTCTCTCTCAAAGGCTTCGAGGTGGGTTGCTCTCAAATGACAAAAGCCGTGCACTAACTCTGAGCAGCCAACCAATTTATGGTGTAGGGGGTGGGCTATTTATAGCCACTAGGCAACCCGACCTGATTTGTCCGAAATGACCCTGGGTCACATAGGAACTGACAAGTGTTCCAACGGTCAGATTTCAAACACACACAGCAACTTTACTTGGGCTACAAGCAAAGCTGACTCATCCAGCTCTGGATAAGATTTGCTCTCATTGTCTTCGCTCGAAGACATAGGATTTTGGTTAAGCATCACTTCAGTCATTCTGACTGGTTCACTTGGACCCTACTTAACAGTACGGTGGTTCCTATGACTTAACAAAGAAGAAAAGGAAACGTCGAAACAACTAAGTCTTCGCGCTCCATAGTCTTCACGCGATGTCTTCTCTTGTCATAGTCTTCAATGTGAGTGTCTTCACATACCACCTTTGTCTTCAATGTCTTCATACATTTTTAGGGGTCATCTCCGGTAGGAAAACCGAATCAATGAGGGACTTCTACCCGTGTTATCTTGCAATTCTCACAAACACATTAGTCCCTCAACCAGGTTTGTCGTCAATACTCCAAAACCAACTAGGGGTGGCACTAGATGCACTTACAATCTCCCCCTTTTTGGTGATTGATGAGAAACTGGTTGAAGTTTTCAACGGGGATAGAAGTATGTGAAATTGTAAAGGATTTAAGTACTATCTTCGTAAGTAGCAGAAAGGCTCCCCCTGAAGATGTGCATATAAATATTTGCTTTTGAATGCAAATGCACATGGCAGGTTGTACTTGCGGAGCTCCTCTTCTACTTATGAAGACAATTCATCATGCATGAAAGGATATATCGAAGATAATGACATGCATAATGAGAAATGGACGTCTGCAAAATGAATTCGTGCGGAATTTATCGTCGCACATGCGGAATTTATCATCGCATCACATAGTGTCGAAAAGGTAGCAGACGACCATCAAGTTTAAGTATTACAACTTAAAAAAACGAACCGAATGTATCAAAAGTGAGAGTTGTAAGCACTTGGAAAAAGTAGAAAAAGTAAAGCAACCACCCATATGGACCCGCTTGAAGACTATCAACTCATATGCTTCTCCCCCTTTTGTCAGTAATGACCAGAAAGGTTTGAAGACATAGAGCTCCTACTCGTTCCCATGAGGAGTAGACGAAGCAGCATGGTCGTCGTTGAGGTCTGGTGGTGCAGACGAACTTGGTGCAGTGTCGACATGCGCTGAAGGTGGAGGTGGTGAAGTGGCATCATCTTGATCATCTATGACTCTGGGATTCACCGCCGCAGCTGAGGAAGAATAGTCAGAGTCTTCAAGTGAGGGAGTCCGACGCAAGTGAGCATTCCTTGGAGGAGTGGAGTCAAACTTGAATCTATCTGTGAAGCCATCGTCTTGACAATCTGCTTCAGCAGTGAACAATGTCAAACTCTTCCAGGACCTCCGACAGGTTTCATGTGTAACAAAGTCATTCTTGGTGGCAAGATTGCGAATGCAATTGACGTCCACCAAGAGGCTTTGCATCTGACACTTAAGCCAGTCATGATGCTTATCCCATTTCTGATGTAGAGCGACGAGAAGCTCTCGGTCATTGAGAACACGAGATCGCTTCCGAGGCCTTTGGGCAATGGTGCTTCCAGTGGCTTCAGTTTGGGTGCGAGGGGCACGTGTGTTGCCAGCCAAGGGATAAACACGAGAGATGGCCTGAACTCCTTCAATGAGCTGGGTGAAGCTTTGATGATCAACATTGTGAAGATAAATTGGATCCTTTGCAGGCTCTGGGTAAATAGCTTCAACAGACAGATCAACCTCTGGCAAGAATACTAGACGATTGCATGCAGATGGCTGATAGTTGAAGCCAGAGTGAAGCTTGATAAGACGCATTACCCATGGAGCATAGAACTTCAGACCAAAGATGTCGGAGCCAGATGCAGCCAACTGCCTGATGAAGAAGTGTTGAGAATTGAAGCTGAAGCCATTGAAGATATAGAAAACCAAAGTCTTCATTGCTCCTTCAAGTTTCGTTGCAGATGAATGTCCTTTGATAGGCCGTAGAGTCTTCCTAATGATATGGTAAATGGTGTGGGGCAGATACTCTAGGTCTTCGACAAAGAATTCCGTTGGGTATTTAGCATCATGTGGCAGAGGCTTCATCATGCTCAGCATTTGGATCATGTTGGGCTCTGGCTTTTGGAAAATGCTCTCCAAAGCATTCTGGTGTTGGTGACAACCTGGTTCATAATATTCGCCAGGAGTTGGCTGGGCTATAAGCTCAATGATGTCTTGGGCTTTAGCTTCATGATGGACATCTCCCGTCATCCACTCAAGGATCCAAGTCTTCGGATCCCTGTTGTACGCACGAATGTGAAGGGTAGCATAGAATTGAAGCAGAAGTTCTTCATTCCAATGTTCCTTGGCAGTCACAAAGTTGAGCAGACCCGCATCATGGAAGCAGTCAAGGGCTTCTTCAAGGCATGGCAGTCCAGCAATGGCTTCACAATCAAGATGCATATGTGGGAAGATGCGCCCTTGATTGTACAAGGTGCAAGAATCATAGCGTCGCTGCTAATAACTCCAGAATCAATCTGAGGAGATTCTTGGCCTGGTGTAGGGATTCTTGTCACTGTCAAAGAATGTGTTGTGTGACTTGAACCCATTCAGATTAAACAATCCTGGTGACATTGCAGTACCTGGGAATTGTGGTAGCCTTGGCTTTGGCTTCTGGACCTGAGGCCTGTGCTCCACATGATAGGAAAATTGAGGGTCGGGAGCAGGCGGAGGAACCAGAATTGGCCATTGGACTGTAACAAGCTGACCATGATCATATGCTTGCTCGATGGCGTGTGGCCTGGGAGGTGGTATAGGAGCAGAGGCATTGGCTTCAAGCTGCAGATTTGCATCAGGTGCAGCATAAGCTTCAGGTGGAGCGACATCTGGCACCACATTAGCTTCAGCCATGACAACATCATTGGCTTCATTGCTGGTGGCAGCCTCCGTATTGGTAACCTCCACTTCAGGAGCTGGAGGGTCAGACACGTTCTCCTCAAGAACAACTTTAGGGTTGGACGGAGGTGTAGAAACTCTTTCCTCATCTCTTGGTTCTTCTTCTTGATCATTGGCTGATGCAGCCGGAATAATTTCAGTCGTTTTGGCTTCAGAATCAGGGATGTTCATAGTAGGAGAGGCTTCAGGAAAGACTTCGCGTGAAACGGATTGGCGCTCTTCTCCTTCTGGAACACTTGACAATGTGACCTGTGGCCTTGGTCCTTTGTGAAGCCTGCGAAATGCTGGCGATGCCTGTGGAGATGGAGTTGGTTGGGCCTCAAAGTCTACATTGTCAATCACTGGAGTGGTGACCTGTGGTGGGGGAGTAACTGGTGTTTCTTCATCACGTGGGGATTCTTGAGGGTGATCAGCCCATGAGTCATCCTGAGCAATTGGCGTCAATGGACGACCAATGCTGGTGAGTTCACTGTTCGTGAGAACAGGCGATGATACCAAATTGTGCTTGATCTGTGGAAGGACTTCATCATGTTAAACATTGTCTTGATGACCAATGTCTTCAGCTGCGGTGGGGTCAACAGTTGGATTCTCTTCAGCTTCAGGAGCCTCTGTGGAAGCAGGCTCATGAACTACCAAACGACGTTCTTGATGTGTAGAGGAAGGACGAGAAATGGAAATTGGCTCGACAACAAGGGGCTCTATGGAAGCAGCCCGGTCTCTCTTCTTGGTTTTTCTTTTCTTGGTTGGTGGAGCATCATTAGTGGTGGCTTTGGTCTTGTGCTTTCTGGCTTCGGCTTCAGCTGCTCTCATTTTCTTGAACTCCGAAGCCACTGTGGGGACTTTAGGCTTCGAGCCTCTCATACTAGCTGGGAAGACAATGTGAGGTTCTTCCTTCCTTGATGCTTCTGGTTCGGCCACAGCTGGCTTCTTCTTCTTCTTGGCAGCCATTCTGGGGTTGATGCCTGGTTGCCCCAAAGCCTTGCGCTTTTCAGCTTCATTGTATCCTTGAACACATTTGGCAGCTAGATTCTTCACGCGCTCACGAGAACCTTTTTCTTCTTCTCGTTTCTTGTGGAATGCCTCCTTGAGCTCATGCATCATGACCTTGAAGTTTTGAATGTCTTCAACATTGAGCTTGGCCATGTGCTTCTTGAACTGAGCCTTTTCATAGTCAATCTTGTGCTTCAGCTCAACAATCTTCTGGGCAAGAGCCAGCTCAGGAGCAATGGCTCCATGGAAGGAGACGATGAGGCCAATTGGGAGCTGAAGATCATCAAAACTGAGGTCTGGGCTGTCAAACCACTCATCAATAAACTTGTACACAATCTCCACATCAAAGAGGGGAAGATCATTGAAGATTTCCGCCTCTTGCTTGCTCTTTATCAAATGCTCAAGAGCGTCATCGCCAAGATCGTCGTCGCTAGACAGATCAACGGCATCATTCTCGTTTCTCAAAACAGCAGCAGGAGTCAATGCTTGACCAGTTGGTTGCATGGGCTTTTTCAACTTGTCAGACATGGATATGCGGAAGAGATCTTTAGACCGCACATTGGCTTCAGGAGGTGCAGTGGAGGGCTTTGAAACCTTTGGTTTCTTTTGCTTCAAAGGCTTCGGTGGTACAGGCGCTTCGTCAGAATCAGCGTCGTCTGCAGGTTGATCCACATCTGCCCCTTGAACCATTATATGAGTGATGAGACCTTCTAAGTTGTAGAAGGGCCCAACAAGATTGGGTTCAGCTTCGCGTGTGCCGTTAGCATGTGGCGCAGAGGGGCCTGGGTTTAAGTTTAGTCCCAAAGACTTCTTGTTTTCCTTGGCCGAGTTCTTTGCAAACTGATAGTTGCGCTTGAAGAGATTACCTTCATGACACCATAACAGAGAGGATGGGTCGGCATTAGCAGGCTGAGGTCCACAAATCATGCAGGGGTAGAAGCCTTGAGAAATAGCTTCGAACTTCGACTAGGGCTGAAGACCTTTGTATATGATATCTCCCCAGGGGCCCTTGATGGCATTCTTTTCAGCATATTCATCGGTGACAAATCTATAGTTGAACCATTCGTCTGCCCAATGTCTTCAAATCCATTGGATTCGGTTCTTGCATTCTCCATAGGTCTCTTCTAGATCTGACTTGTATAACTCATATAGATCAGGTGGCAGGTCCTTAGCAGTGTTTTCACGGCGCTGTCTTCCACCCTTCCTGGCTGATTTTTCTGTTGCCATGAAGTTTAGACTGAAAGACTTCAACACTGTCAAAGTCTTCCGTCTACTAGTCAGACAGGAACTGGCTTCAGGAGAATTTATGTGATGTTGTAAGAACTCTGCAAATGAATGCAGACTATGAGAACCAAGGGATTCTCCCACGGACATGTACCTATGACAGCATTAGAGATGCGAGGGAAGGGGAAGAGGTCATATGCATTCTTAGAAGATTTTGAAGATAAATCAGTTTAGAAGACATTGACCTCATAGTGCTAAGACATTCACTCATATGTAGAGAGTTGGTTCCAGATTTGTACGAATCCATGAATAAGTACAAGTGAGGAATCTAACTGCTTTGTGAAGCATAAGTGAACATACTAGGCATGCTATGAGATGCAGAATAGGATAGATCCAATTTTGTAGGAACAGAAACCACTTGTGGTTGGAAAGGATGAATCTATCAGATCAAAAAGACTGTAAAAAGAGTATTTATTTACCACTCGAGGAACCACTAGACGGAGTAGGAGATGAGGCCGAGCAGTTCGATCTTCCGTGCCCTAACTTGGCGACGGAGGCCACCTACATCGACGACGGAGAGGACGATCTCCGCGGCCGGCGTGAGGATGACGTCGGTGAGGTCGCGGCAGCTAAGCGCTTCGTCACTAGCGTCGTCGAGGGCTAGCGGTGGCGCTAGGGTTTGTGCGAGAGAGAGAAGTGGAAGAAAAGATAATGACTGGGGTGAGGCGTGTATTTATAGGGACAGGGACGACACAACGTTATTACGCAGGTGCCCCTGGCGGTTCAAATCTGAAGGACACGTGGCGATCATGCAACACATAGGAGGTTGTTCCACGTTCCCATGTACGCCTAGATTGTCGGGTGGTCGTTCCCACTTTTCCGGATTTTAGGTAAAAAGGATTGAGCATTGAAAACAGATTAATGTTTGTCTCTGTATCTTCTGCTGACAATGAGCAGAGAAGACATTCAACAGTTTCAATGGAATGCATATGATTTGGATAGATAGATTTGAGACGGGAGCATAGAGAGGTTAGGGTCCGATCACATTCACTTAGTTCAAAAGATTCAACTAGAAGACATAGCTATAAGTGAGTGCTGTAGAGGACAGAAACCAAAACAATATATTGAAGATAAACATGAAGCCATGTTATCATTGAAGACAAATAAAATGCGAAGACTTTGCAACTGTAGCGCCAACAGAAAGTATTCCAAACAAAAGTTTGGTGGTGGTGTTACCCACCGTATAGGAAGTATTAGACCCAGACACGGCACACAATTATCGTGGCGCTCCGAAGTCAAGTTCCGCGTTAATGTATTCACACTTAGAGTGTAAGTCTTCATTAGTTGAAGATATATGTTACTTCGTGTGTTTGCACATCTAAGTCATCAACATGCATAAGTGTTAGGATGTGTCCATGATCACAGGACATTTGAGGATTCCAAGATATTTAGCTCACACCGCAACTTGAAAAACCTTTTCTCATCCAAGGGCTTTGTGAAGATATCTGCCAGTTGCTCTTCAGTGCTGACGTGAATGATATCAATATCTTCCTTCATGACACAATCTCTGAGAAAGTGATGACGGATCTGAATGTGCTTTGTCTTCGAGTGCTGAACTGGGTTGTTGGCGATCTTGATGGCGCTTTCATTGTCGCAGTAGAGTGGAACTTGCTTCAGATGAATGCCATAGTCTATGATTGTTTGCTTCATCTAGAGGAGCTGAGTGCAGCAAGATCCAGCAGCAATGTATTCAGATTCAGTAGTGTAGAGAGATACACAGTTCTGCTTCTTTGAAGACCAACACACAAGTGATCGTCCCAGAAAGTGACATGTGCCTGATGTAGACTTGCGATCCACCTTGCCACCAACATAATCAGTATCCGAGAATCCAACTAGATCAAACTCTGAGCCCTTTGGATACCATAATCCTAGTGTTGGGGTGTATGCCAAATATCGAAGAATTCGCTTCACAGCTAAGTGATGCGATTCCTTTGGTGCCGCTTGGAATCGGGCACACATGCAAACACTAAGCATGATATCTGGCCTAGATGCACATAAATAAAGGAAAGAACCAATCATGGAGCGGTATACCTTTTGATCAAACTCTTTACCATTGGCGTCAGAATCTAGATGACTCTTGGTAGGCATTGGCGTCGTGTAACCCTTGCAGTCTTGCATTCCAAACTTCTTCAGGCAATCTTTGAGGTATTTCTCTTGAGATATGAAGATGCCGTTGCGTTGTTGCCTTATTTGAAGACCAAGGAAGAACCTCAGCTCACCCATCATGGACATCTGATATTGCTCTTGCATCATGTATCCAAACTCATCACTGTATTTCTGATTAGTGCAGCCGAAGATAATGTCATCCACATATATTTGGCACACAAACAGTTCACCATCATATGTCTTCGTGAAGAGAGTGGGATCCAGGGAACCAGGTTTGAAGCCTTTGCTCTTCAGGAAGTCTTTGAGTGTGTCATACCAAGCACGAGGGGCTTGTTTGAGGCCATACAACGCCTTGTTGTGCTTATAAACCATGTCAGGATGTTTTGGATCTTCAAAGCCAGGTGGTTGTACAACATACACTTCTTCTTCAATCTTGCCATTGAGAAAAGCACTCTTGACATCCATTTGATATAGAAGGATGTTATGATGATTTGCATAGGCTAGCAGTATGCGTATAGCTTCAAGCCTAGCCACAGGAGCAAATGTTTCATCGAAGTCAATTCCTTCAACTTGAGTGTATCCTTGAGCAACGAGACAAGCCTTGTTTCTGACAACTTGACCATGCTCATCTTGCCTATTGCGATATATCCATTTAGTGCCTATGATATTGTGTTTACGAGGATCAGGACGCTTGACCAGTTCCCATACATTATTCAGCTCAAATTGTTGAAGGTCTTCTTGCATAGCTTGAATCCATTCAGGTTCCATGAAGGCTTCATCAAATTTCTTGGGTTCAGATATTGAGATGAATGCAAAGTGTCCACGGAAATTTGCTAGTTGTGTTGCCCTTGATCGAGTGAGTGGACCAGGTGCATTGATGCTATCAATTATCTTCTCAACCTGTACTTCATTTGCAACACGAGGATGAACTAGACGAAGAATTTGCTCTTGCTGATCATTGTCATCGTTTGAAGGATTGTCTTCAGGCTGAGCATTGTCTTCAGGTTGATTAGGTGCAGAGATGATAAGTTCCTCCTCAGGCTGTACTTCAGATGGTATGATTTCTCCAGTTCCCATAAGCTTGATGGATTCACTGGGTGGAATTTCATCTAGCACATTTGGCAGGTGCTCTCTTTGTGAGCTGTTAGTCTCATCGAACCGCACATCCATAGTTTCAACCACTTTATAGTGAAAGAGGTTGAAGACTCTGTAGGAGTGCGAATCCTTTCCGTAACCAAGAATAAAACCTTCATGTGCTTTCGGTGCAAATTTTGAAGTGTGATGAGGATCCTTGATCCAGCACCTGGCACCAAATACTCTGAAGTAACTGACGTTTAGCTTCTTACCAGTGAGGAGTTCATAGGATGTTTTCTTCAGAAGCTTGTGAAGATAAACACGGTTGATGACATGGCATGCAGTATCAATAGATTTAGGCCATAATTTTCTTGGTGTCTTGTATTCATAGAGCATCGTCCGAGCCATCTCAATGAGTGTTCTGTTCTTGCGTTCCATGATGCCATTCTGCTACGGGGTGTACGGGGCTGAGAACTCATGAGTGATGCCCAATGTATCAAGATAAGTGTCGAGGCCGGTGATCTTGAATTCTGTGCCATTGTCACTTCGGATGTGCTTGATCTTGACACCATAGTTGTTCATGGCTCGATTGGCGAAGCATCTAAAGACATCCCGCACTTCAGTCTTGTAGAGGATTATATGCACCCATGTATATCTTGAATAATCATCAACAATGACGAAGCCATAGAGACAAGCAGTAGTAGTAAGGGTTGAGTAGTGAGTAGGGCCAAAGAGGTCCATGTGTAGCAGTTCGAAGGGTTGAGTTGTTGTCATGATTGTCTTTGAGGGATGCTTGGCCCTCGTCATCTTTCCAGCATCGCAGGCACCGCATAAGTGATCCTTCTTGAACTTCACGCCCTTGATGCCTATGATATGCTTCTTCTTTGCAAGAGTTTGCAAATTCCTCATGCCCTAGCCTCCGATGCCAGAGCCAACATTCTGAAGCTTTTGCAAGAAGACATACGGCGAGCTGTGGTCCTGCTGAGAAATCTACCATGTACAAATCATCTTTCTGATACCCTTCAAAGACTAGAGACTTGTCAGATTCCATTAGAACTAGGCAACGATATTTTCCAAATATCACAATCATGTTCAAATTGCAAAGCATTGAGATGGACATTAAGTTGAAACCAAGGGATTCAACAAGCATCACTCTATCCACGTGCTGATCCTTTGAGATTACAACTCTACCTAGACCCAATACCTTGCTTTTACCAGTATCAGCAAATGTGATGTGACTTTTGTCAGATGGACGTAGAGTTGAGTCCATGAGAAGACTTCGCTTGCCAGTCATGTGATTAGTACATCCACTATCGATAATCCATTCTGAAGCAGCTGGTCTCATACCCTACAGTGCAGTTAGGGGAATAGGCTTAATGAAGAGAATTGTGAAGCATAAACATTTGACGAGCAAGTGGATTATGAAAGCTTAGATCGAGGTTAGGACTCATAGGGCAAGTAGCAAGCGACTCAGAAACAAAATACATAATAAGACCATTTGGGCATTTGATCTTGCGCCCTACAAGATGTTTAAGGTCCCCAGCAATAGCTTTAGACGCATTTGATTTTTGGCTAGAGACCTTTCCCTGTAAAAGAGAGTTAAGCTTTCTTAGCCACCCACATCTTCAAGGGTGGCTTCGAAGCAATGAGTCTAAGTGCAGCATCTGAGAACTTTGGCTTTGGAGCCCTAGCAAATAGTCTTGCAGGTGGACAACAGTACTCATAAGAATAAGCAGAGTAGTTCTGGGTCTTATGAACATGGCGGTTTGATGAAGCGCACTCATATTCATAGGCCTGAGTATAGGTTCCCTGCAAAACATTTGCGTTAGTGCGACTCAGGTGAGTCCTCTATCTGTATGAAGCCTATGGACCATATGAAGCCTGTGGTCTGGGGTTTGTCTTCTTCACTTGTGGTGTCATGACGACATTCACAAGAAGATTCTCCAGACACTTTTTCGGCACACAGAATTTCTTCATAGGTGGCCCATTCCTGTAGTTAGTACCAATATACCTGGCAAATACTTCACCATTCTGATTCTTGAATAGTTTATAGTTTGCATCAAGGGATTCAACAATGACAATGGGATTAACACAAGTGAAGCCAGATAGGGTGGATGGATCCACTCAAGGTTCCTTTGTAGCAACCCATGTGGTTTTGGGGTACTGCTCAGGTTTCTAGGAAGAGCCATCAGCATTCATTTTCCTTTCGAACCCAACACCCTCTTTCCTAGGGTTTCGGTTCAAGATCTACCTTTTGAGGACGGCACATAGTGTCTGATGCCCTTTGAGACTTTTGTACATCCCTGTTTCAAGAAATGTCTCCAACCTAGCATTTTCATCAGCAATAGTAGTGGCATCCTCAACTGAGTGGTTAGTTACCACATAAATAATCGAAGATATTGCATTAGTAGCAGCAGTAGAACATCCAGCAACAGAAGTAGAGTTATCACGCTCAAGGCATTTAAGACATGGTGGTTCAAATCCTTCCTGAGCAGGACTGGTCTATTCGGCGCGAAGTGACTCGTTTTCCTTTTGAAGATCTTCATGAGCCGCTCTAAATTTCTCAAGTTCTTGCTTCCTTTGAAGATAATCGTAGGAAAGATTTTCATGAGTTGTTCAGAGCGTTTCATGACGACTTTGCAGTTCCTCATACTTAATATGAAGATTATTTATGTCTTCAATTAAGGACTGAGATCGAGTCATTTCAGCGTCCAACAGGTCATCACTTTTGTCTAATAGTTTTTGAATATGTTCCATAACTTTCTATTACTCAGTTGCAATTTTAGCAAGTGTTTTGTAGCTGGGTTTGGAATTACAATCAGAGTCATTGTCGGTGTCAAGACCGGCGGATCTCGGGTAGGGGGTCCCGAACTGTGCGTCAAGGCCGGATGGTAACAAGAGACAAGGGACACGATGTTTTTTACCCAGGTTTGGGCCCTCTCGATGGAGGTAATACCCTACTCCTGCTTGATTAATATTGATGATATGGGTAGTACAAGAGTAGATCTACCACGAGATCAAGGAGGCTAAACCCTAGAAGCTAGCCTATGGTATGATTGTTGTGTATGGAGTTTTTTTGCCTACGGACTAGAACCCTCCGGTTTATATAGACACCGGATAGGGTTAGGGTTACATAAAGTCGGTTACAATGGTAGGAGATCTTGAATATCCGCATTGCCAAGCTTGCCTTCCATGCCAAGGGAAGTCCCATCCGGACACGGGACGAAGTCTTCAATCTTGTATCTTCATAGTCCAGGAGTCCGGCTGAAGGTATAGTCCGGCTACCCAAACACCCCCTAATCCAGGACTCCCTTAGTAGCCCCTGAACCAGGCTTCAATGACGACGAGTCCGGCACACAAATTGTCTTCAACATTGCAAGGCGGGTTCCTCCTCCAAGTCCTTCGTAGAAGATTGTAAACACCAAGAGTAGTGTCCGGCTCTGCAAAATAAGTTTCCACATATTGCCATAGAGAGAATAATATTGACACAAATCAAATCTGCCGACGTATTCTGCAGTGCGTCATCACACTACGGCCAAGTCCTTTACTCGAATCGTTTTTACTTTTCCACCTCAGCATGTTTTGCGAGGCGGTTTCCTTGGCACGTCTTGTCCAAGCAGAGATCGTGTGCCCTTTTTACGGGATTCTCATCAATACGGACATGGGTAACCCAACCGCGCCATTTGTCATGGCGCTTGGGAGACAAGCGAGTTTTACTAGGCTGGTGGGGACAGACAACCGCATCTGCCCATATAAGGGGATAAGGATCCACCTTTTTACCTACGCCTTCTTCCTCCTTTGCCTATCCATCTCCTGTGCACTCGAGCTCCAGCGCCCAAGCCCGCACTTCCCACCTCAACCTTCTCCAGCAATGTCCAGAGCGGGAGGCAAGTGGAAGGTCTCCTCTGTCACGGAGGGCGACGTCAAAAAGCTTAGGAAGGCCGTATACTTGTCCAAAGACATCACGCACCGGCTTCCCAAGAAGGGGCAGCTCCTCCCCACCCCAAGGCCCCATGAGAGGGTAGTATTCCTTCCCCACTTCCTCCACGGACTGGGTTTTCCACTTCACCCATTCGTTCGGGGGCTCATGTTCTACTACGGCCTGGATTTCCACGATCTGGCCCCGAACTTCATCCTCAACATCTCGCCGTTTATCGTCGTGTGCGAGGCTTTCCTCCGCGTCCGCCCCCATTTCGGCCTCTGGCTCAAGACCTTCAACGTCAAGCCCAAGGTGGTGCACGGCAACCAGGCGGAGTGCGGAGGCGCCATGGCGGGAAAGATTGCCAACGTCCTGTGGTTCGAGGGCTCCTTCATAGAGACCCTAAAGGGGTGGCAAGCCGGGTGGTTTTACATCACCGAGCCACGCGATCCGAAATGGACCGCAGCCCCCGAGTTCTGATCCGGACCCCCCACGCGGCTCATGTCCTGGAAAGAGACGGGCCTATCATGGGGTAACAAGGAAGAGGTGACCGGACTGAAGACATGCATCCAGTCCCTGGTAAACAAGCCAATCAGGCTTGTAAATGTAGTCCAGGTCATGCTCGTTCGCCGAATCCTCCCGTGTCAACAACGGGACTTTACTCTGTGGGAGTTCGACCCGGCACAGCACCGAACCCTTAACAGGCTCTTCGGCACGACGTATGAAGACGTCTGGAAGGCGCTAATCAAAGGTGCCGAGGCTCCCGCATCTGCTTCCGAGGACCGCGGATACAGCTCGCAGCGTCACGCTAGCGAGGTAAGCTATTTTCACCTTTTACAGGATGTTAAGTTTTTTCATAGTCTGACTCTATGCGGGATCTAAACTCCCTTACCTTTGACAGGCTTGGCGGGCGATATCCGGATGGATTAACTGTCCGGCTCCGCTGCCCGAAGACCCAGCCCCAGCTCTACTAGCGAAGCTGCTGGTTCCGGCGCCTTATGTGGTGCCAGAGAAGAAGGCCAAGAAGAAGAAGACCACGGGGACTCGAAAGAGTGCCCGCAATGTGGTGGTGTCGGAGTCGTCATCTGACGAGTCCGAGACGCCCTCCTCCCGTGAAAACGAGGAGGAGGAAGAAGAAAACTCTCCCCCCTAGCGGAGGGAGGAGAGAAGAGGAAGGCCGCCCCAACGGGGGAGGCCGAGGGGTCTAGGAAAAGGAAGACCCCTCCGCCGGACTACGCCCCCAACGCCGAAGAGGGCAAAGAGGAGTGGCCAAACAGGGCCAAGCGTCTGGCGAAATCGTAAGTTCGGATATCAGAATAACTCATGATGTTCCTTTGTTGCACAGCTTTCCCTAATGTCGAATGTAATTATGCAGTCCGCCCGGGCCGAATTCAACGAGTCGTCGAGCGGCTCCCTGCATTCATCGGACGTGAACTTAGATCCGCCCGCTGTCTCCCCCCGCACTGCGGACGACGCTGAAGTGGCGTCGCAACAAGCTCCGGGGCAGGAGGAGGTGGTCCTGGAGGAGCCGCAAGGCGACCTCTCGGACCCCAAGAGTAAAGGGGACAAGACCCCCCCAGGGCTCCAAGTCCGGCTTTGTGCCGGACACCGCGCCGGAATCTTCAACAGTTCCGAACCGTAGTAGGCGAACTCCTTCCAAGAGGAGCAAGCCTTCTGAGCCAGCGGCCTCCATCCAACCGGAGGTGCCGGACAATCTGCTGGAGGTGCTTGACGGCGCCTCCATCGACGAGGAGCACCGTACTATTATGAGTACGGTGATCCAGAAGGTTCAGTCCGCCAAGAGCGGACTGACTAAAGCTTGCTCTAGCCTTCTAACAGGCTTCGAGGTAAGTAAAAATATGTAAAAATATTATCGCATAGACAGTAGCCCCTGATGCTCTGTTTGGCATTCGGAAAGAAAAGCCGAATAGAGGATCTATTAAATATCGCAGGAGTCTAACTAAAAAGGAGTCAATATACGTATGCAGGCTTCGCTGCTGGCCACCGCCGCACTGACTGCGGAGGTGGGTGCCCTGAAGTAGGGCCTCGAGCGGACCGAGCAAGAGCTCGGCCTTGCCAAACGGCAGCTTGAGGAGAAAGAAGGTAAGAGATACCTTATAGAAAAAATGCCTATAGAGAGGCGTGATTGCAAAAAATAACAGGATTGCACTGCTTATTATAGGGGCCACGACTGAGGTGGCGACCCTCAAGCAGGCGCTGTCCGAGGCCGAAAAGAAAACGGCCGTGGAGCACACCGAGCGAGAGAAACTTGGGGCTCAGGTCGGCGAGGTGCAGCAAGAGCTTCAGGCTCTCATGAAAAAACATGAGAGTTTGGAGCTTGAGTCAAAGACCCAAGCGTCCGAGCTCGCGGCGGCCCTTGAGACTGCCAAGTCTGCCAAGGCCGAAGCCCAAAAGGCCCTCCAAGAGTTGGAGGATATGAAAAAGATAGCAGCGGGTAAGGCATTCTTTATGCAAAGCAGAAATAGAAAAGTAAACTACTTGTTACTTACCCGAATCCGGAGTTCTCCAGGGGCATTCGCAGATCTTCCTCGCAGCGTATCCGACGCTGCCGCATTCTACCAAGCTGAAGAGGGCAGCTCGACAGAGAAGGTGTTCTGGTCTCAGTATGCTGAGGCCGGACACCCTGTGCCTTTGAGCGACCAGCTGAAACAGCTGGTCGAGCTCCACAAGGCAGCCGAACAGGCCATGAAGGGCTTCATAGTTCGGCTGTGGCCCCAAGAGGCCCTGCCTGGGAGCTACTTCGGGCTGGTGCGGCGGCTGGTGGAGGCCTGTCCAAGGCTCGAGGTCATCAAGCGCTCCGTCTGCATTGAAGGTGCCCGTCGGGCCCTTGCCCGTGCAAAGGTGCACTGGGGTAAGCTGGACGGTGAGAAGCTTGTGAAGGACGGGCCACCGCCGGGGAAGGAGCATCGCAAGCCCGAGAACTATTACAAGGATGTTCTTGCGGGTGCCCTCCTTGTGGCGGATGAATGTACCAAGGATGTAATTTTTGAATAAACTCGCTCGTTTTTATCCTGTGCTCTGAAAACTTCTTCATAGGCGCTTAAGCAATGCTTGTTGAATTTAAAATATTATTTTCTGTGCGGCCGTTTATCAAAAAAATTGAGAGATGGCCAGTCGCCGACTTCTGCCCCCATGCCACTAGTGCTGGGGTGTTCGGGATAAACCTGAGCACTCTTTTTCCCATAGTTGGGTCCTTCAAGGGAGGCGCTTAGCACAACGAACCAGGCAATCGGACTATAATGCTTGAACACTCTCACTTAGCCATAGAACTTTATAATTTTAAATTTTGGCGAAGCCCCTAGTTCGGAAGACCGAGTTCGGGGCACTATCCACGCCCTGGCCGGACAAATCCGGCTCCTCGCTCGAAGCGGCATAAGTCTTTAGGGACTCGAAAAACCTCTCGAACAGCGACCGGTCTCGCGCCTCATCATGACAGTCAGTTTTAGCTTTCTCCACTGAGGTGCTTAACCCAGCTCAACCGGGGCACAATCGCAGTGGTTCTCCTAGTGCTACTTAGCCGATATAGCGGAACGTAAGGCACCAAAACATAGGAGTCGGGCAAACCCAACTATTGACCCAAATCATGATTCGGAGCCGATGCATATAGTGCTATAAGTTCGGGGTGCCGCACTTGTGAAAGTGTACAGACTTCTCACGCCATATTGAAGGGTACTGAAGCCCCTGGCATATTTGCCGTACCACCGTGTACGGGTGCAACATGTCATTAATGAACATATATATGAAAAGAGGATAATGCAAAAAATAGACAAAAAGCTATGCATTGTTTATAGAGAGGCTATTTATCAAAGCCGAACGATACAAGTAGTGCGATAAGCAAAAAGATATTGGACTATTTAACATGTCCTGATCAGGGGCAGGCCGCGGAATTGTATTTAAAACAGGTATACCTCTCGTAACAGAGACCACCTGGGAGTTCCATAATGCGGCATGGCTTGTCTGCCTCCCTGGATCTTGCATCATTTGTGCGGCGGTCGAATTGCCGAACAGGTCGTCCGAAGTATGGAGTCCTGAAAGTAAGAAAAAAATAAAAAAAGAATCCGGCAGCCCCTAGTACGTTTTAAGCCGTATTTGGGGCGTGCCGTTATTGTGCCCCTTCCCCTATGCCCATGGTATTTCAAGGGCGTAGTTATGTACACGAGGTACTGGTTTTGCTATGTCGCGAAAGCTGGGGTTGGGGCCGCATTTCTACACTTGCTCAGAGTGTGCCAGGCGGTCCTGCTGTGGGTTACTCCGGGCACGCTTGGCAGTGTCTGGCTTTTTAATGGCCGGACTGGAGAATTTCCTGAGAAGGCTACTTTGTACCTCCGCTGCGAGAGCCTCCGTATGCTCCTCTGTACGGAGGGAGTGTTCGGTGTTTCCGTTGACCGTAATTACTCCTCGAGGGCCTGGCATCTTGAGCTTGAGATATGCGTAGTGCAACACCGCATTGAACTTTGCGAATGCGGTTCGTTCGAGCAGGGCATGATAGCCACTTCGAAACGGGACTATATCGAAGATTAACTCTTCGCTTCGGAAATTGTCCGGGGATCCGAAGACCACGTCAAGTGTTACTGAGCCTGTACAGTTGGCTTCTACACCTGGTATAACGCCTTTAAAGGTCGTTCTTGTGGGCTTAATCCTTGAGGGATCTATGCCCATTTTCCGCACTGTATCCTGATAAAGCAGGTTCAGGCCACTGCCGCCGTCCATGAGGACTCTTGTGAGATGAAATCCGTCGATGATTGGGTCGAGAACCAATGCTGCGAAGCTGCCATGACGGATGCTAGTGGGATGGTCCCTTCGATCAAAAGTGATCGGGCAGGAGGACCATGGGTTGAACTTTGGGGCGACTGGCTCCATCGCGTATACGTCCCGTAGCGCACGCTTCCGCTCCGCTTGGGAATGTGGGTTGCGTATATCATGTTCACCGTCCGCACTTGTGGGGGAAAGCCCTTCTGTCCATTGTTGTTCGGTGGCTTGGGTTCCTCATCGTCGCTGTGCAGCCCCTTGTCTTTGTTTTCGGCCCTTAACTTGCCTGCCTGCTTGAACACCAAAAAATCCCTGTTAGTGTGATTGGCTGGCCTTTCGGGGGTGCCATGTATCTGGCACAAGCGATCGAGTATTCGGTCCAAACTGGACGGGCCCTGAGTATTCTTTTTGAATGGCTTTTTCCGCTGACCGGATTTATAGCCTTTGAATCCGGCATTGACTGCCGTGTCTTCATTGCTGTCGCTGTTAACGCGGCGTTTTTGCTTATTCCGACGTGTCCTGCCACTTTTGTCCTTGGTATCCGAATTACCAGGGTTCTTTGATAAGTTGTTACTGCGAGCTAGCCAGCTGTCTTCTCCCGCGCAAAAGCAGGTCATGAGTGTCGTGAGGGCTGCCATGGATTTTGGCTTTTCCTGTCCCAGGTGCCGGGCAAGCCACTCGTCGCGGATGTTGTGCTTGAAGGCTGCTAGGGCCTCTGCGTCCGGACAGTCGACTATCTGGTTTTTCTTTGTTAGGAATCGTGTCCAGAATTGTCTGGCCGATTCCTCTGGCTGCTGAATTATGTGGCTTAAGTCATCGGCATCCGGCGGTCGCACATAAGTGCCCTGGAAGTTGTCGAGGAATGCGGCTTCCAGGTCCTCCCAAGAACCAATTGAGTCTGCTGGCAAGCTGTTAAGCCAATGTCAGGCCGGTCCTTTAAGTTTGAGGGGGAGGTATTTTATGGCGTGTAGATCATCGCCGCGTGCCATGTGGATGTGAAGGAGATAATCCTCGATCCATACCGCCGGATCTGTTGTGCCATCGTATGATTCGATGTTTACGGGTTTGAAACCCTCTGGGATTGTATGATCCATTACTTCATTCGTGAAGCATAGTGGGTGTGCGGCGCCTCTGTACTGGGCTATATCACGACGCAGCTTGGAAGAGCTATGTCTGTTGTGTTCGGCCCCACTGGATTTGTTGTATCCGGAGTGAAGATCATTGTCACATGCCGTAGGGCGCCTGCGCGATCCGTAGATCGATCTTGTTTGTCTTGCCTTATCCTCCAGTATGTCTTGCAGGTCGGGCGCATTTTCCCATGCCTTAGTTGAGCAGCGTCGGGGCATGGCTTCGATGGAGGGCCGAGAGGCCTCTCTGTCGCGGTCGCGAGGTGGCCGGTCTGCCATGTCATGCGCTGGTGATGTAGGTGCTTCATCCTCTGATCGGGGTAGTGGCCTGCGCTTCGGGTAACTGTTGGAGGGGCGTTCGAGTTCATACTCTTCGGCCGCAAGGACTTCAGTCCATCTGTCAGCTAGCAAATCTTGGGCAGCTCTAAGCTATTGCTGCTTTTTCTTGAGGCTGCTTGCCGTGGCTAAAAGCCTGCGTTTAAAATACTCTTGTTCGGCGGGGTCTGATGGTATGACGAATTCGTCATCATCGAGGCTTGCCTCGTCTTCGGAGGGAGGCGTATAGTTATCATCCTCGACCTCTCGGTCTGCCGCTCTCTCATGAGGGCTGGCTTCTCCATTTTCCTGTGCCAAATCTTGCTGAGGTGGGTGTTCTTCGGCGCTATCTGGGGTAGCATTATCTCCCGTGCCAGAATCACCGTTTTTGCTTTGGCGGGATTTAGAGCGGCGCCGCTGACGCCGGCGCTTCGGCTGTTTCTTGGGGGCGTCATCCCCCACTGTTCCATCGCCATCTCCGTCTTTTGGAGTATCCATCATATATATGTCATATGATGAGGTGGCCTTCCAGCGCCCTACAGGTGCTGGTTCCTGTTCGTCTCCTACATCGTCGTCCATGCCGTCGATGTCTTCGGAGCTGAAGTCAAGCATGTCGGTTAGATCGTCGACAGTGGCTACAAAGTGGGTGGTGGGTGGGCTTTGAATTTCCTCATCGTCCGTATTCCACCCTCGCTGACCGTAGTCCGGCCAGGGCTCTCCTGATAAAGAGAGAGACTTGAGAGAGTTTAGGATATCGCCACAAGGCGAGTGCTGAAAGATGTCTGCGGCGGTGAACTCCATTATCGGCGTCCAATCGGATTTGATTGGCAGGGGCGCGGGGGGCTCGGAGTCCGGATCCTCGGAGTCACGGGTCGTGCAGAGTGCAGGGCTGGAGTTCGGCTCGATCGCCTCTGAGATCGCAGCCCCTGAGGTAGCGTCCAACCGCTGATCCTCGATCGGCGCAGTAGGCTCCGAATCAATGGTCGAAACCGATGCGTGTGCGGCCTCCAAGGCGCTGTTCAACGGCAGAGCTATATCATGCCCATCGAGACAGTGCGGCGCGCTTGGCTGTGGCTCGAATCCGTCGAAGATCAAGTCCCCATGGATGTCAATCGTGTAGTTTAGGCTACCAAACCTGACTTGATGGCCAGGGGCGTAGCTTTCGATCTTCTCCAGGTGGCCGAGCGAATTGGCCCGCAGAGCGAAGCCGCCGAAGACGAAGATCTGTCCGGGGAGAAAAGTCTCACCCTGGACCGTATCGTTGTTGATGATCAAAGGAGCCATCGGGCCTAAAGGCGACGAAACAGAGGAACTCTCAATGAAAGCACCAATGTCGGTGTCAAAACCGGTGGATCTCGGGTAGGGGGTCCCGAACTGTGCGTCAAGGCCGGATGGTAACAGGAGACAAGGGACACGATGTTTTTTACCCAGGTTCGGGCCCTCTCGATGGAGGTAATACCCTACTCCTGCTTGATTAATATTGATGATATGGGTAGTACAAGAGTAGATCTACCACGAGATCGAGGAGGCTAAACCCTAGAAGCTAGCCTATGGTATGATTGTTGTGTATGGAGTTTTTTGCCTACGGACTAGAATCCTCCGGTTTATATAGACACCGGATAGGGTTAGGGTTACATAAAGTCGGTTACAATGGAAGGAGATCTTGAATATCCGCATCGCCAAGCTTGCCTTCCACGCCAAGGAAAGTCCCATCCGGACACGGGACAAAGTCTTCAATCTTGTATCTTCATAGTCCAGGAGTCCGGCTGAAGGTATAGTCTGGCTACCCGAACACCCCCTAATCCAGGACTCCCTCAGTCATCTTCACTGGATTTTGATAGTGAGTATTGCATGAGTTTACCTTAGGACCATGTGCCATGAAGTAGTAGGTGGGAACGGAGTTGTCCTTGTCTTTGGCATCGCGTCGGTGATGAAGTCATTGTCTTCAGTGTTGAAGATGGACTTGGTAACGTAGGCTGTAGCCAGACTTGCAACACCAGAATCAGACTCCTCCTCAGACTCCACCTCTGCCTCCTCAGAAGCAGACTCCTCCTCTGAATCCATTTCCTTGCCAACAAACGCACGAGCCTTGCCAGATGAGCTCTTCTTGTGTGATGAAGACTTTGAGGAAGACTTGGAAGAAGACTTTGAGTATTTCTTCTTCTTCTTGTCGTTAGAATCATATTCCTTGCTCTTCTTCTTCTTCTTGTTCTCATTGTCCCACTGCGGACAGTCAGAGATGTAGTGACCAGGTTTCTCGCACTTGTGGCATGTTCTTTTTTTGTAGTCATGAGCAGAAGCTTCATCATTCCTTGAGCTTTATCGTGAAGACTTTCTGAAGCCTTTCTTCTTGGTGAATTTTTGGAACTTCTTCACAAGCATAGCAAGCTCCTTTCCAATGTCTTCATGATCATGAGAACTGTTGTCAGATTCTTCTTCAGATGAGGAGACAGCTTTTGCCTTCAAGGCACGAGTTCAGCCATTGTTGGGACCGTAGATATCTCTTTTCTCAGAAAGCTAAAACTCATGTGTGTTGAGCCTTTCAAGTATGTCAGACAGATCGAGTGTCTTGAAGTCAGGGCATTCTTGAATCATCAGGGCTAGGGTGTCAAATGAGCTGTCAAGTGATCTCAGGAGTGTCTTGACGATTTCATGCTTGGTGATCTCAGTAGCGCCGGGAGCTTGAAGCTCATTTGTGATGTCAGTAAGGCGATCAAACGTGAGCTGAACATTCTCATTGTCGTTTCTCTTGAAGTGGTTGAAGAGGTTGCGAAGGACACTGATCCTTTGATATCTTTGGGTTGAGACGCCTTCGTTGACCTTGGAGAGCCAGTCCTAGACTAGCTTAGATGTTTCCAGAGCACTCACACGGCCATACTGCCCTTTGGTCAGATGACCACAGATGATGTTCTTGGCAGTGGAGTCCAGTTGAACGAACTTCTTGACATCAGCAGTGGTGACACCTTCACCGGCCTTGGGAACGCCATTCTTGACGACATACCAGAGGTCGACATCAATGGCTTCAAGATGCATGCACATCTTATTCTTCCAGTAGGGATATCCAGTTCCATCAAAGACGGGGCACGCAGCGGAGACTTTGATTATCCCTGCAGTCGACATAGCTAAAATTCTAGGTGGTTAAACCGAATCACACAGAACAAGGGAGTACCTTGCTCTGATACCAATTGAAAGTGCTAGTGATCGACTAGAGGGGGGGTGAATAGGCGATTTTAATGAAAGTCATCAAAACATGGAAGTTTCGAAGACAAATGATAGAGATAAACCAATTACCATGCAGCGGATGGTAGATTACACTAGGCAAGCCATAGTCAAGTATTCAATGAAGTGAACGCACAAAGACTAATAGCAGCTCGGCATTATAGATCAGGATGGAAGATAGTATGAAGCCAATCAGAACAAGCAGTCATTCAGTGAAGACAAAAGATAATGCAAACAGGCAATGACTTCACAAGGACAAACTGTAAATAAGGAGATGGAAAGGATAGAACTAGTTGCTCGTTGAAGACAATGATTTGTTGGACCAGTTCCAGTTGCTATGACAATTGTATGTCTGGTTAGGGAGGCAGAGATTTAACTCAGAAGACTGTGTCTTCACCTTATTCCCCTTGAGCTAAGGACACCCAGTCCTTGCCCAATCACTCTGGTAAGTCTTCAAGGGAGACTTCCAAACCTTCACAGACTTTGTTCACCGGCAATCCACAATGACTCTTGGATGCTCAGAACGTGACGCCTAACCGAGTGGAGGATTGACAGTCCTCAAGTGTAATAAGTCTTTAGATCACACAGACAAGAAGACTCCAGTGATGCCTAACACTCTTTGGCTCTGGGTGTTTAGGACTTTGTCCTCGCAAGGATTTCTCTCTCAAAGGCTTCGAGGTGGGTTGCTCTCAAACGACAAAAGCCGTGCACTAACTCTGAGCAGCCAACCAATTTATGGTGTAGGGGGTGGGCTATTTATAGCCACTAGGCAACCCGACCTGATTTGTCCGAAATGACCCTAGGTCACTAAAGAACTGACACGTGTTCCAATGGTCAGATTTCAAACACACACGACAACTTTACTTGGGCTACAAGCAAAGCTGACTCATCCAGCTCCGGATAAGATTTTCTCTCATTGTCTTCGCTCGAAGACATAGGATTTTGGTTAAGCATCTATTCAGTCATTCTGACGGGTTCACTTGGACCCCACTTAACAATATGGTGGTTCCTATGACTCAAAAAAGAAGAAAAGGAAACGTCGAAACAACTGATTCTTTGCGCTCCATAGTCTTCACGCGATGTCTTCTCTTGTCATAGTCTTCAATGTGAGTGTCTTCACATACCACCTTTGTCTTCAATGTCTTCATTCATTTTTAGGGGTCATCTCCGATAGGAAAACCGAATCAATGAGGGACTTCTACCTATGTCATCCTGCAATTCTCACAAACACATTAGTCCCTCAACCAGGTTTGTCGTCAATACTCCAAAACCATCTAGTGCGACCCCTAGTTGGTTTTCGAGTATTAACGACAAACCTGGTTGAGGGACTAATGTGTTTGTGGGAATTGCAGGATAACACAGGTAGAAGTCCCTCATTGATTCGGTTTTCCTACTGGAGATGACCCCTAAAAATGTATGAAGACATTGAAGTCAAAGGTGGTATGTGAAGACATTCACATTGAAGACTATGACAAGAGAAGACATCGCGTGAAGACTATGGAGCATGAAGACTTAGTTGTTTCGTCATTCTTTTTCTTCTTTGTTGAGTCATAGGAACCACCGTACTGTTAAGTGGGGTCCAAGTGAACCAGTCAGAATGACTGAAGTGATGCTTAACCAAAATCCTATGTCTTCGAGCGAAAATAATGAGAGCAAATCCTATCGAGAGCTGGATAAGTCAGCTTTGCTTGTAGCTCAAGTTAAGTTGCCGTGTGTGTTTGAAATATGATCGTTGGAACACGTGTCAGTTCCTTAGTGACCCAGGGTCATTTTAGAAAAATCAGGTCGGGTTGCCTAGTGGCTATAAATAGCCCACCCCCTACACCATAAATTGGTTGGCTGCTCAGAGTTAGTGCACGACTTTTGTCGTTTGAGAGCAACCCACCTCGAAGCCTTTGAGAGAGAAATCCTTGCGAGGATAAAGCCCTAACCACCCAGAGCCAAAGAGTGTTAGGCATCACTGAAGTCTTCCTGTCTGTGTGATCTGTATTACACTTGAGGATTGTGAATCCTCTAGCCGGTTAGGCGTCGCCTTCTGAGCATCCAAGAGTCATTGTGGATCGCCGGTGAACGAAGTCTGTGAAGGTTTGGAAGTCTACCTTGAAGACTTACTATAGTAGTTGGGCGAGGACTGGGTGTCCTTAGCTCAAGGGGAATAAGGTGAAGACGCGGTCTTCTGAGTTGAATCTTAGCCTCCCTAACCAGACGTACAGTTGTCACAGCAACTGGAACTGGTCCAACAAATCATTGTCTTCAACGAGCCACTGGTTCTATCCTTCCCATATCTTTATTTGCATATTGGTCCTTGTGAAATCATTGCTTGTTTGCATTATCTATTTGTCTTTACTGTGTGACTGCTTGTTCTGATTGGCTTCATACTATCTTCCATCCTGATCCATACTGCCTAGCTGCTATTAGTCTTTGTGCTTTCACTTCATTGAATACTTGACTATGGCTTGGCTAGTGTAGTCTACCTTCCGCTGCATGTTAATAGGTTCATTTCTATCATCTGTCTTTGAAACTTCCATGTTTTGAAGACTTCCATAAAAATCGTCTATTCACCCCCCTCTAGTCGATCACTAGCACTTTCAATTAGTATCAGAGCAAGGTACTCCCTTGTTCTGTGTGATTCGGTTTAACAACCTAGAGTTTTAGCTATGTCGACTGTAGGGATAATCAAAGTCTCCCCTGCGTGCCCAGTCTTCGATGGAACTGAATATCCCTACTGGAAGAATAAGATGCGCATGCATCTTGAAGCCATTGATGTCCACCTCTGGTATGTCGTCAAGAATGGCATCCCCAAGGCTGGTGAAGGTGTCACCGCTGCTGATGTCAAGAAGTTCGTTCAACTGGATTCCACTGCCAAGAATATCATCTATGGTCATCTGACCAAAGGACAGTATGGCCGTGTGAGTGCTCTGGAAACATCCAAGCTAGTCTGGGACTGGCTCTCCAAGGTCAACGAAGGCGTCTCAACCCAGAGAGATCAAAGGATCAGTGTCCTTCGCAACCTCTTCAACCGCTTCAAGAGAAATGACAATGAGAATGTTCAGCTCACGTTTGATCGACTCACTGACATCACAAATGAGCTTCAAGCTCTCGGTGCTACTGAGATTACCAAGCATTAAGTCGTCAAGACACTCCTGAGATCACTTGACAGCTCGTTTGACACCCTAGCCCTGGTGATTAAAGAACACCCTGACTTCAAGACACTCGATCCGTCTGACATACTTGAAAGGCTCAACACACATGAGTTTCAACTTTCTGAGAAAAGAGACATCTACAGTCCAACTATGGGCGAACTTGTGCCTTGAAGGCAAAAGCTGTCTCCTCATCTGAAGAAGAATCTCACAGCAGTTCTGATGATCCTGAAGACATTGGAAAGGAGCTTGCTATGCTTGTGAAGAAGTTCCAAAAATTCACCAAGAAGAAAGGCTTTAGAAAGTTTTCACGATCAAGCTCAAGGAATGATGAAGCTTCTGCTCATGATTACAAGAAGAGAACATGCCACAAGTGCAAGAAACCTGGTCACTACATCTCTGAGTGTCCGTAGTGGGAAAATGAGAACAAGAAGAAGAAGAAGAGCAAGGAATATGATTATGACGACAAGAAGAAGAAGAAATACTCAAAGTCTTCTTCCAAGTCTTCCTCAGAGTCTTCATCACACAAGAAGAGCTCATTTGGCAAGGCTCGTGCGTTTGTTGGCAAGGAAATGGATTCAGAGGAGGAGTCTGCTTCTGAGGAGGCGGAGGTGGAGTCTGAGGAGGAGTCCGATTCTGGCGTTGCAAGTCTGGCTACAACCTACGTTACCAAGTCCATCTTCAACAATGAAGACAATGACTTCATCACCGACGCCGATGCTAATGACAAGGACAACTCCGCTCCCACCTACTGCTTCATGGCACGCGGTGCCAAGTAAACTCATGCACCACTCACTATCAAACATCAAGTGAAGATGACTCTGATTGTGGTTCCAAACCCAACTACAAAACACTTGCTAAAATTGCAACTGAACAACAGAAAGCTATGGAATATATTCAAAAACTGTTAGACAAAAGCGATGACCTGTTAGACGCTGAAATGACTCGATCTCAGTCCTTAATTGAATACATAAAAAATCTTCATGTTAAGTAGGAGGAGCTTCAAAGTCGTCATGAAACGCTCTCGACAACTCATGAAAAGCTTTCCTATGATTATCTTCAAAGGAAGCAAGAACTTGAGAAATTGAGAGCGGCTCATGAAGATCTTCAAAAGGAAAATGAGTCACTTCGTGCAAAACAGACCAGTCCCGCTCAGGAAGGATTTGAACCACCATGTCTTAAATGCATTGAGCGTGATAATGCTACTTCTGTTGCTGGATGTTCTACTGCTGCTACTGTTGTAATATCTTCTACTGGTGATGTGGTAACTAACCCCTCTGCTGAGGATACCACTGCTATTGCTGATGAAAATGCTAGGTTGAAGACATTGCTTGAAACAGGATGTACAAAAGTCTCAAAGGGCATCAGACTCTATGTGATGTCCTCAAAAGGCAGATTTTGAACCGAAACCCTAGGAAAGAGGGTGTCGGGTTCGAAAGGAAAATGAATGCCGATGGCTCTTACTAGAAACCTGAGCAGTACCCCAAAACCACATGGGTTGCTGCAAAGGAACCTTCAGTGGATCCATCGACCCTATCTGGCTTCACTTGCGCTAATCCCATTGTCATTGATGAATCCTTTGATGCAAACTATAAACTGTTTAAGAATCAGAATGGTGAAGTGTTTGCCAGGTATATTGGTACTAACTGCAGGAATGGGCCACCTATGAAGAAAGTCTGGGTGCAGAAAAAGTGTCTGGAGAATCTACCTGTGAATGTCGTCATGACACCACAAGTGAAGAAGACAAACCCCAGACCATAGGCTTCATATGGTCCAAAGGCTTCATACAGACAGAGGACTCACCTGAGTCGCACTAACACAAATGTTTTGCAGGGAAACCATACTTAGGCCTATGAATATGAGCGCGTTTCATCAAACCGCCATGTTCATAAGACCCAGAACTACTCTGCTTATTCTTATGAGTACTATTGTCCACCTGCAAGACTATTTGCTGCACTTAGACTCATTGCTTCGAAGCCACCCTTGAAGATGTGGGTGGCTAAGAAAGCTTAACTCTCTTTTGCAGGGAAGGGTCTCCAGCCAAAAATCAAATGCGTCTGAAGCTATTGCTGGGGACCTTAAACATCTTATAGGGCGCAAGATCAAATGTCAAAATGGTCTTATTATGTTTTTTGTTCCTGAGTCGCTTGCTACTTGCCCTATCAGTCCTAACCTCGATCTAAGCTTTCATAATCCACTTGCTCGTCAAATGTTTATGCTTCACAATTCTCTTAGTGAAGCCGATCCCCCTAACTGCACTATAGGGTATGACACCAGCTGCTTCAGAATGGATTATTGATAGTGGATGTACTAATCATATGACTGGCAAAGGAAGTCTTCTCATGGACTCAACCTTACGTCCATCTGACAAAAGTCACATCACATTTGCTAATACTGGGAAAAGCAAGGTATTGGGTCTAGGTAGAGTTGCAATCTCAAGGGATCAGCACATGGATAAAGTGATGCTTGTTGAATCCCTTGGTTTCAACTTAATGTTTGTCTCAATGCTTTGCGATTTGAATATGATTGTGATGTTTGGAAAATATCATTGCCTTGTTCTAATGGAATCTGACAAGTCTCTAATCTTTTAAGGGTATCGGAAAGATGATTTGTACATGGTAGATTTATCAGCAGGACCACAGCTTGTCGTATGTCTTCTTGCAAAAGCTTCAGAATGCTGGCTCTGGCATCGAAGGCTAGGGCATGTTGGCATGAGGAAATTGCATACTCTTGCAAAGAAGAAGCACGTCATAGGCATCGAGGGCGTCAAGTTCAAGAATGATCACTTATGCGGTGCCTGCGAAGCAGGAAAGATGACGAGGGCCAAGCATCCCTCGAAGACAATCATGACAACGACTCAACCCTTCGAACTGCTACACATGGACCTCTTCGGTCCCACTCACTACTCAACTCTTACTACTACTGCTTGTCTCTATGGCTTTGTCATTGTTGATGATTATTCAAGATATACATGGGTGCATATAATCCTCTATAAGACTGAAGTGCGGGATGTCTTCAGACGCTTCGCCAATCGAGCCATGAACAACTATGGCATCAAGATCAAGCACATCAGAAGTGACAATGGCACTGAATTCAAGAACACCAGCCTCGACACTTATCTTGATACTTTGGGCATCACTCATGAGTTCTCAGCTTCGTACACGCTGCAGCAGAATGGCATCATGGAACGCAAGAACAGAACACTCATTGAGATGGCCCGGGCGATGCTCGATGAATACAAGACTCCAAGAAAGTTCTGGCCTGAAGCTAGTGATACTGCATGCCATGTCATCAACCGTGTTTATCTTCACAAGCTTTTGAACAAAACATGCTATGAGCTTCTCACTGGTAAGAAGCCAAATGTCAGTTACTTCAGAGTATTTGGTGCCAGGTGCTGGATCAAGGATCCACATCACACCTCAAAATTTGCACCGAAAGCACATGAAGGTTTTATCCTTGGTTACGGAAAGGATTCGCACTCCTACAGAGTCTTCAACCTCTTTCACTATAAAGTGGTTGAAATTGTGGATGTGCGGTTCGATGAGACTAACGGCTCGCAAAGAGAGCATCTACCAAATGTGCTAGATGAAGTTCCATCCAGTGAATCCATCAAGCTTATGGGAACTAGAGAAATCATACCGTCTGAAGCATAGCCCGAAGAGGAACTCATCATCTCTGCACCTGATCAACCCGAAGACAATACTCAGCCTAAAGACAATCCTTCTAACGATGACAATGATCAGCAAGAGAAAAATCTTCGTCTTGTTCATCATCGTGTTGCAAATGAAGTACAAATTAAGAAAATAATTGATAGCATCAATGCACCTGGTCCACTCACTCATTCAAGGGCAACACAACTAGCAAATTTCTGTGGGCACTTCGCATTTGTTTCAATATCTGAACCCAAGAAAGTTGATGAAGCCTTCATGGAACCTGAATGGATTCAAGCTATGCAAGAAGAGCTTCAACAGTTTGAGCTGAATAATGTATGGGAACTGGTCAAGCGTCCTGATCCTCGTAAGCACAATATCATAGGAACTAAATGGATATATCGCAACAAGCAAGATGAGCATGGTCAAGTTGTCAGAAACAAGGCTCGTCTCGTTGCTCAAGGATACACTCAAGTTGAAGGAATTGACTTCGATGAAACATTTGCTCCTGTGGCTAGGCTTGAAGCTATATGCATACTGCTGGCCTATGCAAATCATCATAACATTCTTCTATATCAAATGGATGTGAAGAGTGCTTTTCTCAATGGAAAGATTGAAGAAGAAGTGTATGTTGCACAACCGCCTGGCTGTGAAGATCCAAAACATCCTGACATGGTCTACAAGCTCAACAAGGCATTGTATGGCCTCAAACAAGCCCCTCGTGCTTGGTATGACACACTCAAGGACTTCCTGAAGAGCAAAGGCTTCAAACCTAGTTCCCTGGATCCCACACTCTTCACGAAGACATATGATGGTGAACTGTTTGTGTGCCAAATATATGTGGATGACATTATCTTCGGCTGCACTAATCAGAAATACAGTGATGAGTTTGGATACATGATGAAAGAGCAATATCAGATGTCCATGATGGGTGAGCTGAAGTTCTTCCTTAGTCTTCAAATATGACAACAACGCAACATCTTCATATCTCAAGAGAAATACCTCAAGGATTGCCTGAAGAAGTTTGGAATGCAAGACTGCAAAGGTTACACGACGCCAATGCCTACCAAGAGTCATCTAGACTCTGACGCTAATGGTAAAGAGTTCGATCAAAAGGTATACCGCTCCATGATTGGTTCCTTGCTTTACTTATGTGCATCTAGGCCAGATATCATGCTTAGTGTTTGCATGTGTGCCCGATTCCAAGCGGCACCAAAGGAATCACATCACTTAGCTGTGAAGCGAATTCTTCGATATTTGGCTCACACCCCAACACTAGGATTATGGTATCCAAAGGGCTCAGAGTTTGATCTAGTTGGATTCTCGGATGCTGATTATGCCGGTGACAAGGTAGATCGCAAGTCTACATCAGGCACATGTCACTTTATGGGACGATCACTTGTTTGTTGGTCTTTGTCGGTGTCAAAATCGGTGGATCTCGGGTAGGGGGTCCCGAACTGTGCGTCTAAAGCGGATGGTAATAGGAGGCAGGGGACATGATGTTTTACCCAGTTTCGGGCCCTCTTGATGGAGGTAAAACCCTATGTCCTGCTTGATTAATATTGATGATATGAGTAGTACAAGAGTAGATCTACCACGAGATCAGAGAGGCTAAACCCTAGAAGCTGGCCTATGGTATGATTGTATGTTGTCCTACAGACTAAAACCCTCCGGTTTATATAGACACCAGAGAGGGTTAGGGTTACACAAGGTCGGTTACAAAGGAGGAGATACACATATCCGTATTGCCTAGCTTGCCTTCCACGCCAAGTAGAGTCCCATCCGGACACGAGACGAAGTCTTCAATCTTGTATCTTCATAGTCTAACAGTCCGGCCAATGGATATAGTCCGGCTATCCGGAGACCCCCTAATCCAGGACTCCCTCAGTAGCCCCTAAACCAGGCTTTCAATGACGATGAGTCCGGCGCACAGTATTGTCTTCGGCATTGCAAGGCGGGTTCCTCCTCCGAATACACCACGGAAGAATTTGAATACAAGGATAGTGTCCGACCCTGCAAAATAAATTGCACATACCACCGCAGAGAGAATAATATTTCCACAAATCTAATCTACTGACTTGTTTTAACAACATGATGTTATGCCATGGCCCGGTGATTATCTGAACCGTTTCCTTTAACTAGCCCCACACATGACGCGAGGCAGTTTTTGGACACGTCTTGTCAAAGTAGAGATCGTGTTCCACTAATTATGGGATTCTCATCAATACGGTCATGGGTAACCCAACCGCGTCTAGGACTCCTAGATTATAGGCAAGTCCCAAACGGCCACGGAGAGGACGCTTGATATTTGTCGGATTTCGGGTTCCGGCAGACCCTTGAGGTCCGAACACTAGGGTGCGCGCGGGGATCTCTCCCCTACCGATCTACGTCCGATCCTCTCGTGCGAACTAAGATGAAAATGATGAACAACACAAGAGACACGAGGTTTATACTGGTTCGGGCCACCGTTGTGGTGTAATACCCTACTCTAGTGTGTGGTATGGTGGATTGCCTCTGGGCAGATGAGGATCAGTACAAAGGAAGAACAGCCTCGCGAGAGGTGTTCTTGAGCTGGTGCGATGAACTGCTAGGGTGAGTTCAGTCGCCTCTGTCTCTCTCTCTCTGCCAGGGTTCTACCAGATTTCCAGCCGTCCCCCTACTCTGTGGTGGCTAGCTCTATTTATAGAGGCCCTGGGCCTCTCCCCGAATAATTGAGCGGGAAGGGCGCCAACAATTGGCCATTCTGAAGGGGAATATCTAGTACAAGTTATCCTGACCAAAGGTGGTCTTCGGCTGCCAAAAGCACTGGTGATGACGCTGTCTTGGGCTCCACGGTGACCTCCGTCCGGCCGTCCGGCTGGTCTTGGTCTTGTTGCACCGGAATGGTAACCTTTGCCTGATGCCTTGGCCTATACTTGCCCCCTTTGCACCAAAGGGGAAACAAGGACCCTGCGCAGGCCGGCGCCTGCCTGGCGCCCGCCTAGCCTTGATCGTCATGGCTTGCGTCGTGGGGTCCTCGCGAGGTACCCTTGCATTGATCTCTCCGCCTGCTCGTGAGCCTTCCTGATGAGACCGCTCTCGAGGAAGCTTCTTGTCGTCCGCCCCGCGAGGCTTGGCCCCTCGCGAGGGTCTTGAGCTTGGGCTGACGAAGATGGGCCACGCTGGGCCCCCACCTGAGCCACGCCGCAGGCCGTAGGCAGGCAAGTCTGGGGACCCCCGTTCCCAGAACACCGACAGTAGCCCACGGGCACAAGGCATGTGCGGTCTTGGCTTAGTAGAGAAGCGAAGTGGCAAGCACGAAGCGTCGCGGGCCCTAACAGCCTATGGCCTTGGGTGCCACATGGCGGTTGATTGGACGTGGGCGTCTGCACTTCCCACGACACCTCGGCAACTGCACGACTTGACAAGTTCCTGCATGCAGAGATATGGGTCATGATTACCTGAGGTCATGGTGCTCGACGGTTGGCCTTCCCTGGCTATAAGTACGGGGCTGCGTGAGCTCTGCCACTTCACCCCTTTCCGTTACTCCTCCTCTTCTTCTTCCTCATCCTTGCTTCCTCTTGCTCCAATGGCACCGATCTCCGCCGGTTTTCAGCTGAGGAGAAGGGAAAGGCCCCCAGAGAGGGTCCTGACCCCCTCCCGCCGAAGAAGCGGCCAATCCTCTTTCGCCGGGACGAAGGCGCCTGGCAGGAGGTGTCGAGGCCGTGGTACAAGCGGCCGCCGCCTGAGTTTCCGCTGCCCTTGTACGCCCGCATCATAGGCCCCAGGGTGGAGGCACCGAGCAACACCGACAGTGTCACCGCCGATGCCGGCGAGTCACAATGGTGCGCGTCGTCCCCCCTGGAGTCCACGCGGAGCGCTCCTCTCGCGAGCTTGTGCTCCATGCCGCCATGCCTCCAACTTCGTGGATCCACCTTCCTCCCTCCTCCGCCTTCGAGATGCCGCTGAGCGGGGCCTTGGAGCTCGGGCTACAGCATGCCGACTATGGCACCCCTGCAAACGGAGCGGAGGTCGCGGTCGTCGCTCCGGGCAAGGTCTTCATGACCCGGGGCTGGGGTGAGATTGCCCGGGTCTGTCGCGCGGACAGTGCCTTGGTGATCCATCTTGAATACAACGGCGCCTCCTTGATGTTCTTCAAGGTCTTTGATGCAGAAGGACGCCGGCTGGAATGCTGCCCTAAGGGAAGCGGCAAGGGTGACGAACTGGCGAGGACCAGCCCCGCCCGTTGGTCCTCCTACAGCTCCTCAGGCAGCAGCAGAGGGACTGAGGGCTTCAGCAGCTCCCCCGAACTCCTCGCGACCACGGAGACGAGCGACGACAGCTACGAGCCTCCGAGCCCGCGCCGCGCTCGGAGTGGGGCAGCTGCATTGAGCCGTCGACGCCGCTGATCTGGATGGGATTGGCGCCCACTGTTGATGATGGCGTCGCTTGGGGAGGTGGTAGCAAGTAGCGTCCCTTAGGGTTAGCACCCTTTGTTTCCTGCGAGGAACTAAATTGTAGGATCGAAAGTATGTCTAGAGGGGGGGGGGGTGATTAGACTACTTGACCAAATAAAAACTTAACCTTTTCCCAATTTTAGTTCTTGGCAGATTTTAGCTATTTCGGGACAAGTCAAGCAATCATCACACAATTCAAGCAAGCATGCAAAGAGTATATTGGCAACGGAAAGTAAAGCATGCAACTTGCAAGAATGTAAAGGGAAGGGTTTGGAGAATTCAAACACTATTGGAGACACGGATGTTTTTTCCCGTGGTTCGCATAGGTGGTGCTATCCTACATCCACGTTGATGGAGACTTGAACCCACGAAGGGTAACGGTTGCGCGAGTCCACACAGGGCTCCACCCAAGGGTAACGGTTGCGCGAGTCCACACAGGGCTCCACCCACGAAGGGTCCACGAAGAAGCAACCACCCACAAAGGGTCCACGAAGAAGCAACCTTGTCTATTCCACCATGGCCATCGCCCACACAGGACTTGCCTCACTAGCGGTAGATCTTCACGAAGTAGGCGATCTCCTTGCCCTTACAAACTCCTTGGTTCAACTCCACAATCTTGTCGGAGGCTCCCAAGTGACACCTAGCCAATCTAGGAGACACCACTCTCCAAGAAGTAACAAATGGTGTGTAGGTAATGAACTCCTTGCTCTTGTGCTTCAAATGATAGTCTCCCCAACACTCAACTCTCTCTCATAGGATTTGGATTTGGTGGAAAGAAAGTTTGAGTGGAAAGCAACTTGGGAAGGCTAGAGATCAAGATTCATATGGTAGGAATGGAATATCTTGGTCTCAACACATGAGTAGGTGGTTCTCTCTCAGAACATATGAGTTGGAATGGTGTGTGTGTGTTCTGATGGCTCTCTCTTCGAATGAAGAGGAGGTGGAGGGGTATATATAGCCTCCACACAAAATCCAACCATTACACAGTTTTCCAATCTCGGTGGGACCGAATCAATAAACTCGGTCGGACCGAAAAGGTAAACCTAGTGACCGTTAGTGATTTTCGGTGGGACTGACATGCAACTCGGTAGGACCGATATGGTTAGGGTTTGGGCATAACATAATCTTGGTGAGACCGATTACACAAACTCGGTGAGACCGAATTTGGTAATTAGCTAACCAGAGAGTTGGTTAGGCAAACTCGGTGGGACCGATTTGCTCTTTCGGTGAGACCGAGTGGAACTCGGTGAGACCGAAAATTTACAAAGGGGAAACACTGAGTTTACATTGCAATCTCGGTGGGACCGATTCGCTCTTTCGGTGGGACCAAAAAGTTACGAAAGGGAAACAGAGAGTTTGCAACCACATCTCGGTGAGACCGAGATCCTTATCGGTAGAACCGAATTGCTAGGGTTTGGCAGTGGCTTATGACAAATGAAAACTCGGTGGCGCCGGATAGGAGGAATCGGTAGGACCGAGTTTGGCTTAGGGTTTAGGTCATATGTGGAAGTGGGAAAGTAGTTGAGGGTTTTGGAGCATATCACTAAGCACATGAAGCAAGAGGCTCATTAAGAAACACCTCATCCCTCCTTGATAGTATTGGCTTTTCCTATGGACTCAATGTGATCTTGGATCACTAAAATATAAAATGAAGAGTCTTGAGCTTTTGAGCTTGAGCCAATCGTTTGTCCTTAGCATTTTGAGGGTTCCACTTTCACATCCATGCCATGCCAATCATTGAGCTTTCCTGAAATAATCATCTTGGAATAGCATTAGCTCAATGAGCTATATGTTGTTATGAATTACCAAAACCACCTAGGGATAGTTGCACTTTCAATCTCCCCCTTTTTGGTAATTGATGACAACATATAGATCAAAGCTTCGACAAATGATAATAAGCATGAAATATATCGTCTCTTTGAGAAGTATGTGATAAGTAAGAGCTCCCCCTAAATTTTTGCATATTTAAAATTTGCTTTGGACTGCAAATGCACAAGGAGTTAGAGTCATGGGTTACTCTTCCATGTCAAATACATCTTGGTGGAGTGCTTAAAATGATAAGAATGAAATACATGCACTCATCACCAAGAATAATGAATGATCACATAAGATAGATAAGATAATAGCATTAAGCAAGCATTAAGTGTAGCTTATGATCAAACACATGATCATCAATGTCTCACAAGCATAGTATCTTAAGCACTCAAAAGCAAACAAGTTCGAAACACCACCAAATAAAGCAAGAGAGAAAAGCAACACTCTGTCTCTCGAAGCCTATGATCTATACATCTTCTCCCCCTTTGGCAACAAGTTACCAAAAAGTTCCTAGAAAATCCATAGCACTAGATCGACGCTCAGGCTTGATCTTCAGGTGGTGGTGGAGTCCGGATCACTCCAAGGACGAAGGCTTCGGTAGATGCTAAAGTAGACGCTGGAGTTGGTGCTGAAGTAGATGCTGGAGCTGGTGGAACTGAGGCTGTGGCTGGTGCTGAGGTGGTGGCTCTTGTGTCAGCAACTGGCACGGCAGACGACCTTGGACCTCTTAGCACTCTGGCAAAGGCATGAGTAGTAGTCCTGCTTCTCCTCTCCTGCATGTCCTCTTGGAGCTGCTCCACTACAGACTGAACTTTTATTACTTTGACATCCAGGTCATAGAACTTCTGTTCCATGATTCTCTCTAGGCTCTGCTGATTCTGAGTGAGGGTGGCCAGACTTTGCTCAATCCTCAGCATGGATGCGATCAAGTAACCAAGCTGCTCTTGTTTGGTCTTCAAGAAATACTCAGATGCCTCCTCTTGAGTTGGCATCTTGGCAGCTTTCTCCTTCCTTGCCTTCTCCTTCTTTGCATAAGCTTGTGCAGACGATGGCTCGTTCTCAGTCATCACAACTTCATTGTTCTCAAAATCTGGACGGATGGGCAAATGTTCCTTGTCCAATAAATATATGCCCGTGCCCATCTTGGAGTTGATGAGCTCCTGAATCTGAGGGGCATATCCGTAGCTCCTCTTCTGGTCTGCTGCAGTCCTCTTGATTGTTTCCACTGTGAGGCTCATCACCTTGAACTTCTGAGGCACATCAAACACATGTAGCAAGTTGATAGCATGGCCTCTGATCATCTTATGATCTCCAGACTTGGGCAGTAAGGTGTGCCTTAGTATCCAATTGATCGTCGGGAGCCCTGACAGAAGGTAATGTACTGAGCCAAACTTGAAGGTATCAAGTGCTTCATTTGGGATCTCCTTGTACATATTTGACATTGAGTTGTGGTCCATTTTCTTCTTGGCATAGATATCCAAGTCATCATCTTGCTCCTCTGGGGCATTAATTAACTTTGCCCATTCCTCAACAGTGGATTGGTACCTTGTACCCTCAGACATCCATGTGATCCTCCCATCTGGATAAAAGTGAGCTGTGGAGTAGAACTGCATGATGAGTTCCTCGTTCCACTTTGTGAGCTTCTGCCCAACAAAGTCAGCTACTCCACAAGCTATGAAGCTGTCTTGCACTCTAGGATAGTGCTCCTCATTGTCCTTGATGTATGTCCAATCAACCCATATCATATCACAGACAATGGGCTTCTTATCTAGCAGCATTGTGTCATAAAAATCCTCCTGCTCCTTGGTATGAAACCTGTAGTCCACGGCAGTCCTTCTCCTTGAAGCATATGGGTCTACTTCTCTCCACTTCCTCAGCCCTGAATCTCTCCTGAGCTTCACGTCCTCAGCCACAGGATGAGCATCGTTGTGGTCTGGGATCTTGGGCTTTAGCTTTCTCAGAATTTGCTCTTCGTCCTCTTCTTCAGCAATAGTCTCAGGCACTGGGGCCTTGTTCTTCTCAACTGCAGGAATGCTCCTTGTATTCCTCTTTGGTTTTGGCTTGGAGGCAGCTTTGGGCTTAGGTGCAGTAGCCCCTGACCTTATGGCATCACCCATCAGCTTGGGTGCCTTGGGTGTTGGTGCAGCTACCTCTTCTTCCTCTTCCTCTTCCATGATGGAAGCTTTGCCAAGCACTCTAGCCACAGTCTTCTTCACCCTTTCCTTTCTTTTCTTGCCTTCTACAGCAACTGGCTCTTGAGGAGTGGGCTTCTCAGTTGAGGCTCTTGCTTTTCACATGGGCTGCCTGCCTGCTGGCCTTTTGATTTTCAGCCCTGGCTTTGTGCCTTGAGCTGGCTCAACTCTCTTGGAAGTGGCCTCTTCCTCTGCCACATAGTCCTCATCTTCGGAATCTGAAGTCCTCTTCTTCCTCTGTCTCGTGGCAGCCTTGGGCAAGTTGCTAGGAGTGCTCCTGCTGCCTTCATCAGAAGAGCTGGAGGGACTAGTGCCCTCACTCATCACCACTTGCTGTTCTGACACATTCTGGCTATCACTTTGGTCTGACATGCTGTAAGCTCTGACTGCTGACCCTGTGAACAAATTATAGATCAGGTAGAAAAGATGAGCATCACAAAATGCAGAGATTTTTGCAAAAAGAATGATCCAAAAACTTAGTTTTAGTTTCCTACTGAAATCATCTCGGATCTACCGATTTTCAAACTCGGTGATACCGAAGCAGTTTTGGAACCTAAACTAGTGAACTCGGTAGGACCGAGTCACAGTTCGGTGGCACCGAGACTGCTAGGGTTTCACAGAGTTCCAAAATCAGTCACACCGATAAGTAATTCTTGGTCAGACCGAGTCTCACTTGTGCAATGGCATAAGCCAAATCGGTGGGACCGAGTTTTTCAACTCGGTGGGTCCGAGATGGTTTTGGCGGAAACCTAAACCTAGAATTTTCGAATCAAACCTAAACTATGAGCGTTTTGACTGGATAGGAGTTTATCAAACGTGGCTAGAATCAATATGATCACAATGTGCTAGGAATCAGATTGAGGAATAGCACAAAGATCAAGTCCATACCCTAGTTCGGCGGGGACTTGCTACGGCGGCAACGACGGGGCAGAATTCCCGTTGACGGCGACGGAGACCAGCGAATGGAGGCGGCTAGCGGCGAGAAGACGATCCGGAGACCACGAGGGCAGAGCGGGCTATTGCGCGGGCGAAGAGGTTCGGAGAAATTTCCAAATTTTGCCCGTGACTATATATAGCCTGACCCTGTCGGTGTGACCGAGTGGAATGACTCGGTGGCACCGAGATTCATAACTGCGTGCAGTTACTGAAACTCGGTGTGACCGAAAGGTTCAAATCGGTTGCACCGAGATCGAAATCCTAGATCAACTTAATAATCTCGGTAGGACTGAAAGTGGAGTATCGGTCAGACTGAGAATCATAAAGAGGTTCTGGAAGTTTAAGTCTATGACGAATCGGGGACTCCGAGCGCTCCTCACACAGAGTGGTTCGAATCTGACTTGATCAAATTTTGTGATGCAGCATGAATAGAGTTTGAGACGAGAAAATCATAGATAGCTAGAGGAGGTTCTTAGGCATTCTTGTCCATCCACTTGGCAAAAGAAGATAAAACCAAACAATCAAAACAACAAGTGGATGTCCTCGAATGAGTAAAATATGCAACCAGCATGCTCACACAATAAGATGGCAAATGAAATATGTGACAAGGCATGCACAACCAATTCTAGCATCTATCAAGCAATTTGCGATGACTAGGTCATCTATATATGAGTATATTGACTTAGGAGCCAAGTGAGAACACTTGATCATAGGTCATACTCATCGTTTAAGCTCAAGTGGGGTTACCACTTTTACATGAAGCATTGTTGTGTTCACATCTTTAGAGTTGCTTTAGCTCAAGTCTTAGAGTAAAGCTCCCCCTAGATGTGATATCCCCCCTAAGAGGGATGAACTAACCTTGGGTTTTGTCGATGATGACTTCATGTAGATATTGAAGATGTGGATGCTCAATGTTGATGTTGATCTCTTGGAGCTATCCATTTGAGTGAATTGCACTTTCAATACCTAGATGGGTTAGTCCCACAAGGAACAAACAAGGATATCCATAGACATAGAGTGATGCACACAAAAGATGATGTCCATGAAAACTTTTAGGTTACCTTGTCCCTTGTCTTACCAACAAGAGGGTTTGTGACTCCTTGAACTAGTGCAAGATGTGGAAGTTGATTGCACTTGTTCTTGACAAAATGATAAGAGTGAAGTATGTTGGCGGAGTCACCCTCAAGAACTCTCTAGTTATTCTTCTTTTGGATCCACATCATCTTGATGGGAATCCTTGGAGTTGTAGTCGTACTTGATGAAGTGGAACTTGAAGTAGTCTTGGGAGTCCACTTGACTAAGGTCTTAGGAGCTTCTTCAAATGCATCAATTTCCTCTTGAAGCTTGTCCTTGCCTTTTTGCTCGTAGTCTTGTGGTGGAAGATCATCTTGAGCTTGTGTCCCCTTGAAAGAAGCATCATACTTCTCTTGCTGAGGGACAAACTTTGTCTTGGGGTATTGATCTTCTTCCCACTCAACTCCATTGGCATTGAACTTTCGTTCAAAACCAACACCTTGATTCTTCCGGTGCATTCCTTGCTTGCGCACAATTTCCTTGAATTGCTTACTCCCGGCAAGGCTTTTGTACACTCCTTTCTCTATAATTCCCTTCAATAAACTATTTTCTTGCTCAAGTGTAACTTGGCTAAGAGAATCATTAGTGGAATCAAGAGAACTACTAGAAGCAACAATATTGGATTTAACATGATCATTGTTACTGCTAGAGGAAGAATCTTTCTTGTTACTAGACTTGACTTGAGGCATGTAAGTGGATAAGAGTAAACGCTTGGCAATGTAAGAAGAACTTTTCTTGCGAAGATCATCATTGATTGCCTTTAAGAACTCATGCTCTTGCTCAAGATTGAGCTTTTCAAAGCGTAATTTCTCATGAGCTCTTAAAAGTTCTCGATGACCTTCGAAGATAGTTTCATTAGCTAACTTAAGACTGTTTAGTTCTTTAGTTAGAGCCTCAATCTTCTCCTTATCATTGTCATTCGTTTTATCTTGATTAGCATGATTAATTGGTCTTTCATCATAGTATTCATCACTAGAGTTGTCAACAAGCAAATCATCACCTAACAAGTCATCTTCATCACTATTGAAATCAACATACTCGGGGTGTGTTACCTTAGGACCTTTGGCCATGAAGCATCTTCCAATTCCTTCATTTGGTGAGTCAAATATGTCGTAGGAGTTGGTTGACACAAGTGCTAGACCGGCAACACCTTCATCTTGAGTATCTTCGAAGTCGGAGTGATAACTTCTCTCGGAGTGGCTGTCGGAGTCGGAGCCGGATACCCATTCACCAACATGAGCTTGATGTATTCGTCTTGTGTAGCTCCTTGATGATTTTTCCTTCCTTTCCGAATCCTTGCTTCTCCATGAGTGTATTCGTTCATAACGATCATCTCTACTCCTTCTCTCTCTTGGTGGTGATTCTTTGCTTCTTCTTCTTGGAGAATCTTCTCTTCTCTTGTAGGGAGCCGTACACTCATTGGAATAGTGTCCGGGTCTTCCACAATTGTAGCAGTTTCGCTCTCGACTAGAAGATCTTTTGTCATTGTAGGACCTTGACTTGAAGCTTCTATCTTTGCTTCTACTCTTGTAGAACTTGTTGAAGTTCTTCACCATTAAGCTCAATTCTTCATTGAAGTCTTGTTTCTCACTTGATGATGTAGGGGCTTCACATGAGGCTTTATAGGCACCACTTGATTTGTTGTGAAGTTCCTCTTTATCCTTAAGTGACATCTCATGAGCAACAATTCTTCCAATCACCTCCGTTGGCTTGAGATCTTTGTAATTGGGCATCATTTGGATCAATGTGCACACGGTATCATATTTT
>NC_041388.1:155458198-155495508 GCF_002162155.2 Triticum dicoccoides
GCATTCTCAAGACGGCTGATTTTGTTGAATTCTTCGGGGCACAATCCGTTGAAGAGAATATCACAAGCTTGAGCATTGTATTGCAACATCTTCAACTCATCCGCGGTAGCTTCACGGTTTGGTTCTCTCCCATCAAAGAAGTCACCTTGCAAACCAACACACACAATAGCCCAAACAGCGGGGTTATGTCCAAGAATATGCATTTTCATTTTATGCTTCCAACTAGCAAAATTAGTACCATCAAAGTAAGGACCTCTACGGTGATAATTTCCCTCGCTAGACGCCATACTCTCCTAGGTTGTGAAACCAAGGCTATGACCACCAAAAGCTATGGAGATCAAGCAAATGGAAACCTGGCTCTGATACCACTTGTAGGATCGAAAGTATGTCTAGAGGGGGGGTGATTAGACTACTTGACCAAATAAAAACTTAAGCTTTTCCCAATTTTAGTTCTTGGCAGATTTTAGCTATTTTGGGACAAGTCAAGCAATCATCACACAATTCAAGCAAGCATGCAAAGAGTATATTGGCAGCGGAAAGTAAAGCATGCAACTTGCAAGAATGTAAAGGGAAGGGTTTGGAGAATTCAAACGCTATTGGAGACACGGATGTTTTTTCCCGTGGTTCGGATAGGTGGTGCTATCCTACATCCACGTTGATGGAGACTTCAACCCACGAAGGGTAACGGTTGCGCGAGTCCACACAGGGCTCCACCCAAGGGTAATGGTTGCGCGAGTCCACACAGGGCTCCACCCACGAAGGGTCCACGAAGAAGCAACCTTGTCTATCCCACCATGGCCATCGCCCACACAGGACTTGCCTCACTAGCGGTAGATCTTCACGAAGTAGGCGATCTCCTTGCCCTTACAAACTCCTTGGTTCAACTCCACAATCTTGTCGGAGGCTCCCAAGTGACACCTAGCCAATCTAGGAGACACCACTCTCCAAGAAGGAACAAATGGTGTGTAGGTAATGAAATCCTTGCTCTTGTGCTTCAAATGATAGTCTCCCCAACACTCAACTCTCTCTCATAGGATTTGGATTTGGTGGAAAGAAAGTTTGAGTGGAAAGCAACTTGGGGAGGCTAGAGATCAAGATTCATATGGTAGGAATGGAATATCTTGGTCTCAACACATGAGTAGGTGGTTCTCTCTCAGAACATATGAGTTGGAATGGTGTGTGTGTGTTCTGATGGCTCTCTCTTCGAATGAAGAGGAGGTGGAGGGGTATATATAGCCTCCACACAAAATCCAACCGTTACACAGTTTTCCAATCTCGGTGGGACCGAATCAATAAACTCGGTCGGACCGAAAAGGTAAACCTAGTGACCGTTAGTGATTTTTGGTGGGACTGACATGCAACTCGGTAGGACCGATATGGTTAGGGTTTGGGCATAACGTAATCTCGGTGAGACCGATTACACAAACTCGGTGAGACCGAATTTGGTAATTAGCTAACCAAAGAGTTGGTCAGGCAAACTCGGTGGGACCGATTTGCTCTTTCGGTGAGACCGAGTGGAACTCGGTGAGACCAAAAAGTTACAAAGGGGAAACACTGAGTTTACATTGCAATCTCGGTGGGACCGATTCGCTCTTTCGATGAGACCGAAAAGTTACGAAAGGGAAACAAAGAGTTTGCAACCCCATCTCGGTGAGACCGAGATCCTTATCGGTAGAACCGAATTGCTAGGGTTTGGCAGTGGCTTATGACAAATGAAAACTCGGTGGCGCCGGATAGGAGGAATCGGTAGGACTGAGTTTGGCTTAGGGTTTAGGTCATATGTGGAAGTGGGAAAGTAGTTGAGGGTTTTGGAGCATATCACTAAGCACATGAAGCAAGAGGCTCATTAAGCAACACCTCATCCCTCCTTGATAGTATTGGCTTTTCCTATGGACTCAATGTGATCTTGGATCACTAAAATATAAAATGAAGAGTCTTGAGCTTTTGAGATTGAGCCAATCCTTTGTCCTTAGCATTTTGAGGGTTCCACTTTCACATCCATGCCATGCCAATCATATAGCTTTCCTGAAATAATCATCTTGGAATAGCATTAGCTCAATGAGCTATATGTTGTTATGAATTACCAAAACCACCTAGGGATAGTTGCACTTTCATAAAGCAACACCCCGTGGGGGCATGTAAGGCGTCTGCCATGCATTTCATAAATACTATATCCTTAATATGAATTGGCTGAGGTGTCCGTTCTGTCCCGGCTAAGCTCCCCCTTTCTATCTTCATGAGGACTTGGCGCTCTACGCTGACAGGTCCCAGTCCCCAGGCAAGCTTCAGCCGTCGCTGGTATGCCAGGTCGCGATGCCATGGTCAAGGCCAGGAGGTGAGCGGCCCGAGGTCCGGTAAAAGCCCCCGAGTCACGATGCTCGGGAGGTCCCCTTTAGCGCTCAAGCAATCCTTGCTGGGCGAGAAAGGAAGGTAGCATCGCCGTGACAGAGTTGCACTAGGCGGGGATTTAGCGCTGCATTGGCCTAGCTCTTGCGAGGGCGCGACTTATCTTGTGCGTCTGGCATAGTTCCTCGGAGAGGCGCCCGGCCCGAGAGGCGGTGGCCGAGGTACTGCTGGGTGAGGCCCTCATGAGCTTCTTCCCACTCCCCCGCACTTTCCTTAGTGCTCTACGTCCTCAGGTCCCGGCCCTCGAGCGAGCTTAGCCGCTGCTGGTATGACAGCTCGCGATGCCGTGGGTCAAGGCCAGGGGGTGAGGGCTGCAGAGCCAGTAGGAGCCCATGAGTCGTGATGCTTAGGTACCCCCCCTTTAACGTGCAAGCGGTCCGTGCCGAAGAGTGGGAGAGAGAGCTCACGATGCCCCCAATGTTGCTCCTGGAGTAGGTCCTGCACACCAATCATGAGGAGAACACAAGGTCTGTCGTTACGGTCGCCGGCCAACCTATGGTCATTCTGAGGGAGCGGTCAGGGCACTGAGGGCCTGGTGAGGCGGCGCCGTGCGGGGCTGCCGCGGCAAGAGCTCGACCACTCAGGTTTATCAACGCTATAGGGACAGACCTGTGCGCACGCGCCGTGCCAGAGCGAGCGGCTCTTCAGATAGGCGTCGATCGAGTAGGTGATTAGGTTAGGTATGTTAAGCACATAGGAAATCCAATTTCAAGCAAGCGTAGGTAAAAGCAACCGCCGCTGGGTCCGGCCCGAGCGGCGTGGGGATGTTGCAGCCCGAGGGGCGCCCCCAACAAGGTAAATAAAGAGCATAACCAAAATGGATACATGTCGCGGGGACGGACCCACGCGGCCTGGGAATGGTGCAGCCCTGTGGGCGCTCCCAGCTGAAAGTAGAACTCTGAAAGATGTCACCTGGTGCTATTGAAGATGAAGTGATGCTGAGGAAGTGAGCGATGTGCGGTGAAGACGTCGGCCCTCATGAGCCCCCAGGCCCAGGGGCCTCGGGAGGCTCCGGTGGCGCGTGCAGGTCTTCGGGGACCACCGCTACCTCCGCCAGGACCGCGCGATGCCTGACCTCCTGAGCCTCCAGAATGCTCCTCAATAGGCGCTGATGTGCGGCGACCGTGCTCATCAGGCCAAAGGGCATGCGAACGTAGCTGTGAGGTGGTCCCTCGCAGTGCCCTACGGCCGAAGGCCGTAGGCGCTCCTGGGACGCGGCTCGGTTGAGCCCTGGTACGTCGACGCAGACGCGCAGTCCTCCATCCTCGCCTGGATGTGGTGCCACGGCAGGTAAGCGGCGGCTGCCGCGCATGACTCTGGACTCTTGTAGCTCATGGGTGTTCCTTGCGATGAACTCCTGAGGGTTTGCTCTCCTCTGACTTGTGCCTTCCTGAGGGAAGCGTGCTTGAAAGCACCCCTCCAAGTGGTGCCCGAGCGCCTCCCCCGCGACCTTGGCAAGGTCGGCGACTCTCCAAGAGAGAGCCCCCGAGCCCTACCTGAGGAGGGCGCCGGGCGCGCCTTCCTATGCGTGAGAGGGGCGGCGCTCCCTGATCGGGCGCCAATCCTGACGCAATACCTCCGGAGGTGCCTGCCTCCTTGTGGCTCAGGCCAGGTGAGGTCTTCTTCTTCTTGAGGGTCGCCTCGGGAGGCCTCCCGCTCCTGTGATCTGGGTCTTCGATTGCTGTGGCTTGGAACGCACGCTCAAGCGAGCATGCTGCGTCCCTTTCTTCATAGGGTACAGTGATGACTCCACCGCTTCCTGGCATCTTGAGGACATTGTAACCATGGTGAGTCACTTCCATAAACTTGGCTTGGGCTGGGTACCCGAGGATGGCGTTGTACGGCAGGCGGATGTGAGCGACCTCGAAGTCGATGAGCTCGGTGCGGTAGTTGTTGCGTTGCCCGAAGGTGACCGGAAGGCGAACCTACCCAATTGGAACAGTGGAACCATCGGTGACTCCTGAGAAAGGCTTGGTCGGTTAAAGCTGGTCGTACGACACTTGGAGATTGTCGAACGCCTCGACGGACAGGACGTTGAGTCCTGCCCCGCCATCGATGAGGGTCCTGGTGACCTGCACGTTGCTGATGACTGGGGAGCAAAGCATCAGGAGGACTCCGGCCATTGCCGCACACTTGAGCTGGACTGCGGAACTGAACATGATCGCACACGAAGACCACCTGAGAGGGCGCGTGGCCTCAAGCTTGGAAAGGACTGCATTCACCTCGCGAGCAAACTGCTTGGAGATGCGCTATGAGGCTGGGGCCTGGACGCCACCCAAGATGCAAGCAATTGCACGCGGCTCTTGGAAGCCCCCAGCCCCATCGTCTTGGTGTTGGTCTTCGTTCCTCCTTGGTGGAGGCGGCAGAGGAGGGAGGCCTGCGTTGCCGTGCCGGTGGCCCTCATGAGGCTGGTCCGGCCAGCGGTCTTCGCGAGGGCGGTCACGCCATCCCTAGCGAAGGCCACGGTCTTCCCATCGTCCGCCACCTCTTCGTCCTCCTCGGCCATAGCCCCTATCGTTGCGCTCTGGGCGCCAGCCGATTCGCCCATCTCGCACGGCTCTGAGCTCTTGACATTCGTTGGTGTTGTGGGTGTGGAGGTCGTGGTACACGCAGTACCGTCCGCCCTTGGATGACTCAGGCTGATCCCTGCCTCGCTTGGTGTCCGGTTCTGCTGCTAGCACGACAGCCCCCTTGCGCTTCACGTCTTTGGCCTTGAGCTTCTTTTCTTCCGGGTCGGCTGCCGGGAGCTGGAGGAGGGACAGACGCCCTTCCTCAGCCCTGGCGCACTTGGTCACCAAGTTGAATAGCTCCAGGGATGTGCACAGGTCTTCATGGATTGCTAGCTCTTCCTTCATCTTGACAACACGCACGCCGTTGGAGAAGGCTGAGATGATAGCTTCTTCAGTTACCTTGGGGATCTTGAGGCGAGCGTAGTTGAAGCACTGGATGTACTTCTGCAGGGTTTCTCCTGGCTGTTGCTTGATGCGGCGCAGGTCGCTCACGGCCAGGGGCCAGTCGCGAGTGCCCTGGAAGTTGGCGATGAAGCGGGTGCGCATCTCGCTCCAGGAGGAGATCGTGCCGGGAGCCAGGTTCAGGAGCCAGGTGCGGGCGCCATCCTTGAGCGCCATGGGGAACCAATTCACCATGACCTTTTCGTCTCCGTTGGCGGCTACGATGCCCAGCTCGTAGAGCTGCAGGAACAACGCGGGGTCTGCTATGCCATCGTAGCAGGGAGGGAGGTCAGGCTTGAACTTGCCTGGCCATGTGATGCCGCACAGCTCGGGGGTGAAGGCGAGGCAGCCCGCCGTGGCCACCGGCGCCCTTTGCTGGTGCTGGACTTGTTCTTGCGGGTCACCACGCGCCGCCACTGGGAGCAGCGTGGGGTCTCGTCGTGGAGGCGCTGGGGCGCGATCTTGGCGCGCCGGCGCTAGGAGCGCGCGAGCACCTTCCTGGGGACGTGGGATCACTTGGCAGCTCCCTTCCTGATACGCAGGCGCCGGACATGGAGGGTCCCGCCCTGGGGCTGCACGCCTTGGAGCCAAGGCACCTTCTTTGGGAGGAGGCGGCGGAGGCGCCTCCTGATCCTCGCCCCCTGCACAGGACGGAGGGAGAAGCAACGAGAGGGACCGCAAGGGTGAGCCCCGTGCGGCACTGACGAGCTCGGTGATGCGGGCAAGCCAGTCCTCGTAGAGGTCGTCGACGGGGCGATAGTGCAGGAGCTCCCGCGCCAAGAGCAGTGAGGCGTGCACATCCATGGGTGCGCGATGGGCATGGGATGACGAGCCAGCTGGAGTCAGTGACGGGGTGGCGGTGCGGCCATCCCGCTGCACCGAAGGATGCTGGGACGAGGCCTGCTGCCCGTTCACCGCCGGGCCGGTGGAGGCGTTGGCGGCGGGCGACGGGGAACAATGAGGGGGGCCGCCGACTGGCGCCGTCTGGGCGACGCGAGTGGCGCGAGCAGCCCGGCGCTCGGCGCGAGCCCAACGAGCGTCAGCCATGGACACGACGGAAGATCACATGCGAACAGCGGAAGAAAGATTCTGGCGCACCCCTACCTGGCGCGCCAAATGTTGGATTCCAGGTTCAGGCAGACCCTTGAGGTTCGAACACTGGGGTGCGCTCGGAGATCTCTCCCCTACCGATCTACGTCCGATCCTCTCGTGTGAACTAAGATGAAAATGATGAACAACACAAGAGACACGAGGTTTATACTGGTTCGGGCCACTATTGTGGTGTAATATCCTACTCCAGTGTGTGGTATGGTGGATTGCCTCTGGGCAGATGAGGATAAGTACAAAGGAAGAACAGCCTCGCGAGAGGTGTTCTTGAGCTGGTGCGATGAACTGCTAGGGTGAGTTCAGTCGCCTCTCTCTCTCCCTGTTAGGGTTCTACCAGATTTCCAGCCGTCCCCCTACTCTGTGGTGGCTAGCTCTATTTATAGAGGCCCTGGGCCTCTCCCCGAATAATTGAGCGGGAAGGGCGCCAACAATTGGCCATTTTGAAGGGGAACATCTAGTACAAGTTATCCTGACCAAAGGTGATCTTCGGCTGCCAAAAGCACTGGTGATGACGCCGTCTTGGGCTCCACGGTGACCTCCGTCCGGCCGTCCGGCTGGTCTTGGTCTCGTTGCACCGGAATGATAACCTTTGCCTGATGACTTGGCCTGTGCTTGCCCCCTTTGCACCAAAGGGGAAACAAGGACCCTGCGCAGGCCGGCGCCCGCCTGGCCTTGATCGTCATGGCTTGCATCATGGGATCCTCGCGAGGTACGCTTGCATTGATCTCTCCGCGTCCTCGCGAGCCTGCCTGATGAGGCCGCTCTCGAGGAAGCTTCCTGTCGTCCGCCCCATGAGGCTTGGCCCCTCGTGAGGGTCTTGAGCTTGGGATGATGAAGATGGGCCGCGCTGGGCCCCCACGTGAGCCACGCCGCAGGCCGCAGGCAGGCAAGTGTGGGGACCCCCATTCCCAGAACGCCGACAATATTCACTCTCTTTATTAAGGGCCAAGGCTTCTACTTTTTTCCCTCCTGTGCTCAATCGAATCCTTCCCCCGCCTCAAGTTCTAGCACCCAAAGCCCAGGTCAGGTGCTCCGAACCTTCAATCATGTTCGGATCTAGCCTTCAAGGCCGATGGATGCCCTCCTCCGTTACGGAAGAAGATATCAAGAAGTTGAGGGAGGCCAGATACCTGACCGCTGAGGTTTCGCATCGGCTGCCTGCCCGAGGGCAGGTCGTCCCTACTCCTGAACCCAACGAAGACGTCGTGTTCATCTCCCACTTCCTCCGAGGTCTAGGCCTCGCTCTGGATCCCTTCGTAAGGGGTTTGATGTTCTTTTACGGGCTAGACTTCCGCGATCTAGTCCCGGACTCCTTTCTCCACATCTCAACATTTATTGTCGTGTGTGAGGCCTTCCTCTGCATTACCCCTCACTTTGGCATGTGGCTCAAGAACTTTGATGTGAAGCCGAAGACAATCGAGGGATAGTACGCAGCGTGCGGAGGCGCATTAATAAGCAAGATTGCAGGAGCTCCGTGGCCAAAAGGTTCCTTTCCAGAGGCGTCCGGATTATGGCAACATGAGTGGTTTTACATCACAACTCCCAAAAGTGCCAAGTGGGCGGCTGCCCCCGCTTTCTGCCCGGGCCCCCCACCACAATTGATGTCATGGATTAGCAGAGGGCTGAGTTGGGTTCTAGCCAAGGATGTGCCTATACTGCAAAGCCGCATTCAAGATCTCTTCAAGGGATATTTTAATTTGGTTATGGTAATGCAAGTCATGTTGGTTCATTGAGTCCAGCCTTGCAAACACCGGCCCCTTTGCTTGTGGGATTTCAACCCAGAAGGATCGTGCGCTATTCAAAGTTTCCTCGGCCTAATGCACGAGGAGATGTATAAGTCATTCTTCGGACCTCAAACAGAGTGTCCGGATACTACCGAGGACGTGGGCCTGAGTAGCAACCGCGCCGCCGACCAAGTAAGTAATCCTCTAGCTGAACACAATGTCTTTTATTTACCATGACGTCATTTCTGAGAAATCTCCCTTTGAGCAGGACTGGCTAACAATGGCGAAGATGATTCGGTGTTCGGACTCCCTCCCTGAGGGTTTGGAAAATCCGGTACTGGAAAAGATGCTCGAGCTCGCACCTTGCCCGGAGCCCTCGAAGGAAGATAAAGGGGGGAATAATGCGGGCGAAAGCAGGCCCCCATCGCTGCCAGTTCCAACCGAGGGAATGAGCGCCTCCATAAGGGAGGATAACCAAGGAGAAGACTCTGACCTTCTCTCGCTACGGGGGAGGAAAAGGACTACGTCTGAGGATCCAGAAACCGAAGCTTCCAAAGGGGAGAAGAAGTCTGCAACAGAGGTTCCTGCCTCGGGGCATGCTCTTGCCACACAAAGTCCATGCAGGGATCAGCCCTCTAACGAGCCGTAAGTGATCAAAAATACTTTTAATAGTGAAGATATACTACCTTTCCTCTGGGGAAAATAACCGAAGCATATATCTTGCATTTCGGATCTTAGCCCTTCTCAGCTGAGCTCATCTTTGGGGGATCTTCTTCCGGAGATGATGGAGAGCGAAACGCCTCCCTCGGACTTCCCCGCTCAAGAAGCGGGTGACCTCGAAGTGTTGTCACGGAGGGCCTCTCCGGATCCGGTGAGGCCAGAAGATAATCCTATAGTCACCCGAAGTCCCTAGCGTCTAGCTCTCGAAGAGAGCAAACAAAAGAGTCCGGCACCGTCTGGTATGCGGTCGGACATACTGAGGAGGCTGTTGGAGCAGGCGGCCATCTCAGAAGGACACCATACGCTGATGGGTACGGTGATGGAAAGAATTTCATCCGCCAAAAGCGGATTACATGAAGCCTTTATGAGTCTACTGACGGGCTTTGAGGTACGTGAAATGATATACTTTTTGATAGTACCGCACATGTTTAGATGTGCCCTATGTAGATAGTAGCCCCTAAGACTCTGGTTGTCGTCGAGAACCGCGGCGAACAGAGGATCATAGTCCCAGGTAATAACCTGACTGCCTTTATGTGCAGGTTGTGGAAGCTATGGTGGCTAGCCGGACTAATGAGTTTGCCGAACTAAAGCGGCAACTGGATGCGGCAGACGCCGACATCGAGCTTGTTAACAAGCGGCTTGACGAGTCACAGGGTAAGTAATGTTTTCTGGTGAATGTAACATAGTAAGAGCAGCATGATGCCAGTGTCTTTAATATGTTGTGACTGCAGACGGAGCTGCCACCGTGGAGATCCTTCCGGCGGAACTTGCCCGAGCCAAGGAACAAGCAAGAATTAGCAATGCGGCTGCTGTAGGATTGAAAGTATGTCTAGAGGGGGGGGGGTGATTAGACTACTTGACCAAATAAAAACTTAACCTTTTCCCAATTTTAGTTCTTGGCAGATTTTAGCTATTGTAGGACAAGTCAAGCAATCATCACACAATTCAAGCAAGCATGCAAAGAGTATATTGGCAGCGGAAAGTAAAGCATGCAACTTGCAAGAATGTAAAGGGAAGGGTTTGGAGAATTCAAACGCAATTGGAGACACGGATGTTTTTCCCGTGGTTCGGATAGGTGGTGCTATCCTACATCCATGTTGATGGAGACTTCAACCCACGAAGGGTAACGGTTGCGCGAGTCCACGGAGGGCTCCACCCACAAAGGGTAATGGTTGCGCGAGTCCATGGAGGGCTCCACCCACGAAGGGTCCACGAAGAAGGAACCACCCACGAAGGGTCCACGAAGAAGCAACCTTGTCTATCCCACCATGGCCATCGCCCACACAGGACTTGCCTCACTAGTGGTAGATCTTCACGAAGTAGGCGATCTCCTTGCCCTTACAAACTCCTTGGTTCAACTCCACAATCTTGTCGGAGGCTCCCAAGTGACACCTAGCCAATCTAGGAGACACCACTTTCCAAGAAGTAACAAATGGTGTGTAGGTAATGAACTCCTTGCTCTTGTGCTTCAAATGATAGTCTCCCCAACACTCAACTCTCTCTCATAGGATTTGGATTTGGTGAAAAGAAGGTTTGAGTGGAAAGCAACTTGGGAAGGCTAGAGATCAAGATTCATATGGTAGGAATGGAATATCTTGGTCTCAACACATGAGTAGGTGGTTCTCTCTCAGAACATATGAGTTGGAATGGTGTGTGTGTGTTCTGATGGCTCTCTCATCGAATGAGGAGGAGGTGGAGGGGTATATATAGCCTCCACACAAAATCCAACCGTTACACAGTTTTCCAATCTCGGTGGGACCGAATCAATGAACTCGGTTGGACCGAAAATGTAAACCTAGTGAACGTTAGTGATTTTCGGTGGGACTGACATGCAACTCGTTAGGACCGATATGGTTAGGGTTTGGGCATAACGTAATCTCGGTGAGACCGATTACACAAACTCGGTGAGACCAAATTTGGTAATTAGCTAACCAGAGAGTTGGTCAGGCAAACTCGGTGGGACCGATTTTCTCTTTCGGTGAGACCGAGTGGAACTCGGTGAGACCGAAAAGTTACAAAGGGGAAACACTGAGTTTACATTGCAATCTCGGTGGGACCGATTCGCTCTTTCGGTGAGACCGAAAAGTTACGAAAGGGAAACAGAGAGTTTGCAACCCCATCTCGGTGAGACCGAGATCCTTATCGGTAGAACCGAATTGCTAGGGTTTGGCAGTGGCTTATGACAAGTGAAACTCGGTGGCGCCGGATAGGAAGAATCGGTGGGACCGAGTTTGGCTTAGGGTTTAGGTCATATGTGGATATGGGAAAGTAGTTGAGTGTTTTGGAGCATGTCACTAAGCACATGAAGCAAGAGGCTCATTAAGCAACACCTCATCCCTCCTTAATAGCATTGGCTTTTCCTAAAGACTCAATGTGATCTTGGATCACTAAAATATAAAATGAAGAGTCTTGAGCTTTTGAGCTTGAGCCAATCCTTTGTCCTTAGCATTTTGAGGGTTCCACTTTCACATCCATGCCATGCCAATCATTGAGCTTTCCTGAAATAATCATCTTGGAATAGCATTAGCTCAATGAGCTATATGTTGTTATGAATTACCAAAACCACCTAGGGATAGTTGCACTTTTAATCTCCCCCTTTTTGATAATTGATGACAACATATAGATCAAAGCTTCGACAAATGATAGTAAGCATGAACTATATCGTCGCTTTGAGAAGTATGTGATAAGTAAGAGCTCCCCCTAAATTTGTGCATATTTAAAAATTTGCTTTGGACTGCAAATGCACAAGGAGTTAGAGTCATGGGTTACTCTTCCATGTCACATACATCTTGGTGGAGCGCTTAAAATGATAAGAATTAAATACATGCACTCATCACCAAGAATAATGAATGATCACATAAGATAGATAAGATAATAGCATTAAGCAAGCATTAAGTGTAGCTTATGATCAAACACATGATCATCAATGTCTCACAAATAATGACGTAGTATCTCAAGCACTCAAAAGCAAACAAGTTTGAAAAACCACCAAATAAAGCAAGAGAGAAAAGCAACACACTCTCTCTCGAAGCCTATGATCTATACATCTTCTCCCCCTTTGGCAACAAGTTACCAAAAAGTTCCTAGAAAATGCATAGCACTAGGTCGACGCTCAGGCTTGATCTTCAGGTGGTGGTGGAGTCCGGATCACTCCAAGGACGAAGGCTTCGGTAGATGCTGAAGTAGACGCTGGAGTTGGAGCTGAAGTAGATGCTGGAGCTGGTGGAACTGAGGCTGTGGCTGGTGCTGAGGTGGTGGCTCTTGTGTCAGCAACTGGCACGGCAGACGACCTCGGACCTCTTGGCACTCTGGCAAAGGCATGAGTAGTAGTCCTGCCTCTCCTCTCCTGCTTGTCCTCCTGGAGCTGCTCCACTGCAGACTGAACTTCCGTTACTTTGACATCCAAGTCAAAGAACTTCTGTTCCATGATTCTCTCTAGGCTCTACTGATTTTGAGTGAGGGTGGCCAGACTTTGCTCAATCCTCAGTGTGGATGCAATCAAGTAACCAAGCTGCTCTTGTTTGGTCTTCAAGAAATACTCAGATGCCTCCTCTTGAGTTGGCATCTTGGCAGCTTTCTCCTTCCTCGCCTTCTCCTTCTTTGCGTAAGCTTGTGAAGACGATGGCTCATTCTCAGTCATCACAACTTCATTGTTCTCAAAATCTGGACGGATGGGCAAATGTTCCTTGTCCAATAAATATATGCCCGTGCCCATCTTGGAGTTGATGAGCTCCTAAATCTGAGGGGCATATCCGCAGCTCCTCTTCTGGTCTGCTGCAGTCCTCTTGATTGTTTCCAGTATGAGGCTCATCACCTTGAACTTCTGGGGCTCATCAAACACATGTAGCAAGTTGATAGCATGGCCTCTGATCATCTTGTGATCTCCAGACTTGGGCAGTAAGGTGTGCCTTAGTATCCAATTGATCGTCGGGAGTCCTGACAGAAGGTAATGTACTGAGCCAAACTTGAAGGTATCAGGTGCTTCATTTGGGATCTCCTTGTACATATTTGACATTGAGTTGTGGTCCATTTTCTTCTTGGCATAGATATCCAAGTCATCTTCTTGCTCCTCTGGGGCATTAATTAACTTTTCCCATTCCTCAACAGTGGATTGGTACCTTGTACCCTCAGACATCCATGTGAGCCTCCCATCTGGATAAAAGTGAGCTGTGGAGTAGAACTGCATGATGAGTTCCTCGTTCCACTTTGTGAGCTTCTGCCCAACAAAGTCAGCTACTCCACTAGCTATGAAGTTGTCTTGTACTCCAGGATAGTGCACCTCATTGTCCTTGATGTATGTCCAATCAACCCATCGCATATCACAGATAATGGGCTTCTTATCTAGCAGCACTGTTTCATAAAAATTCTGCTGCTCCTTGGTGTGAAACCTGTAGTCCACGGCAGTCCTTCTCCTTGAAGCATATGGGTCTGCTTCTCTCCACTTCCTCAGCCCTAAATCTCTCCTGAGCTTCATGTCCTCAGCCACAGGATGAGCATCGTTATGGTCTGGGATCTTGGGCTTTAGCTTCCTTAGGACATTCTCTTCCTCTTCTTCAGCCACAGCTTCAGGCACTGGGGCCTTGTTCTTCTTAGCTGCAGGAATGCTCTTTTGGCTTGGAGGCAGCTTTGGGCTTAGGTGCAGTAGCCCCTGACCTTATGGCATCACCCATCAGCTTGGGTGCCTTGGGTGCTGGTGCAGCTACCTCTTCTTCTTCTTCCTCTTCCATGATGGAAGCTTTGCCAAGTACTCTAGCCATAGTCTTCTTCACCCTTTCCTTTCTTTTCTTGCTCTCAGCTACAACTGGCTCTATGGGCTTCTCAGTTGACATTCTGGCCTTTAACATTGGTTGCCTGCCTGCTGGCCTTTTGATTTTCAGGCCTGGCTTAGTGCCTTGAGCTGGCTCAACTCTCTTGGAAGTGGCCTCTTCCTCTGCCACATAGTCTTCATCATCGGAATCTGAAGTCCTCTTCTTCCTCTCTCTCGTGGCAGCCTTTGGCAAGTTGCTAGGAGTGCTCCTGCTGCCTTCATCAGAAGAGCTGGAGGGACTAGTTCCCTCACTCATCACCACTTACTGTTCTGACACATTCTGGCTATCACTTTGGTCTGACATGCTGTAAGCTCTGACTGCTGACCCTGTGAACAGATTATAGATGAGGTAGAAAGGATGAGCATCACAAAATGCAGAGATTTTTGCAAAAGAATGATCCAAAAACTTAGTTTTAGTTTCCCACTGAAATCATCTCGAATCTACCGATTTTTAAACTCGGTGATACCGAAGCAGTTTCGGCACCTGAACTGGTGAACTCGGTTGGACCGAGTCACAGTTCGGTGGCACCGAGACTGCTAGGGTTTCACTGAGTTCCAAAATCAGTCACACCGATAAGTAATTCTCGGTCAGACCGAGTCTCACTTGTGCAATGGCATAAGCCAAATTGGTGGGACCGAGTTTTTCAACTCGGTGGGTCCGAGATGGTTTCGGCGGAGACCTAAACCTAGAATTTTCGAATCAAACCTAATCTATGAGCGTTTTGACTGGATAGGAGTATTTCAATCGTGGCAAGAATCAATATGATCACAATGTGCTAGGAATCAGATTGAGGAATAGCACAAAGATCAAGTCCATACCCTAGTTCGGCGGGGACTTGCTACGGCGGCAACGGCGGGGCAGAATTCCCATTGACGGGGACGGAGACCAGAGACTGGAGGCGGCTGGCGGCGAGAAGACGATCCGGAGACCACGAGGGCAGAGCAGGCTATCGCGCGGGCGAAGGGGTTCGGAGAAATTTCCAAATTTTTCCCGTGACTATATATAGCCCAACCCTGTCGGTGTGACCGAGTGGAACGACTCGGTGGCACCGAGATTCATAACTGCGTGCAGTTACTGAAACTCGGTGTGACCAAAAGGTTCAAATCGGTTGCACCGAGATCGAAAACCTAGATCAACTTAATGATCTCGTTAGGACCGAAGTGGAGTATCGGTCAGACCGAGAATCATAAAGATGTTTTGGAAGTTTAAGTCTATGACGAATCGGGGACTCCGAGCGCTCCTCACACAGAGTGGTTCGAATCTGACTTGATCAAATTTTGTGATGCAGCATGAATAGAGTTTGAGACGAGAAAAGCATAGATAGCTAGAGGAGGTTCTTAGGCATTCTTGTCCATCCACTTGGCAAAAGAAGATAAAACCAAACAATCAAAACAACAAGTGGATGTCCTCGAATGAGTAAAATATGCAACCAGCATGCTCACACAATAAGATGGAAAATGAAATATGTGACAAGGCATGCACAACCAATTCTAGCATCTATCAAGCAATTTGCGATGACTAGGTCATCTATATATGAGTATATTGACTTAGGAGCCAAGTGAGAACACTTGATCATAGGTCATACTCATCGTTTAAGCTCAAGTGGGGTTACCACTTTTACATAAAGCATTGTTGTGTTCACATCTTTAGAGTTGCTTTAGCTCAAGTCTTAGAGTAAAGCTCCCCCTAGATGTGATATCCCCCCTAAGAGGGATGAACTAACCTTGGGTTTTGTCGATGATGACTTCATGTAGATATTGAAGATGTGGATGCTCAATGTTGATGTTGATTTCTTGGAGCTATCCATTTGAGTGAATTGCACTTTCAATACCTGCATGGGTTAGTACCACAAGGAACAAACAAGGATATCCATAGACATAGAGTGATGCACACAAAAGATGATGTCCATGAAAACTTTTAGGTTACCTTGTCCCTTGTCTTACCAACAAGAGGGTTTGTGACTCCTTGAACTAGTGCAAGATGTGGAAGTTGATTGCACTTGTTCTTGCCAAAATGATAAGAGTGAAGTATGTTGGCGGAGTCAGCCTCAAGAACTCTCTAGTTCTTCTTCTTTTGGATCCACATCATCTTGATGGGAATCCTTGGAGTTGTAGTCGTACTTCATGAAGTGGAACTTGAAGTAGTCTTGGGAATCCACTTGACTAAGGTCTTAGGAGCTTCTTCAAATGCATCAATTTCCTCTTGAAGCTTGTCCTTGCCTTTTTGCTCGTAGTCTTGTGGTGGAAGGTCATCTTGAGCTTGTGTCCCCTTGAAAGAAGCATCATACTTCTCTTGTTGAGGGACAAACTTTGTCTTGGGGTATTGATCTTCTTCCCACTCAACTCCATTGGCATTGAACTTTCGTTCAAAACCAACACCTTGATTCTTCCGGTGCATTCCTTGCTTGTGCACAATTTCCTTGAATTGCTTACTCCCGGCAAGGCTTTTGTACACTCCTTTCTCTATAATTCCCTTCAATAAACTATTTTCTTGCTCAAGTGTAACTTGGATAAGAGAATCATTAGTGGAACCAATAGAACTACTAGAAGCAACAATATTGGATTTAACATGATCATTGTTATTGGCCATGAAGCATCTTCCAATTCCTTCATTTGGTGAGTCAAATATGTCGTAGGAGTTGGTTGACACAAGTGCTAGACCGGCAACACCTTCATCTTGAGTATCTTCGGAGTCGGAGTGATAACTTCTCTCGGAGTGGCTGTCGGAGTCGGAGCCGGATACCCATTCACCAATATGATCTTGATGTCTTCTTCTTGTGTAGCTCCTTGATGATTTTTCCTTCCTTTCCGAATCCTTGCTTCTCCGTGAGTATCTTCGTTCATAACGATCATCTCTACTCCTTCTCTCTCTTGGTGGTGATTCTTTGCTTCTTCTTCTTGGAGAATCTTCTCTTCTCTTGTAGGGAGCCGTACACTCATTGGAATAGTGTCCGGGTCTTCCACAATTGTAGCAGTTTCGCTCTCGACTAGAAGATCTTTTGTCATTGTAGGACCTTGACTTGAAGCTTCTATTTTTGCTTCTACTCTTGTAGAACTTGTTGAAGTTCTTCACCATTAAGCTCAATTCTTCATTGAAGTCTTGTTTCTCACTTGATGATGTAGGGGCTTCACATGAGGCTTTATAGGCACCACTTGATTTGTTGTGAAGTTCCTCTTTATCCTTAAGTGACATCTCATGAGCAACAATTCTTCCAATCACCTCTGTTGGCTTGAGATCTTTGTAATTGGGCATCATTTGGATCAATGTGCACACGGTATCATATTTTCCATCCAAGGCTCTTAGAATCTTCTTGATGATGAATCTATCGGTCATCTCTTCACTTCCTAAGCCGGCAATCTCATTTGTGATGAGAGCAAGCCTAGAGTACATTTCAGCGACACCTTCACCATCCTTCATCTTGAACTTGTCAAGTTGGCTTTGAAGCACATCCAACTTGGATTCCTTGACGGAGTCGGTACCTTCATGCATATCAATCAAAGTGTCCCAAATTTCCTTTGCATTCTCAAGACGGCTGATTTTGTTGAATTCTTCGGGGCACAATCCGTTGAAGAGAATATCACAAGCTTGAGCATTGTATTGCAACATCTTCAACTCATCCGCGGTAGCTTCACGGTTTGGTTCTCTCCCATCAAAGAAGTCACCTTGCAAACCAACACACACACTAGCCCAAACGGCGGGGTTATGTCCAAGAATATGCATTTTCATTTTATGCTTCCAACTAGCAAAATTAGTACCATCAAAGTAAGGACCTCTACGGTGATAATTTCCCTCGCTAGACGCCATACTCTCCTAGGTTGTGAAACCAAGGCTATGACCACGAAAAGCTATGGAGATCAAGCAAATGGAGACCAAAGCTCTGATACCACTTGTAGGATCTAAAGTATGTCTAGAGGGGGGGTGATTAGACTACTTGACCAAATAAGAACTTAACCTTTTCCCAATTTTAGTTCTTGGCAGATTTTAGCTATTGTAGGACAAGTCAAGCAATCATCACACAATTCAAGCAAGCATGCAAAGAGTATATTGGCAGCAGAAAGTAAAGCATGCAACTTGCAAGAATGTAAAGGGAAGGGTTTGGAGAATTCAAACGCAATTGGAGACACGGATGTTTTTCCTGTGGTTCGGATAGGTGGTGCTATCCTACATCCACGTTGATGGAGACTTCAACCCACGAAGGGTAACGGTTGCGCGAGTCCATGGAGGGCTCCACCCACAAAGGGTAATGGTTGCGCGAGTCCACGGAGGGCTCCACCCACGAAGGGTCCACGAAGAAGCAACCACCCACGAAGGGTCCACGAAGAAGCAACCTTGTCTATCCCACCATGGCCATCGCCCACACAGGACTTACCTCACTAGCGGTAGATCTTCACGAAGTAGGCGATCTCCTTGCCCTTACAAACTCCTTGGTTCAACTCCACAATCTTGTCGGAGGCTCCCAAGTGACACCTAGCCAATCTAGGAGACACCACTCTCAGAAGTAACAAATGGTGTGTAGGTAATGAACTCCTTGCTCTTGTGCTTCAAATGATAGTCTCCCCAACACTCAACTCTCTCTCATAGGATTTGGATTTGGTGAAAAGAAGGTTTGAGTGGAAAGAAACTTGGGAAGGCTAGAGATCAAGATTCATATGGTAGGAATGGAATATCTTGGTCTCAACACATGAGTAGGTGGTTCTCTCTCAGAACATATGAGTTGGAATGGTGTGTGTGTTCTGATGGCTCTCTCATCGAATGAGGAGGAGGTGGAGGGGTATATATAGCCTCCACACAAAATCCAACCGTTACACAGTTTTCCAATCTCGGTGGGACCGAATCAATGAACTCGGTCGGACCGAAAATGTAAACCTAGTGACCGTTAGTGATTTTCGGTGGGACTGATATGCAACTCGGTAGGACCGATATGGTTAGGGTTTGGGCATAACGTAATCTCGGTGAGACCGATTACACAAACTCGGTGAGACCGAATTTGGTAATTAGCTGACCAGAGAGTTGGTCAGGCAAACTCGGTGGGACCGATTTGCTCTTTCGGTGAGACCGAGTGGAACTCGGTGAGACCGAAAAGTTACAAAGGGGAAACACTGAGTTTACATTGCAATCTCGGTGGGACCGATTCGCTCTTTTGATGAGACCGAAAAGTTACGAAAGGGAAACATAGAGTTTGCAACCCCATCTTGGTGAGACCGAGATCCTTATCGGTAGAACCGAATTGCTAGGGTTTGGCAGTGGCTTATGACAAGTGAAACTCGGTGGCGCCGGATAGGAAGAATCGGTGGGACCGAGTTTGGCTTAGGGTTTAGGTCATATGTGGATATGGGAAAGTAGTTGAGGGTTTTGGAGCATATCACTAAGCACATGAAGCAAGAGTCTCATTAAGCAACACCTCATCCCTCCTTAATAGTATTGGCTTTTCCTAAAGACTCAATGTGATCTTGGATCACTAAAATATAAAATGAAGAGTCTTGAGCTTTTGAGCTTGAGCCAATCCTTTGTCCTTAGCATTTTGAGGGTTCCACTTTCACATCCATGCCATGCCAATCATTGAGCTTTCCTGAAATAATCATCTTGGAATAGCATTAGCTCAATGAGCTATATGTTGTTATGAATTACCAAAACCACCTAGGGATAGTTGCACTTTCAGCTGCTTTGAAGGCGGCCGAAGAGTTAAGAGCCGAGAAGGCCGCGCACTGTGAAAGCAAAGAGAAGATGGCCAAGATGGCCGTAAAATTAAAATACACTGCCGACCGTTGGCAGTTCCTTGAAGAAGAGAACCGAGTGAAGGCAGCGGACCTTGAAAAGGCCACGATGACGACTAAAGACACCCGCTCTGCTATGAGGGCGAAGAAGAAGGAGCTGCGTGAAGCCGGGGATATTGCGGCTACGAAGCCCTTTCTGCTGCAGACGAAGTTCAGAGATCCATGGTATGCCCCTCTGGATCGACTATGGAGTTCGGCAGACGCATATATGGACTTGGCAGCGAGCGCTGTCGATGCGGTCGAATACTTCCGAGATCAGACAGATCGTGAAGTGAACAAGCTATTCTGGTCGCAATTTAACGTTCCAGAGCGTCCGCTTCCCTTGACTGATCAGCTAGCCGAATGGGCCGAACTTACTAGATTGTCCGGACTTGCCATGAGGTCCGTCGTAGATCATCTGTGGCTGGAGAAGCCGAAGCCGAACATCTATTTCAGCTTAGTGCAGCAGTTCCTTGGTGTGGTGCCGCACATCAATGCGATGAAGAGGTCAGAGTGTATAGAAGGCTCGCGGATGGCCTTTGCCCGTGTCAAAGCATACTGGGCGGAGATGGATGCTACCACTGTTGCGGCGCAGGGTTCGGCCATAGGCCGAGTGGCTGCCGAGCACTATTTTGAAGAAGTTCTTGAGGGTGCTCATTTGATAGAGGCCCAGTGCTCGAAGAATATTATGTTTGAGTGACATGTATTCCCATTGTAAACACAATGTTGTTATGATATGTATTAAGGTTGTATTTATACTTTTGCCTGAAAGTAATATGATGCCTCCTGTGCGGTCGTTTATGTATATATGTATATAACCTAAAAGATTGCAGTCGTTGGCTTCAACCGCCACGCATATAATGCGGAGGTGCTCGCAGAAGATGCGTGTTCACACTTAACCCAATGTCTTGGTCCTATTAAGGAGGTGATAGCACAGCGAACGAGGCAACCGGACTATAATGCTTTAACACTTTCACTTAGCCATAGGAGTTTGATGGTGGGGCTACTATATAGCCCCTGGTGGCTCCGCACTCTCCCGAACTCGGGGTGAGTATATGCCTGCCCGGGAAACGGCCCTTCGTTAAAGCGGAGGAATTCTAACATTCCGATAGGTCATCGAGTGGTTGACCAGTCTCGCACTATATCATGACAGTCAGTTTTCGCCATTCTCTACTGAGGTGCTCGTCCGGATGAACCAGGGCGTCGCAGTAGTTCTCCTGGTGCTGCCTTAGCTGATAGAGCGGAACGTAAGGCACCAAAACACAGGAGCCGGGCAAACCCAACATTTGACCAAAGACATGATACGGAGCTGATGCATATAAGGCCAAACTCGCGACGCCGAACACTCCCTAAGGTATCGGTCTTTATGGTATAAACCGGGCCTAAATAGTGCCCTTTGTGAGAAGCCCCTTGTGTCCAGGTACGTGCATTATTCTAACGTGGCCACATGCCAAGACATCAGCATCCTTCTCAATTGTACTGAGAATCCGAGGGATGTGTATCAACAAGAGACAGTAAAAAAGGTTTACGCAGGGTCTTAATCTAGAAAGAATCCTTGGAATGGGTCCCTGCTGCACGTCTGCGCCTGTGTCTCCGTTGTGTCGTATCCTGGACGGGTGTAGCACGATGGTCATCTGTAAAAGAGAGGAACTTAGGTGAAAAGTTGTCATGCAAAAAGGTAGTTTTAAAGAAACCATGTATAATTCAAGATGAGTAAGAATTGCCACTTGTCTGCACGCGTTGAGCCCCTTGTATTTGTAATAGGGGTGTGGCCATCAATCCTGTATGAATTACATATAGCTACGCCGGACTCGTCTAACCGTGTCCGTGGTCTTGACGACCTATCAAATGCTTTAGTTGGTGAGGCCGTTTTTAGTGTGCTGCTGCCAAGGCAGTCGCACTCTCTTCGGTGCGCAAAGATCGCTCAATATTCCCATTCACTGTAATGATGCCACGTGGACCGGGCATCTTGAGCATGAGGGAAGCGTAATGCGATATTGCATTAAAGCGAGAAAAAGCTTCGCGTCCAAGTAGTGCTTGATAGCCACTTTGGAACGGAGCAATGTGGAAGGTTAATTGTTCACTACGGAAGTTATCGGGGAAGCCGAATATAACCTCTAGTAGCAGGGAGCCCGTGCAATGAGCCCCTGGGCCTGGCGTTACTCCTTTAAAGGTAGTATTGCTGTGGCAAATTTTTGTTGGGTCTATCGCCATTTTGCGGATTGTGTCCTGGTATATCAGGTTTAGACTGCTGCCACTGTCCATCAGGACTCGTGTGAAGTGGTATCCGTCAATTATTGGGTCTAATACCAAGGCAGCCCATCCTGCACGCCGGATACTTGCTGAGTAATCCCGATGGTCGCAAGTGATCGGTTGAGACGACCAGTGGCAGGACTCCGCGGTGATAGGCCCTTGGGCATATTTTTCTGGGAGTGCCGCTTTGTTTCTCCCCTTTATCACGTGTAACACGTTTACTATTTTGATTTCTGGTGGAAATTTCTTTTGTTCCCCAATGTCTTGCTTGAGAGGCTCATCCTCATCTTCGCTTGGTGTATCCTCCCCCTTGTGTATGGCGTTGAGCTTGCCGGACTGCTTGAAGACCCAACATTCTCTGTGGGTATGATTAGCGGGTTTACCAGGGGTGCTATGGATCTGACATATTTGGTCCAGAATTTTGTTTAGGCTGGATAGTTCGTCTCTGGCACCTTTAGAGGGCGACTTTTGCTGACCTGGCCGAGATCTTCTAAATCCGGCGTTTACTGCCGTGCTCTTAGGGCTGTCTTCTTTATTTTGGCGTTTGTTATTGTTGTTGCACCCTGATTTCCCGTTTCCATCTCTAACTTCGGATGTACCGGGGTCGCTGGTGCTGCATCTGGCTAGCCAGCTATCCTCACCCACACAAAAGCGGGTCATGAGGCTTGTTAATGCTGCCATTGTTCTCGGCTTTTCTTGGCCGAGGTGTCTGGCAAGCCATTCGTCACGGACGCTATGCTTAAAAGCTGCCAAGGCTTCGGCGTCCGGACAGTCGACTATTTGGTTCTTTTTAGTAAGAAACCTGTTCCAAAGCTTTCTGGCTGACTCTCCGGGCTGTTGAGTTATATGACTCAAATCGTCCGCGTCTGGAGGTCGGACATAAGTCACTTGAAAATTTGCCCAAAAAGCGTCTTCGAGCTCTTCCCAGCTTCCAATGGAGCTTTCGGGGAGGCTTTTAAGCCAATGCTGAGCTGGCCCTTTGAGTTGGAGGGGTAAATACTTAATGGCATGGAGATCATCTCCTCGAGCCATATGGATATGGAGGATATAGTCCTCAATGCAGACCCCATGGTCTGTTGTTCCGTCGTATGCCTCTATGTTTACGGGTTTGAATCCCTTTGGAAATTCATGGTCCATCACCTCATCGGTGAAACATAGGGGGTGTGCGGCACCCCTGTATCTGGGTGTACCGTGTTGTTCGGATGTTTGTTGTGTTGCATTGTATGCTGGAGCACGCTTACGTGGTCCATAGATGGATCTGGTTGCGCCGTCCTTTTGATGCGAGCCCTCGCATGGATCGCGTATTGGCTTATGTGCGGCGTTGTTTGCCACTCTATGTTGGCCGTTAGGTCGCCTATCCGGCCAGATGGTTGTTTTGATTTTTGGTTGTGGGGGATCTAAGGCCTCCTCATCGAATTCAGGTAGCAACTTCCGCTTCGGGTAGCTCTTGGTGGGACGATTACCGCCGTACTTCGCTGCTGTGTTGAGTACTTTACTCCATCTGATTTGGAGTGTGTCTGAGCCTTTGCTTCTGCTTTTTTAGACTCCTCGCGGTGGGCATTCTGTTGCTCCGGGTGTCTGTCCGGTGTGATGTCGTCTGGACTATTATCTTTGACAAAGTCGGGTTGTTCGGTTTGATTCTCCGTGTTGCCGTGGTCCGACAGTGGTTCACCCTGCTCTAACGTTGGGTCTGTATGATCCTTGTTTCTACCGAGGCGGGATTTGGGGCGGCGCTTACGCTGCCGCTTTGACTGCTTCTCGAGGGAACAACCCTTCATTGCGTCCTTCCGTTCCTCGTCATCATTTTCTTTTGGTGTGTCCACCATGTATACGGCATGTGGTGAAGTGGGAATCCAGTGCCCTGTGGGCAGTGGTTCCTGTTCATCTCCTACATTGTCATCCATACCATCGGTGTCTTCGGAGTCGGAGTCGAGCATGTCGGTTAAGTCATCGACAGTGGCTACTAAGTGGGTGGTGGGTGGGCGGCGAATTTCTTCGTCATCCGCATCCCAATCCTGCCGGGCATAGTTCGGCCAGGATCCTCCTAACAAGGAGAGAGAGACCTTAATGAGTTCAGTATATCGCTGAAGGGCGAGTGCTGAAAGATATCCGCGGAGGTAAACTCCATGATCGGCGCCCAGCCAGATTTGATAGGAACGGGCGCAGGCGGTTCGGAGTCCGTGGCCAGAGAAGGATCCGGCAGTTTAACAACACGGCTCTTGTGAAGGGTAAGGTCGATATTTGGCTCGATCACCGCTGAGGATACGGCCTCCGTGACGGGGTCTATCCACTCGTCCATGGATGGCGCAACTGGCTCCGAATTGAGGCTCGGAGAGGCTACCGGTGCGATCTCTTTAACACTGTCTGATGGTAGAGCTAAATTGTACTCATCGTGACCGCGTGACGCACAAGGCAGAGGCTCAAATCCGTCAAAGATCAAGTCTCCGCAGATATCAGCCGTGTAGTTTAAGCTTCCAAACCTGACCTGGTGGCCAGGGGCGTATCTTTGAATCTGCTCCAGATGGCCAAGCGAATTGGCCCGCAGTGCAAAGCCGCCGAACACAAAGATCTGTACGGGGAGAAAAGTCTCACCCTAGACTGCATCGCTATCGTTGATAGTAGGAGCCATCAAGCCTAACGGCGACAACACAGAGGAACTCTCAATGAAAGCACCAATGTCGGTGTCAAAACCGGCGGATCTCAGGTAGGGGTCCTGAACTGTGCGTCTAAGGCGGATGGTAACAGGAGGCAGGGGACACGATGTTTTACCCAGGTTCGGGACCTCTTGATGGAGGTAAAACCCTACATCCTGCTTGATTAATATTGATGATATGGGTAGTACAAGAGTAGATCTACCACGAGATCAGAGAGGCTAAACCCTAGAAGCTAGCCTATGGTATGATTGTATGTTGTCCTACGGACTAAAACCCTCCGGTTTATATAGACACCGGAGAGGGTTAGGGTTACACAAGGTCGGTTACAAAGGAGGAGATACACATATCCGTATTGCCTAGCTTGCCTTCCACGCCAAGTAGAGTCCCATCCGGACACGAGATGAAGTCTTCAATCTTGTATCTTCATAGTCTAACAGTCCGGCCAATGGATATAGTCCGGCTGTCCAGAGACCCCCTAATCCAGGACTCCCTCAGTCTTCAAAGAAGAAGAACTGTATATCTCTCTCCACTACTGAATCTGAGTACATTGCTGCTGGATCTTGCTGTGCTCAGCTTCTATGGATGAAGCAAACCAAAGACTATGGCATTCATCTTAAGCAAGTGCCACTCTACTGCGACAATGAAAGCGCCATCAAGATCGCCAACAACCCAGTTCAGCACTCGAAGACAAAGCATATTCAGATCCGTCATCACTTTCTCAGAGATCATGTCCTGAAGGAAGATATTGATATCATTCACGTCAGCACTGAAGAGCAACTGGCAGATATCTTCACAAAGCCCTTGGATGAGAAAAGGTTTTGCAAGTTGCGGTGTGAGCTAAATATCTTGGAATCCTCAAATGTCCTGTGATCATGCACACATCCTAACACTGATGCATGTTGATGACTTAGATGTGAAAACACACGAAGTAACCTATATCTTCAACTAATGAAGACTTACACTCTAAGTGTGAATACATTAACGCGGAATTTGATTTCGGAAGCGCCACGATAATTGTGTTCCGTGTCTGGGTCTAATATTTCCTATACGGTGGGTAACACCACCACCAAACTGTTGTTTGGAATACTTTCTGTTGGCGTTGCATTTGCAAAGTCTTCGCATTTGGTTTGTCTTCATTGTTAACATGGCTTCATGTTTATCTTCAATGTACTGATTTGGTTTCTGTCCTCTACAACATTCACTTATAGCTATGTCTTCTAGTTGAATCTTTTGAACTAAGTGAATGTGATCGGACCCTGACCTTTCTATGATCCCGTCTTAAGTCTATCTATCCAAATCATATGCATTCTATTGAAACTGTCGAATGTCTTCGCTGCGCCCTTGTCAGTAGAAGATACAGAGATAAACATTAAATCTGTTTTAAATGCTTAATCCTTTTTGCCTGAAAACCAGAGAAGCGGGAACGACCACCCGACAATCCAGACATGCATGGGAACGTGGAACAACCTCTAATGTGTTGCATGATCGCCATGTGTCTTTCAGATGTGAACCGCCAGGGGCACCTATGTAATAACACTGTGCCGCCCCTGTCCCTATAAATACACGCCTCACCCCAGTCATTATCTCTTCTTCCACTCTCGCACAAACCCTAGTGCCATCGCTAGCCCTCGACGACGCCGGCGATGAAGCGCTTAGCTGCCGCGACCTCACGGACGCCGTCCTGACGCCGGCCGCGGACATCGTCTTCTCCACCGTCGCCGTAGGTGTCCTCCGTCACCAAATTAGGGCACGAAAGATCGAACTGCTCGGCCTCCTCTCCCACTCTGTCTAGCAGTTCCTCGTGTGGTAAATAAAAACTCTTTTTACGGTCCTTTTGATCCGATAGATTCATCCTTTTCAACCACAAGTGGTTTCTGTTCCTACAAGTTGGATGTATCTTGTTCTGCATCTTATAGCATGCCTAGTATGTTCACTTATGCTTTAGAAAGTAGTTAGATTCCTCACTTGTACTTATTCGTGGATTCATACAAATCTGGAACCAACTCTCTACATATGAGTGAATATCTTCGCACTATGAGGTCAATGTCTTCTAAACTGATTTATCTTCAAAATCTTCTGAGAATGCATATGACCTCTTCCCCTTCCCTCTCATCTCTAATGCTGTCACAGGTACATGTCCGTGGGAGAATCCCTTGGTTCTCATAGCCTGCATTCATTTGCAGAGTTCTTACAGCGTCACATAAATTCTCCTGAAGCCAGTTCCTGTCTGACCAGTAGACGGAAGACTTCAACAGTGTTGAAGCATTTCAGTCTAAACTTCATGACAACTCAAAAATCGGTCAGGAAGGGCGACAGACAACACCGTGGAAACACTGCTAAGGACCTGCCACCGGATCTCTATGAGTTATACAAGTCAGATCCAGAAGAAACCTATGGAGAATGCAAGAACCGAATCCAATGGATTCAAAGACATTGGGCAGAGGAATGGTTCAAGTACAGATTCGTCACCAAGGAGTATGCTGAGAAGAATGCCTTAAAGGGACCCTGGGGAGATATAATATACAAAGGTCTTCAGCCCAAGTCGAAGTCTGAAGCTATTTCTCAAGGCTTCTACCCCTACATGATTCGTGGACCTCAGCCTGCTAATGCCGACCCATCTTCTCTGTTATGGTGTCGTGAAGATAATGTGTTCAAGCGCAACTATCAGGCTGCAAAGAACTCAACCAAGGAAAACAAGAAGTCTTTGGGATTAGACTTCAACCCAGGCCCCTCTGCACCACGAGCTGATGGCACACACGAAGCTGAACCCAATCTTATTGGGCCCTTCTACAACTTAGACGGTCGCATCACTCACATTCAGGTTCAAGGGGCAGCCGTGGACCACTCTGCAGATGACATTGATTCTGACGAAGCACCTGCACCACCTTAGCCTGTGAAGCAAAAGAAACCAAAGGCTTCAAAGCCCTCTTCTGCACCAAAGGTCTCACGGGCGGAGCCTCTAGCCACTGCACCTCCTGAAGTCAGTGTGCAGTCTGAAGATCTCTCACGCATCTCCAAGTCTGACAAATTGAAAAAGCCCATGCAACCCACTGGTCAAGCACTGACTCATGCTGCTGTTTTGAGAAAAGAGAATGACACCATTGATCAATCCAGCGACGAAGATCTTGGGGATGATGCTCTAGAGCAATTGATAAAGAGCAAGCAAGAGGCGGAAATCTTCAATGATATTCATCTCTTTGATGTGGAGATCCTGTACAAGTTTATTGATGAGTGGTTTGATAGCCCAGATGTCAGTTTTGATGATCTTCAGCTTCCAATTAGCCTCAGCGTCTCCTTCCATGGAGCCATTGCTCCTGAGCTGGCTCTTGCCCAGAAGATTGTTGAGCTGAAGCACGAGATTGACTATGAAAAGGCTCAGTTCAAGAAGCACATGGCCAAGCTCAATGTTGAAGACATTCAAAACTTCAAGGTCATGATGCATGAGCTCAAGGAGGCATTCCAAAAGAAACGAGAAGAAGCAAAAGTTTCTCATGATCGCATGAAGAATCTTGCTGCCAAATGTGTTCAAGGCTACAATGAAGCTGAAAAATGCAAGGCTTTGGGGCGACCAGGCATCGACCCCAGAATGGCTGCCAAGAAGAAGAAGAAGTCAGCTGTGGCAGAACCAGAAGCATCAAGGCAGGAGAACCTCGCATTGTCTTCCCAGCCAGTATGACAGGCTCGAAGCCTAAGGTCCCCACAGTGGCTTCAGAATTCAAGAAAACTAGAGCAGCTGAAGCCGAAGCCAGAAAGCGCAAGACCAAAGCCACCACTGATGATGCTCCCCCAACCAAGAAAAGAAAAACAAAGAAGAGAGACCGGGCTGCTTCCATAGAGCCCCTTATTGTCGAGCCAATTTCTGTTGCTCGTCCTTCCTCTGCACATCAAGAACGTTGTTTGGTAGTTCATGAGCCTGCTTGCATAGAGGCTCCTGAAGCTGAAGAGAATCCAGCTGTTGACCCCACCACAATTGAAGACATTGGTCCTCACGACAATGTTGAAGATGATGAAGTCCTTCCTCAGATCGAGCACAATTTGGTATCATCACCTGTTCTCACGAACAACAAACTCATCAGCATTGGCCGTCCATTGACGCCAATTGCTCAGGATGACTCATGGGCTGATCACCCTCAAGAATCCCCTCATGCTGAAAAACCCCAGTCACTCCCCCACCTCAAGTCACCACTCCGGTGATTGACAGTGAAGACTTTGAGGCCCAACCAACTCCATCTCCACAGGCGTCGCCAGCATTACGCAGGCTTCGCAAAGGACCAAGGCCATATGTCACATTGTCAAGTGTTCCAGAAGGAGAAGAGCGCCAATCCGTTTCACGCGAAGTCTTTCCTGAAGCCTCTCCTACTGCGAACATCCCTGAATCTGAAGCCAAAACGGCTGAAGATATTCCGGCTGCATCAGCCGATGACCATGAAGAAGAACCAAGAGAAGAAGACCATTTTGGTACACCCCCGTCCAACCTTGAAGTTGTTCTCGAGGAGAACGTGTCCGACCCTCCAGCTCCCGAAGTGGAGGTTACCAATACTGAGGCGGCCACCAACATCAACACTGAAGCCAATGACGTTGTCATGGCTGAAGCTAATGTGGTGTCTGAAGCTAATGTGGTGCCAGAAGTGAATGCACCTGAAGCCAATGCAGCACCCGAAGCAAATCCGCTGCCTGAAGCCAATGCCTCTGCTCCTGTACCTCCTCCAAGGCCACACACCATTGAGAAAGCATATGATCATGGACATCTTGTTACCATCCGCTGGCCAATTCTGGTTCCTCCGCCTGCTCCCGGAGCTCAATTTGCCTATCATGTGGAGCACAGGCCTCAGGTCCAGAAGCCAAAGCCAAGGCTACCACGATTTCCAAGTACTGCAACTTCACCAGGATCATTTAATCTAAATGGATTCAAGGCACACAACACATTCTTCAACAGTAATAAGAACCCCTACACAAGGCCAAGAATCTCTTCGGACCGATTCTGGAGTTATCAGCAGCGAAGCTATTATTCATGCATCTTGTACAATCATGGATGCATCTTCCCTCATATGCATCTTGATTGTGAAGCCATTGTTGGACTGCCATGCCTTGAATAAGCCCTTGACTGCTTCCGTGATGCGGGTCTGCTCAACTTTGTGACTGCAAAGGAACACTGGAATGAAGAACTTTTGCTTCAATTCTGTGCTACCCTCCACATTCATGGATATAACAGGGATCCAAAGACTTGGATCCTTGAGTGGATGACAGGTGATGTTCATCATGAAGCTAAATCCCAAGAGATCATTGAGCTCACAGCCCTGCCCACTCTTGGCGAATATTATGAACCAGGTTGTCAACAACATCGGAATGCTTTGGAGAGCATTTTCCAGCAGCTAGAATCCAACATGAGCCAAATGCTGAGCATGATGAAGCCTTTGCCTCACGATGCTGAATACCCAACCGAATTCCTTGTTGAAGACCTAGAGTATCTGCCCCACACCATTTACCATATCATCAGAAAAACTCTATGGCCTGTCAAAGGACATTCATCTGTAGTGAAGCTTGAAGGAGCAATGAAGACTTTGGTTCTCTATATCTTAAATGGCATAAGCTTCAATTCTCAAGACTTCTTCATCAAGCAGTTGGCTACATCTGGCTCCTACATTTTTGGTCTGAAATTCTATGCTCCATGGGTCATGCGCCTTATCAAGCTTCACTCTGCCTCCAACTATCAGCCATCTGCGTGCAATCATTTTGTATTCTTGCCAGAGGTTGATCTGTCTGTTGAAGCTATTTACCCAGAGCCTGCTAAGGATCCAATCTATCTTCACAAGTTAATCGTCAAAGCTTCACCCAGCCCATTGAAGGAGTTCAGGCAGTCTCTTGTGTTTATCCCTTGGCTGGTAACACACGTGCCCCTCGCGCCCAAACTGACGTAACTGGATGCACCATTTCCCAAAGGCCTCAGAAGCGATCTCGTGTTCTCAATAACCGAGAGCTTCTCGTCGCACTACATCAGAAACAGGATACGGATCATGACTGGCTTAAGCGTCAGATGCAAAGCCTCTTGGTGGACGTCAATCGCATTCACAATCTTGGCACCAAGAATGCCTTTGTTACACATGAAACTTCTCGAAGGTCCTGGAAGAGTTTGACTTTGCTCACTGCTAAAGAAGATCTTCAAGACGATGGCTTCATAGAAAGATTCAAGTTTGACTCCACTCCTCCAAGGAATGCTCACTTGCGTCGGACTCCCTCCCTTGAAGACTCTGACTATTCTTCCTCAGCTGCAACCGTGAATGCCAGAGTTATCGATGATCAAGATGATGCCACTTCACCACCTCCACCTTCAGCGTGTCTCGACACTGCACCAAGTTCTTCTGCACCACCGGACCTCAACGACGACCCTGCTGCTTCGCCTACTCCTCATGGGAACGAGTAGAAGCTCTATGTCTTCAAACCTTTTTGGTCATTACTGACAAATGGGGGAGAAGCATATGAGTTGATAGTCTTCAAGCGGGTCCATATGGGTGGTTGCTTTACTTTTTGCTACTTTTGCCAAGTGCTTACAACTCTCGCTTTTGAAACATTTGGTACGTTTTGAGTTGTAACACTTAAACTTGATGGCCGTCTGCTACCTTTTTCGACACTATGTGATGCGATGATAAATTCCGCATGTGCGACGATAAATTCCACACTAAGTCATTTTGCAGACGTCCATTTTTCATTATGCATGTCATTATCTTCATTATATCATTTCATGCATGATGAATTGTCTTCATAATTAGAAGAGGATCTCCGCAAGTACAACCTGCCATGTGCATTTGCATTCAAAAGCAAAATACTTATATGCACATCTTCAGGGGGAGCCTTTCTGCTACTTACGAAGACAATACCTAAATCCTTTACAATTTCACATACTTTTATCCCCGTTGAAAACTTCAACCAGTTTGTCATCAATCACCAAAAAGGGGGAGATTGTAAGTGCATCTAGTGCCACCCCTAGTTGGTTTTGGAGTATTGACGACAAACCTGGTTGAGGGACTAATGTGTTTGTGAGAATTGCAGGATAACACAGGTAGAAGTCCCTCATTGATTCGGTTTTCCTACCGGAGATGACCCCTAAAAATGTATGAAGACATTGAAGTCAAAGGTGGTATGTGAAGACATTCACATTGAAGACTATGACAAGAGAAGACATCGCGTGAAGACTATGGAGTGCGAAGACTTAGTTGTTTCGTCATTCTTTTTCTTCTTTGTTGAGTCATAGGAACCACCGTACTGTTAAGTGGGGTCCAAGTGAACCAGTCAGAATGACTGAAGTGATGCTTAACCAAAATCCTATGTCTTCGAGCAAAGACAATGAGAGCAAATCTTATTCAGAGCTGGATAAGTCAGCTTTGCTTGTAGCTCAAGTAAAGTTGCCGTGTGTGTTTGAAATCTGACTGTTGGAACACGTGTCAGTTCCTTAGTGACCCAGGGTCATTTCAGACAAATCAGGTTGGGTTGCCTAGTGGGTATAAATATCCCACCCCTACACCATAAATTGGTTGGTTGCTCAGAGTTAGGGCATGGCTTTTGTCATTTGAGAGCAACCCACCTCGAAGCCTTTGAGAGAGAAATCCTTGCGAGGATAAAGCCCTAAACACCCAGATCCAAAGAGTGTTAGGCATCACTGAAGTCTTCCTGTCTGTGTGATCTGAAGACTTATTACACTTGAGGACTGTGAATCCTCTAGCCGGTTAGGCGTTGCGTTCTGAGCATCCAAGAGTCATTGTGGATCGCCGGTGAACGAAGTCTGTGAAGGTTTGGAAGTCTACCTTGAAGACTTACGAGAGTAATTGGGTGAGGACTGGGTGTCCTTAGCTCAAGGGGAATAAGGTGAAGACACGGTCTTCTGAGTTGAATCTCAGCCTCCCTAACCAGACATACAGTTGTCACAACAACTAGAACTGGTCCAACAAATCAGTGTCTTCAACGAGCCACTGGTTCTATCCTTCCCATCTCTTTATTTGTAGATTGGTCCTTGTGAAGTCATTGCCTGTTTGCATTATCTATTTGTCTTCACTATGTGACTTCTTGTTTTGATTGGCTTCATACTATCTTCCATCCTGATCCATACTGCCTAGCTGCTATTAGTCTTTGTGCTTTCACTTCATTGAATACTTGACTATGGCCTGGCTAGTGTAGTCTACCTTCCGCTGCATGTTAATAGGTTCATTTCTATTGTCTGTCTTTGAAACTTCCATGTTTTGAATACTTTCATAAAAATCGCCTATTCACCCCCCCTCTAGTCGACCACTAATACTTTCATGAATGTTGACTAGCGTGTCAACCTTTACAATCTATGTATATTGTTGGCATGTTATTTGACCCCTCATTTTGCCGTGCTACGACCAATGTGAGTGTCTGCATCCAGTACACCATCCTCTAATTGGTGGATGCCAAGCCTGCTTGAAAAGGAGCTATAACTTTTTTTCAAGTTGAAAAATGTTACCAATGAGGAGCCATAATTAAGCTGGAGGAGTCTCTTTTTTTCTTTCGAATGGGCAATAAGCTGGAGAGCTAGAGAGTGTCTCTAGCCTCTAGTGTTCTGGCCCTCCAGTACGAAACACGGGCAGCCGATTAGGCGATACAAAAGCCTATCCATGTTAAAGCCCATTTGTTTTTGTTTTTTGCAAGGAAAAGCCCATATTTCTTGAAGAGGGGGCGATCCCAGAAAAACCCTCCTTCCTCCTCGCATCCACTTATACTGCAGCTCGCTGGACTCTCCCACTTCCGTCGCCCCCCCAATTCCCCCCACTCCCCATCTTTCTAACTCGTATAGAAAAACCCCCGCTCACCTTCTTCCTCACTCGTACAGAAAACGCTTGCTCCTCCTTTTCCACTCCCACAGAAAACCACGGCCCTACATCTTCCCCACTCGCACTACCACTAGGCTCATCTCTGGCTACTCTGCTCAAACCCGTGAGATCAGCGCGACGCCTGCAAGGAAAATGGAGTCGGCTGGCCCCAGCACCAAGAAGATGAGGCTCCTGCCAGCAGGGACGCCGGTTGTAGATCCCGCACCCGGCAGCGCGGGGAGAAGAAGCAGGCCCTCACTGGATCCGAGGAACCTGTAGAATCTCGGGTGGACCGCATCATCGATCTCCCGGACGCCATCCTTGGGGAGATCATCTCGCTTCTCCCCACCAAGGATTGCTGCCGCACCCAAGTCCTCTCAACTCGGTGGCGCCCTCTATGGCGCGCCACGCCCCTTAATCTCGACCGTCGTTAGCTATTTGACGTTCGTGATTTTGAACTCCTCAGAGCCATTATCTCCTCCCACCAGGCTTCCGTTCAACGCCTTTGCATCCCAACACGCTACCTGCTGTCCATACCCTGCATGCTGGATGCCTGGCTGACATCCCCTGAATTCAAAAAACTCTAGCACTTTGAGTTCTAGCATTACCACGAAAGTTTCATACCACGAACCGAACACCAAGAATTTTTGCCCACACCATCATTTTCCATCTCACGGTTTTCCTCCTCTCTCCACACTGCCACCTTCGCCCGGTGCCATCTACCAGACGATCTGGTACAAATGCTTCGACTCCCACTACTAAAAAAAACTTTCACTTGTGGTGGTTTATTTGTCGGAGGCCTCACTGCACAACATCACCCACTTTAGTTGCCCTGGCCTAGAGCGCTTGCTGATTGTTTTGGGAACAGAAATCCGTACCAGTTGTCTCCAAATGAAGTATCCTCACCTTAAAAGCATTGGAATTTGTTTTGAAGGACGGTAGCTCATCATCAAAGATGCCCCTTCACTTCAAAGGTTGCTCCTTCATTATTGTTCTATACCTTTGCAAATAAATATCGTTTCTGCGCCTAAATTGGAGACCTTGGGTGTAATTCCTGGTCCGTTTAATTATCAAAAGTTGGTGTTTGGCTCCACAATTATTCAGGTACCGTATATTATCATCTACACATTTGTAATCATAAGATGAATTTTTCATTTGTGCGCATACGTTTTATATCATCTTGGAGTACACTTTGGGTACTAATATAATGTTATATGCTCAATGAGAGGTCGTCCATGTATATCCTATCAATGCTGCTGGATTATGTCAAGATCTTATATATCAGAGTGTTCAGTTATGATCTAAACGTAATTATTGGCTTGCTGCAATGCTTTCCATGTCTGGAGAATTTATATATGAAGGTGATGATTTCATGCACATTGAAAGTTTGTATATATTGCACCAGAATTAACCGTTCAGCTATCGCTCTTTTGACATACTCTTTTTTTAAACCTTAACTGTTTTCAATCTTCATGTTTACTTAGGCACTAACACTTGGAGAAAAACATATAACCAATCGGTGGCGTAATAAGCACCAGGATTTTACCAGTTCTCATGACATTGGTTTGAGGACAATAATGATGGAAGGATATGCATCCAACCAGGCAAACAAAAGCTTTGTCACATTCTTCATGTTCAATGCGAGGTTACTATTGTCCATGAGGCTTAAATTTTTCAACAAGAAATTTCTCACGGACGGACATGTTGAACAAAAAAAAGAAGTTTCAGGTGGACAAATGGGCTTCTGAACATGCTCGACTTCTATTTACAACAACTTGTCATCATGTTGCAACAAATTTTTTGGCACATGATGTTGATTTTGTGGATCAGACCGATCCATTTGTTTGTGACTGCCAAAAACTATGGTTGGGTTAGATGTTATTGCCATGTTCAATCTGGGTTTTGTCTAAATTTGATGAACAATTAATCCTTGGGCTATTATACCATTTGTAAGCTTGAGTTACATGTTGTTTCCTGATATGTCTCCAACGTATCTATAATTTTTGATTGTTCAATGCTATTATATTATCTGTTTTGGATGTTTAATGGGCTTTAATATGCACTTTTATATTATTTTTGGGACTAACCTATTAACCAAAGGTCCAGTGCAAATTGCTCTTTTTTTGCCTATTTCAGTGTTTCGTAGAAAAGGAATATCAAACGGAATCCAAATAGAATGAAACCTTCGCGAGGATCTTTCTTGGAACAAACACAACCCAGGAGACTTGGAGTACAAGTCCGGAAGTCCGCAAAGCTTCCACGAGGCAGGGGGTGCGCCCAGGGGTGTAGCGACCAGAACTCAAACAATCTGATCTCTGTGCTCCAGTGTCATCCCTGGATCAGTAATGCTGACACCACATAGTACTCGGAAGATTTATAGCAGAGTAGCAATCACACACTTATTACATCGAGTGTCTCAAAAGAGAACTTATTACAATAAATATGGCTTAAGGCCATCTAATAACGATAATAGCGGAAGGCTTGGAAGATAAGTGAGTCCATCAACTCCAACGGCATCACTGAGTATAGAACCATGACCTAAAAACTCCTTAATCATCGTCTAAAAAGTCTGCAACATTAACGTTGTAGCTCGAAACGTGTCAGCACATGGAATATGCTGGCAATGTAACACATAGAGAGTAATGGAATGAAACAGCTATACTATATGCATATTTGGCTGGTGGAAAGCTCTATGGTTACAGTTTTTGTGTAAAGCCAATTTTTCCCTACTTCAAAGGAATAAATTTATTTAACTATCATGGTAGTTGTTAAACATTGAGAATGGTTGACAGCATTCTCAATCCCAATGAGATTCACATGAAAATCCAGGTACTAGATACTCAAGATGTCCATAACCGGGGACACGGCTAACCATGATTAGTTTATTACACTCTGCAGAGGTTTGCGCACTTTTCCCCACAAGACTCGATCGCCTCCGTTTGGTTTCTCGCACTACATGGTGTTTGAGAAGACGGATGACCGAGACATAGTCTTTCAAAAGCGCTAGAACCTTATGGTCGGGTAGACCGTACCACCTACATCCCCTACATCTGCTAGTCTACCACTGTAAGAGTTCGCACAACTTAGTCAACTATGCTAGAGCCCATAATAGCTTGTGGCTGCACACGGAAGTTTCTAGTATGAATAGTCTCATGATCCCTTTGAGCCTGGGTGGCGGTCCAAAAGAAAACAGGCAAGTCCTGGAATACCCAGGTGCCTCAGTCCACCCAGATGTGTGTTTAAGTTGCCACCTTAGATAAACCATTAATTAACAATCTCACATCTGTCATGGATATCACTCACCCAATCCACGTCTACGAGCATAGCATGGCATGATAAGCAAATGTAGAAGTAACTCCCAAAGGTTTGAAAAATAAACTGGTAATAGGTACTACCTCATCTACTTCCCATCCCACAATTTAATTAGATCCTAATCATGCAATGTGTGAGGTATGATCTAATGCAATAAAACTGGGTAGTAGAAAAGGTATGATCAAAGTGTTACTTGCCTTGCTGATGATCCGGGAAACCTAGCGATTCGAAGTAACAGGAAGCGCACTCCGGATACTCTATCGCAAACAAACAAATGAGCATGCAATAAGTACTCATCTAATGCACAGGTAAAACTCAAATAAGAGATCTAGCTAGAAGGTTCAACTTAAGAACTCCGGTTGGCAAAAAGAATCAAAGCGAACGAAGCAACGAAAGTCAAACGGCGAAAGAAAACAACTTCATTCTAGTAATCTGGATCTAAGGAAAATTTTACAGTAGCAAAATCTTGTTTAAGTTGGTTAAATGGATAGAGGGTTTCGAGACGAAACTCTAGGCGCTTGAATCGCCTGATTCCGATAAACGAGCGAAAAGTTATACTAAAACGAAAATCGGATCAGGAATCGTGATCAGAAAAATCGCGGATTTAATCCGAGAAAAAGGAAAACGACGAACGCTCGCAAAAATAAAATAAACCGGAAAACCGATCTATTTAAAAAAACCAAAACTAGCGAAAACCGACGAAAACCGATCGGTTTTTTTAAAAGACGGCACGAAAAATGAGGCGGCGGAGAACCTCGGCGGCGGCGACGGCGTCCGTCGGGCGGCGCGGCGGCGGCGTC
>NC_041388.1:155495743-155500121 GCF_002162155.2 Triticum dicoccoides
GGCGGGGCGGGGCTGGCGGCTAGCGTTTCCTCCCGGGGGGGGGGGGCTGGGCCGGCTTATATTGCCTAGCCAGGCCAGAGTCCTAGTCGGACACGACCCGTTAGGTCGGTTCATTTTTTTGTTTTCAAATTATTCCGCTCGGAAGAAAAATAAAAAGAAATACTAAATGGACTCCAAAAATTCCGAAATAAATTTTCACGGGCTTCTAAATGCAATTTATTTGGGACCTAAATGCAATTTTGAAAAACAAACTTTTTTTCCTAAATTCAAATAAAACACGGAAAAACCCGGAATAAAATCCTATTTGATTTTATTATTAAATCCTCAATATTTCTTTATTTTGGGAAAGTCATTTTATTCCCTCTCTCATATTTTTGTAATAGAAATAATTGATGATAAAATAAATAAAATCAAATGATCCTATTCTCAAAATTTGAGAAGACTCAAATATTAAAATAACGAAATCCCCAACTCTCTCCGTGGGTCATTGAGTTGCGACAATTTGTAGGATCAACCAAAATGCAATTAAAATATGATATGCATTGATGATCTAATGTATAGCATTCCAAATTGAAAATTTGGGATGTTACAAGGGGGGTAGGCACGCCCCCACCCTTGTGGGCCCTACGGAGCTCCACCGACGTACTTATTTCGCCTATATATACCCATGTACCCTAAAAACATCCAGGAGAGCCACGAAACCACTTTTCCACCGCCGCAACCTTCTGTACCCGTGAGATCCCATCTGGGGGCCTTTTCCGGTGATCTACCGGAGGGGGATTCGATCACGAAGGGCTTCTACATCAACACCATAGCCTCTTCGATGATGTGTGAGTAGTTTACCACAAACCTTCGGGTCCATAGTTATTAGCTAGCTGGCTTCTTCTCTCTCTTTGGTTCTCAATACAAAGTTCTCCTCGATGTTCTTGGAGATCTATTCGATGTAATATTATTTTGCGGTGTGTTTTCCGAGATCCAATGAATTGTGGATTTATGATCAAGTTTATCTATGAACAATATTTGGTTCTTCTCTGAATTCTTATATGCAGATTTGATATCTTTGCAAGCCTCTTCGAATTATCGGTTTAGTTTGGCCTACTAGATTGATCTTTCTTGCAATGGGAGAAGTGCTTAGCTTTGGGTTCAATCTTGTGGTGTCCTTTCCCAGTGACAACAGGGGCAACAAGGCACACATTGTATTGTTGCCATCGAGGATAAAAAGATGGGGTTCACACTACTGGAATCAGCTTCTTTGCCATCCACCATGGCGGACGGCAAAGGCATGGATCACGGACGGCAAACGTCTTTGCCGTCCGCCAGCAGACGGCAAACTATCCGTCTAAACACGTGCCAGCAAAGGACTTCTTTGTCGTCCGCTTCCTGGAAACGGACGGCAAAGGGTTGTGCCATCAGCCGTTGGTGGCCAGCAGACGGCAAAGATCGTGGACAACAGTGAGGTGGGGTGAGAGCCGTTAGGGGTTAACGGCGTGCTTTGCCGTCAGCCAGCGGATGACAAAGAGGCTAAGGTCTTTGCCGTCCGCTGGCAGGCGGCAAAGAGCTCAGCTAGGCAGTACTGGGAAGCTGCCACGTGGCCAGTTATGCCGTCTGCCAGCAGACAACAAAGTGACCAAATAGGCAGCCTGTGTTTCCAAGGTTTTACAGGTAGCTGCCACGTGTCCTCTTTGATGTCCGCTAGCGGACGACAAAGAGGCTACATTCCCCCTGTTTTTATTTGTATCCATTTAAATTCATAGGAATTCACACACAGATATATATATATATATATATATATATATATATATATATTCACATGCACAACAGACATATGATGTATCCAACACATAGCTCCATCCATGACAACATACATACATAATAAGAAACAGAGTTCCATCCATACATATTATAGTAACATCACAATGTTCATCCAACACATTGTTCCATGCATGCATCCATATAACAAAGTTCCACATTTTTTATCAATACGAACGAAAAAAAGAAAAGGGAAACAAGCACTACATCCATGCAAGCTTCCATATAGTGAATTAAATATGCAAAATTGGAAACAAGAAAGTTAGAAGAAGAAGACTAGAATCAGAAGAAGAAGAAAATGAAGAAGAAGAAGTAATCATACTTAGGTAAAATGGAGCTAACCTAGCTAATTGTGCCATTTTTTGAGTGAACTAAGCATATTATGCCATTTTTTATATAACTTAGAGATAACTTCATTTTGGAGAAGAAGAAGAAAACTAGAAGAATAAGAAGAAGAAAACTAGAAGAAGAAGAAGAAAACTAGAAGAAGAAGAAGAAGACTAGAAGAACTACTTCTTCTTGTTGTTTTCTTCTTCTTCTTTTTTCTTCTTCTTCTTTTCTTCTTGTTCCTTCTTTTCTTCCTCTTCCTGGATTTTCTTCATCTTATTATGTCATTAGTGGACTAAATGGCTAAATTATGTCATAAATGGACTAAATAGGCTAAATAAGAAGCAAAATGCCATTTTTGAGCTTACCTAGCTAATTATGCCGTTTTTGACCTAACTAAGCATATTATGAGATATAACTTAGAGCTTACTTCATTTTGGAGAAGAAGAAGAAGAAAACTAGAAGAAGAAGAAGGAGGAGGAGGAGGGGGAGGAGGAGGAGAAGAAGACTATAAGAAGATGATGATTCTTCTTCTTCTTCTTTTCTTCCTATCCCATCTTTCCTTCCTCTTCCTTGACTTTCTTCATCTTATTATGTCATAGTAGAGATAACTTAGCATATTAGAGCTAACATAGGTAACTAAGCATATTAGAGCTAACTTAGAGCTAACTTATGTCATTACGGAGGAAACAAAGCTAAGTATATATAGATCATTTTGGAGATCTGACATACCTGACATAGTTCAGTTCTCATTGTTCTTCTCCTTCTCCTTCCTCGGCCTGATGCGCCAAGAGCGGCGAGGCGGTGGAGGCAGTGGGATGTAGTCTTCTATGACAATTGGCGTGGTCATGTCGCCCAGCTGTGGGATCGTCGGCGCCACCACCAGCGCGAGGTCATTGTCAGGCACCACCACCATCGCGAGGCCATCTTTAGGCACGACAGGCATCGCTAGGTCATCCTCAACCACCACCATCTCTTACCCGTGGTCAGCCACCACCATCTCTTCCCCTTGGTCAGCCACCACCGTCGCTAGGTCATCCTGAGCCTGATTCCCACTCTGCTCCTCTCCTTCCCCACTCTAGTCCGGATCATCCTCCTTGCTGTCTTTGCTGCAGCCAGAATCGCTGCTGCTTTTGCTACAACCAGAATCGGTGTTGCTTTTGCTACAGCCGGAATCGCTGCTGCTTTGGCTATAGCCAGTGTCGCTACTGCTGCTCCCATTTCCTGTCCAAATGCAACAATGACCGTTAACAATTGATGCGAGACAAAGCCAAATGTAGAGGAATAAGAAGAGGCAGAACGTACCGGCATCATCGTCGTCAGCGTAGCGCATGCGACACATAGTCACGTTGAACACCTTCACGATGAGCATGGTGGCATCGTTGTCGTACCTAAAGAGAAGGAAGTACCCCTGCTGTAGGTCGTAGGCACGGTATAACTTCTCCCAGCCACGACACAGGTACATTTGGCCCTCCTTGATCACCAACTCCACGTCCCACAACCTGCGAAACCCGCTGCCGGCCTGCCGCAGCTTCACATTATTTGGTGGATCTTCACCCAGCATGTTCACAAAAGTGTCAGGCAGCCTCTGCAGTTTGGGACAATGAGTGATGTAGCAAACAACAGAGTTATCATAATGAGATGGTGGAAGGGGAGATCTGTCCTTTTATATATCTGCCTCGTGGATGATACTGAAGTCCCAAGTATGATACTGAAGAACTTGAAAGCATCCAACTCGTACTCCGGAGTGGCAGAGCGGAGTCTACGGTGGCGGCTTCCCCCCATCTCTGATAAGCAGCAAAAGATACCAATTAATACCCTTACAACATTATCATACAACATTATAACATAATAAATTTTGAGCAGAAGATAATCAACTACACCAAGTTATCATTTATCATTCAAAAAACAATGCACTTGTGGACATATATGATGGCTCTAGTTGAATTTATTAGTAGCACTAGTCGTCAGAAATGTTGACTTTATTTGAATTTCATATATTAACTATTTTAACTTCTTTCGGTCAGCAAACTAGGCAACTAGCTAGCAGTATAAAAACATTCAACTAATAAGAAAGTATAAAAAACGAAAAAAAAGAAAAAAACTCACCGGAGCAGATGGGGGCCGGGGTTTTGCAAGGCAGGGTGGCGGTGGCGACGGGGGCCGCAGGGCTCCGGGGTGGTGGAGCTCAGGGGGGCGGTGAGCAGCGGCACCGAGCCGGCAGGGAGGCGGGGGCGATGGG
>NC_041388.1:155500354-155609309 GCF_002162155.2 Triticum dicoccoides
GGGCGGCGAGGCGGCGGTGGGTGGGGGGCGGGGGGTGGTGGGTGATGGGGCAAGCGGCGGTGGGTGGTGGGGGCGGCGGCGGGCGGCGGGGGCGGCGGTGGTGGTTGTGTTCATCGGGGAGGAGAGAGGGAGAGAAACAGAGAGATGGAGGGGCGGGGTGGGGATCGTTCGCTAGTTAGGTCAGTTCTTTGTCGTCCGCCCACCTTTGCCGTCTACTTTTTTTGTCTTTGTCGTCCGCTAGCACACGGCAAAGAAGGGTGCTGTTAAGTTTTTTTAATCAGCTCGTTAGTGGGGGGCCACCTCTATCTTTGTCGTCTGCCAGCTGACAGTAAAGATTCTTTGTCGTCCGCTAGCGGACGGCAAATAGCTGGCTGACGGGAAAGACCTTCTTTGCCATCAGCCAGTTCTTTGCCATCCGTTTTTTGTAAGCGGACAACAAAGACATTCTTTGCCGTCAGGCAGCGGACGGCAAAGAATTGGCTGACGGCAAATAAGCTAATTCCAGTAGTGTCATATCATATTGCTTGAGTTTATCCCTCTACATCATGTCATCTTGCCTAATGCGTTACTCTGTTCTTATGAACTTAATACTCTAGATGCATGCTGGATAGCGGTCGATGTGTGGAGTAATAGTAGTAGATGCAGAATCGTTTAAGTCTACTTGACATGGACGTGACGCCTATATTCATGATCATTGCCTAGATATTCTCATAACTATGTGCTCTTCTATCAATTTCTCGGCAGTAATTTGTTCACCCACCGTAATACTCTCTATCATGAGAGAAGCCACTAGTGAAATCTATGGCCCCGAGGTCTACTTTACATCATATAAGTTTCCGATCTATAGTTCTACTTTACTATTTATTTTGCAATCTTTACTTTTCAATCTATACAACAAAAATACCAAAAATATTGATCTTATTATCTTTATCAGATCTCACTTTTGCATGTGTCCATGAAGGGATTGACAACCCCTTTATCGTGTTGGTTGCAAGGTTCTTGATTGTTTGTGCAGGTACTAGGTGACTTGCGTGTAGTCTCCTATTGGATTGATACCTTGGTTCTCAAAAACCGAGGGAAATACTTACACTACTTTGCTCATCACCCTTTCCTATTCAGGGGAAAGCCAATGCAGGATCAAGAGGTAGCAAGAAGGATTTCTGGCGCCGTTGTCGGGTGATCTACGCTCAAGTCAAGACTTACCAAGTACCCATCACAAACTCTTCTCCTCGCATTACATTATTTGCCATTCGCCTCTCGTTTTCCTCTCCACCACTTCACCTTTGTCGTTTTATTCGCCCTTTTTCGCTTGCCTCTTGTGTGTCCGTGTGTTAGATCGTTTATTTGCCCTCATGGCTAGTTCTCCTATCATTGTTAACACTCTCGATAATGAAGTTCTTAATTTTAAACAAAGGGAGGGAGAAAATCTAAAAGATGATTGGTATAGAATTTGCAATGCTCAAAACAGATCTACTAAAAAGCAATCTACTTCCATTCTTCTTCGTAATTTTTACATATGCATCACTCCTTGGTATAGATATGTTCTTGATACCATTACTGGAGGGAATTTCATGGGTAGCCATACTTTTGATTCTTATATGCTATGATAGATTTGTTAGGCCCACCACCTCTTTTGGTCAATGGAACTATTTTAACTTTGGAACATGTGATGCAAAGGCTTGGTATTATTGAAAATAAAATTGCCACTGTAGAGTTAATTGAAAATTTGGATAAAAAAATCCACAACCAAATTACCCAATATGGATCTAAGGTAAGAGTTACTCTGAAAAATCTTAAGGAAAATGAACCCATAGTTAATGAGAAGATAAATCAAGATTCTACAAGAATTGATAAACTCGAAGATATTATTACCAACTTGGGGTCCACTTTCTCAGTTGTTAAAAATACCTCAAAATATCCTCCTACCAAAGTTGCCAAATTTATCTACGTTCCAAAAAATAAGGATGAATCTTCTAGTAAGAAAAATGTTTTGGGAACGTAGTAATTTCAAAAAAATTCTTACACACACAAGATCATGGTGATGCATAGTAATGATAAATTGTTGTGTCCATGGGGTGTCCCCCTTCCCCCGTATATAATGGAGCAAGGGGGGGGGTGCGGCCGGCCATAGGAGGAGGCGCACAGGAGGAGTCCTACTCCTACCGGGAGTAGGACTCCCCTCCTTTTTCCTAGTTGGATTAGGACTTGGGGGGAAGGAGTGGAGGAGAAGGAAGGAAGGGGGGGGGGCGCCGCCCCCCTCTCCTTGTCCTATTTGGACTAGGGGGGGAGGGGCGCGCGGCCAGCCCTTGCATCCTCTCCTCTCTTCCACCTAGGCCCACTAAGGCCCATTTGATTCTCGGGGGGTTCCGGTAACCTCCCGGTACTCCGGTAAAATCCCGATTTTACCCGAAACACTTCTGATATCCAAACATAGGGTCCAATATATCAATCTTCATGTCTCGACCATTTCGAGACTCCTCGTCATGTCCGTGATCACATCCGGGACTCTGAACAACCTTCGGTACATCAAAACATATAAACTCATAATATAACTGTCATCGTAACATTAAGCGTGCGGACCCTACGAGTTCGAGAACTATGTAGACATGACCGAGACACATCTCCGGTCAATAACAAATAGCGGAACCTGGATGCTCATATTGGCTCCTACATATTCTACGAAGATCTTTATCGGTCAGACCTACATACGTTGTTCCCTTTGTCCTCGGTATGTTACTTGCCCGAGATTCGATCGTTGGTATCTCAATACCTAGTTCAATCTCGTTACCGGCAAGTCTCTTTACTCGTTCCGTAATACATCATCCCGCAACTAACACATTAGTTGCAATGCTTGCAAGGCTTAAGTGATGTGCATTACCGAGAGGGCCCAGAGATACCTCTCCGACAATCGGAGTGACAAATCCTAATCTCGAAATACGCCAACCCAACAAGTACCTTCGGAGACACCTATAGAGCACATTTATAATCACCCAGTTACGTTGTGATGTTTGGTAGCACACAAAGTGTTCCTCCGGCAAACGGGAGTTGCATAATCTCATAGTCATAGGAACATGTATAAGTCATGAAGAAAGCAATAGCAACATACTAAACGATCATGTGCTAAGCTAACGGAATGGGTCATGTCAATCACATCATTCTCCTAATGATGTGATCCCATTAATCAAATGACAACCCATGTCAATGGCTAGAAAACTTAACCATCTTTGATCAACGAGCTAGTCAAGTAGAGGCATACTAGTGACACTCTGTTTGTCTATGTATTCACACATGTATTATGTTTCCGGTTAATACAATTCTAGCATGAATAATAAATATTTATCATGATATAAGGAAATAAATAATAACTTTATTATTGCCTCTAGGGCATATTTCCTTCAGTCTCCCACTTGCACTAGAGTTAATAATCTAGATTACACAGTAATGATTCTAACACCCATGGAGCCTTGGTGCTGATCATGTTTTTCTCATGGAAGAGGCTTAGTCAACGGGTCTGCAACATTCAGATCCGTATGTATCTTGCAAATTTCTATGTCTCCCACCTGGACTAGATCCCGGATGGAATTGAAGCGTCTCTTGATGTGCTTGGTTCTCTTGTGAAATCTGGATTCCTTTGCTAAGGCAATTGCTCCAGTATTGTCACAAAAGATTTTCATTGGACTCGATGCACTAGGTATGACACCTAGATCGGATATGAACTCCTTCATCCAGACTCCTTCATTTGCTGCTTCCGAAGCAGCTATGTACTCGGCTTCACATATAGATCCCACCACGACGCTTTGTTTAGGACTGCACCAACTGACAGCTCCACCATTCAATGTAAACACGTTTCCGTTTTGCGATTTAGAATCGTCCGGATCAGTGTCAAAGCTTGCATCAATGTAACCATTTACGATGAGTTCTTTGTCACCTCCATCAATGAGAAACATATCCTTAGTCCTTTTCAGGTACTTCAGGATGTTCTTGACCGTTGTCTAGTGATCCACTCCTGGATTACTTTGGTACCTCCCTGCTAGACTTATAGCAAGGCACACATCAGGTCTGGTACACAGCATTGCATACATGATAGAGCCTATGGCTGAAGCATAGGGAACATCTTTCATTTTCTCTCTATCTTATGCAGTGGTCGGGCATTAAGTCTTACTCAACTTCACACCTTGTAACACAGGCAAGAACCCTTTCTTTGCTTGATCCATTTTGAACTTCTTCAAAACATTGTCAAGGTATGTGCTTTGTGAAAGTCCAATTAAGCGTCTTGATCTATCTCTATAGATCTTAATGCCCAATATATAAGCAGCTTCACCGATGTCTTTCATTGAAAAACTCTTATTCAAGTATCCCTTTATGCTATCCAGAAATTCTATATCATTTCCAATCAGCAATATGTCATCCACATATAATATCAGAAATGCTACAGAGCTCCCACTTACTTTCTTGTAAATACAGGCTTCTCCAAAAGTATGTATAAAACCAAATGCTTTGATCACACTATCAAAGCATTTATTCCAACTCCGAGAGGCTTGCACCAGTCCATAAATGGATTGCTGGAGCTTGCACACTTTGTTAGCTCCCTTTGGATTGACAAAACCTTCCGGTTGCATCATATACAACTCTTCTTCCAGAAATCCATTCAAGAATGCAGTTTTGACATCCATCTGCCATATTTCATAATCATAAAATGCGGCAATTGCTAACATGATTCGGACAGACTTAAGCATCGCTACGGGTGAGAAGGTCTCATCGTAGTCAATCCCTTGAACTTGTCGAAAACCTTTTGCAACAAGTCGAGCTTTGTAGACAGTAACATTACCGTCAGCGTCAGTCTTCTTGAAAATGCATTTATTCTCAATTGCTTGCCGATCAACGGGCAAGTCAACCAAAGTCCACACTTTGTTCTCATACATGGATCCCATCTCAGATTTCATGGCTTCAAGCCATTTTGCGGAATCTGGGCTCACCATCGCTTCTTCAGAGTTTGTAGGTTCATCATGATCTAGTAGCATGACTTCCAGAACGGGTTTACCGTACCACTCTGGTGCGGATCTTACTCTGGTTGATCTACGAAGATCAGTAGCAACTTGATCTGACGTTTCATGATCATCATCATTAACTTCCTCACTAGTTGGTTTAGGTGTCACAGAAACCGATTTCTGTGATGTATTACTTTCCAATAAGGGAGTAGGTACAGTTACCTCATCAAGTTCTACTTTCCTCCCACTCACTTCTTTCGAGAGAAACTCCTTCTCTAGAAAGGATCCATTCTTGGCAATGAATGTCTTGCCTTCGGATCTGTGATAGAAGGTGTACCCAACAGTCTCCGTTGGGTATCCTATGAAGACACATTTCTCCTATTTGGGTTCCAGCTTATCAGGTTGAAGCTTTTTCACATAAGCATCGCAGCCCCAAACTTTCAGAAACGACAACTTTGGTTTCTTGCCAAACCACAGTTCATAAGGCGTCATCTCAACGGATTTCGATGGTGCCCTATTTAACGTGAATGTGGCCGTCTCTAAAGCATAACCCCAAAAGGATGGCGGTAAATCTGTAAGAGACATCATAGATCGCACCATATCTAGTAAAGTACGGTTACGATGTTCGAACACACCATTACACTGTGGTGTTCCGGGTGGCGTGAGTTGCGAAACTATTCCGCATTGTTTCAAATGTAGACCAAACTCGTAACTCAAATATTCTCCTCCACGATCAGATCGTAGAAACTTTATTTTCTTGTTACGATGATTTTCAACTTCACTCTGAAATTCTTTGAAATTTTCGAATGTTTCAGACTTATGCTTCATTAAGTAGATATACCCATATCTTCTTAAATCATCTGTGAAGGTGAGAAAATAACGATATCTGCCACGAGCCTCAACATTCATCGGACCACATACATCTGTATGTATGATTTCCAACAAATCTGTTGCTCTCTCCATAGTTCTGGAGAACGGCGTTTTAGTCATCTTGCCCATGAGGCACGGTTCGCAAGTACCAAGTGATTCATAATCAAGTGGTTCCAAAAGTCCATCAGTATGGAGTTTCTTCATGCGCTTTATACCGATATGACCTAAACGGCAGTGCCATAAATAAGTTGCACTATCATTATCAACTCTGCATCTTTTGGCTTCAACATTATGAATATGTGTATCACTACTATCGAGATTCATCAAAAATAGACCATTCTTTAAGGGTGCATGACCATAAAAGATATTACTCATATACATAGAACAACCATTATTCTCTGATTTAAATGAATATCCGTCTCGCATCAAATAAGATCCAGATATAATGTGCATGCTCAACGCTGGCACCAAATAACAATTATTTAGGTCTAATACTAATCCCGAAGGTAGATGTAGAGGTAGCATGCCGACCGCGATCACATCGACTTTGGAACCGTTTCCCACGCGCATCGTCACCTCGTCCTTTGCCAGTGTTCGCTTAATCCGTAGTCCCTGTTTCGAGTTGCAAATGTTAGCAACAGAACTAGTATCAAATACCTAGGTGCTACTGCGAGCATTAGTAAGGTACACATCAATAACATGTATATCACATATACCTTTGTTCACCTTGCCATCCTTCTTATCCGCCAAATACTTGGGGCAGTTCCACTTCCAGTGACCAGTCTGCTTGCAGTAGAAGCACTCATTTTCAGGCTTAGGTCCAGACTTGGGTTTCTTCTCCTGAGCAGCAACTTGCTTGCTGTTCTTCTTGAAGTTCCCCTTCTTCTTCCCTTTGCCCTTTTTCTTGAAACTAGTGGTCTTGTTGACCATCAACACTTGATGCTCCTTCTTGATTTCTACCTCCACAGCTTTTAACATTGCGAAGAGCTCAGGAATTGTCTTTTTCATCCCTTGCATATTATAGTTCATCACGAAGCTCTTGTAGCTTGGTGGAAGTGATTGAAGAACTCTGTCAATGACACTATCAACCGGAAGATTAACTCCCAGCTGAGTCAAGTGATTATGGTACCCAGACATTCTGAGTATATGTTCACTGACAGAACTATTCTCCTCCATTTTGCAGCTGTAGAACTTATTGGAGACTTCATATCTCTCAATCCGGGAATTTGCTTGAAATATTAACTTCAACTCCTAGAAGATCTCATATGCTCCATGACGTTCAAAACGTTGTTGAAGTCCCGGTTCTAAGCCGTAAAGCATGGCACACTGAACTATCGAGTAGTCATCAGCTTTACTCTTCCAGACGTTCTTAGCATCGTCAGTTGCATCAACAGCAGGCCTGGCACTTAGCGGTGCTTCCAGGACGTAATTATTCTGTGCAGCAATGAGGATAATCCTCAAGTTACGGACCCAGTCCATGTAATTGCTACCATCATCTTTCAACTTTTCTTTCTCAAGGAATGCATTAAAATTCAACGGAACAACAACACGGGCCATCTATCTACAATCAAACATAGACAAGCAAGGTACTATCAGGTACTAAGTTCATGATAAATTTAAGTTCAATTAATCATATTACTTAAGAACTCCCACCTAGAAAGACATCCCTCTAATCCTCTAAGTGATCACATGATCCAAATCAACTAAACCATAACCGATCATCACGTGAAATGCAATAGATTTCAATGGTGAACATCACTATGTTGATCATATCTACTATATGATTCACGCTCGACATTTCGGTCTCAGTGTTCCGAGGCCATATCTGCTTATTCTAGGCTCGTCAAGTTTAACCTGAGTATTCCGCGTGTGCAAAACTGGCTTGCACCCGCTGTAGATGGACGTAGAGCTTATCACACCCGATCATCACGTGGTGTCTGGGCACGACAAACTTTGGTAACGGTGCATACTTAGAGAAAACACTTTTATCTTGAAATTTAGTGAGAGATCATCTTATAATGCTACCGTCAATCAAAGCAAGATAAGATGCATAAAAGATAAACATCACATGCAATCAATATAAGTGATATGATATGGCCATCATCATCTTGTGCTTGTGATCTCCATCTCCGAAGCACCGTCATGATCACCATCGACACCGGCGCGACACCTTGATCTCCATCGTAGCATCATTGTCGTCTCGCCAATCTTATGCTTCCACGACTATCGCTACCGCTTAGTGATAAAGTAAAGCATTACAGGGCGATTGCATTGCATACAATAAAGCAACAACCATATGGCTCCTGCCAGTTGCCGATAACTCGGTTACAAAACATGATCATCTCATACAATAAAATTTAGCATCATGTCTTGACCATATCACATCACAACATGCCCTGCAAAAACAAGTTAGACGTCCTCTACTTTGTTGTTGCAAGTTTTACATGGTTGCTACGGGCTTTAGCAAGAACCGTTCTTACCTACGCATCAAAACCACAATGATAGTTTGTCAAGTTGGTGCTGTTTTAACCTTTGCAAGGACCGGGCGTAGCCACACTCGGTTCAACTAAAGTTGGAGAAACTAACACCCGCCAGCCACCTATGTGCAAAGCATGTCGGTAGAACCAGTCTCGCGTAAGCATACGCGTAATGTCGGTCCGGGCCGCTTCATCCAACAATACCGCCGAACCAAAGTATGACATGCTGGTAAGCAGTATGACTTATATCGCCCACAACTCACTTGTGTTCTACTCGTGCATATAACATCAACGCATAAAACCTGGCTCTGATACCACTGTTGGGGAAAGTAGTAATTTCAAAAAAAAATCCTACGCACACGCAAGATCATGGTGATGCATAGCAACGAGAGGGGAGAGTGTTGTTCACGTACCCTCGTATACCGAAAGCGGAAGCGTTAGCACAACACGGTTGATGTAGTCGTACGTCTTCACGATCCGACCAATCAAGTACCAAATGTACGACACCTCCGAGTTCAGCACACGTTCAGCCTGATGACATCCCTCGAACTCCGATCCAGCTGAGTGTTGAGGGAGAGTTTCATTAGCACGACGGCGTGGTGACGGTGTTGATGTTCTACCGATGTAGGGCTTCGCCTAAGCACTACTACAATATTATCGAGGTGGACTATGGTGGAGGGGGCACCGCACACGGCTAAGAGATCAATGATCAATTGTTGTGTCCATGGGGTGCCCCCTGCCCCCGTATATAAAGGAGCAAGGGGGGTGAGGCCGGCCATAGGAGGAGGCGCGCAGGAGGAGTCCTACTCCTACCGGTAGTAGGACTCCCCTCCTTTTTCCTAGTTGGATTAGGACTTGGGGGGGAGGAGTGGAGGAGAAGGAAGGAAGGGAGGGCGCCGCCCTCCTCTCCTTGTCCTATTTGGACTAGGGGGGAGGGGCGCGCGGCCAGCCCTTGCCTCCTCTCCTCTCTTCCACCTAGGCCCACTAAGGCCCATTTGATTCCCGGGGGGTTCCGGTAACCTCCCGGTATTCCGTTAAAATCCCGATTTTACCCGGAACACTTCCGATATCCAAACATAGGCTTCCAATATATCAATCTTCATGTCTCGACCATTTCGAGACTCCTCGTCATGTCCGTGATCACATCGGGGACTCCGAACAACCTTCGGTACATCAAAACATATAAACTCATAATATAACTGTCATCGTAACGTTAAGCGTGCGGACCCTATGGGTTCGAGAACTATGTAAGCATGACTGAGATGCGTCTCCGGTCAATAACCAATAACGGAACCTGGATGCTCATATTGGCTCCTACATATTCTACGAAGATCTTTATCGGTCAGACCGCATAACAACATACGTTGTTCCCGGGGCCTTGCGACCAAGCTCAACATCAACAAGCACCCTATGGACAATGGCGCTCCCACCCCCTCGTCGGCGACCACCACCACCTCTAGTGATCTCTTCCCCTACCCACCAAATTTCCTTTCTGATCTAGTAGATCTCTCCGGTGCTCCAAGATCTACGTCCTAATACTCATCTCCATGGGTTCGGTTGATGGATCCACCCTTGGCCTGGACTTCTCCAAGGGTCTGGTTGTTGCGGATATGGTGTTTCAATCCACGGGCTTTATGGTGCACCCCATGGATGACACGGGCTTTTTCACCATGGTAACTTCTTTTGGCCGACATGATTTTCATTTGAATGAGGATTCAGTGGTCGCGGTGCTTGAGGCAGCCATCGGAGGTTCTGCCATTGAGTTTATGGTTTTTCATATCAAGGATAAGGTTTTTGGTTTTCAAGTCTCTTGCAAGGCTGTGGCTATGATCATCCTCAAGCTCCGTTCATTCTCTTGTGATCATTTTAAATGTTTCTTTCATCTTTGGGGTAATGGGGGCCCAAATTGGGGCCGTGAGTTCAAACTTTGGAAGTTGGAATGTGATGCTGAGTGGATCATTGTCAGCCCTTCCAAACATCGAGTTGCCCTTGGCATGTTGGCCATGCACTCCAAACCCCCAAAGTCTTCAGTAAGATCATCTCATGCCCCTGCCAAGAAGCTTTCTTTTGCTAAGTTCCAGAATTATCCTGCTTGTCGTGGTTATCGTTATCCGGCCACACAAAACAGCATTCAAACTATTGAAGATGCAGGGTATACACTTTTTGCGCATGAGAGGGTGGTCATCCATCCCCCGCCACCGGCTGAACTCCGGTGGACATCAACCACCCCCTCCATTTCTTTCGGCACGGTTAGGGATCTTCTTCTAGCTGCGGTACGGACGGGGTCTATCTCGGGCAGGAATTCTGGCTCTTTGAATGTGGACGTGTCATCCCATGTTGGGTCGTCATCTACACGTGCCACGGTCCAAGTTGCGTCGGTGTCATCTTCTGGGCCTTCTATTCTACCATCCTCTCAGCAAGCAGAACAAGATTTTGATAATTTGGTTTCGGGTATGGTGGACGAGATTTTAATGTGTCAGAAATGCTTGAAAAAGGGCCATTTTGCGGTGGCGTGCACGTCCAAGCTATGTTGTATCTCATGTCTGCAGGTGGGGCATGGTAAAAAGGATTGAAATAGGTTTGCACGGATCTTGGGTTTGGTTTGGCAATCGAAACCTGGTAACGTTGCAACTTCCGACGATCGCGCAGCTCCTACCGAGAATATCTCTCTGACATAGATTTTACCAAACTTGGACTCCTCTTGCACTTCCGCATTAACCCCTTCGCCTTGTTCCATCAGCCCAGGTCCCAAAACACCTCTGACTATGCCGCCTGAGACCCCTCCCCCGCCGGAGTACTCGCCGTCTTCTTCAAGCTCGGGTTGTGCCTCTCTGATGGCCAACTCCCACCTCGTCCCTCTGTTGTATGTGCCGGTGGGCCATCACATTGTGGACGACGGTGAGGCTCGGCTGCCTCGGACCTTTGTGACGCCACATATCCCAATTGTGCGATGCCATGAGGAGTTCATGTTAGCTGAGGTAATGCCCATCCCTCCTCCTGATCAGATTGGGGCTGCTAGAGAGGAAGTTGTTCAGTGGCTGCAAGCCCATGGGGTTTTGGTGAGGTCTGCTCAACCTTGGATTAGATCAGTGGGTCTTGTTGAGCTATGGGATGCTGCAATCAGATTCTCGCTCCTTCAGATGCCACCCCAACCTCTTGGCAATGATCGTTTTGTTTGTTTTATGAAGCATGATGAGGGTGAGTCTTTTAGAGGTGATCAGGGTTTCCGTCAGGGACTGCTAATGTTTTTGGGGATTCCGCTTGATCTTCGTAATGAGGAAGGTATTCGGGCAGCAGTCAACACCTTTGGGAAATTTCATCACTGGATTAGTCAGGATCCGTATCTTGTGCGCACTCTAGTCTTTGCATCTTTTCCAGAAGATATCCTAGTGCCCAGAGATGTTGTGTTCATGGAGTATGCAGCCTGGGGTGGTGCCAGGGTGTCTTGGACAGCGCCTGTGTATATTCTTGGGGCCAATTTTGCTGAGCAGTTGCCCCAAGATGAGGACTGGATGCCCATCAATGGCAATCCTCATCCTATGCCTGGTGTGCCCTTCCCGGAGATGCCACCTTTCAATCTACCTCCATTCCTCGCTCTAGGGTGGAATGATGTGCCGCCACCTCCGCCTGAACCTGCGCATAATGAGGTGCATGAGGACAATTGGGGCAACTGGAATGAGCCTGCTGCAGGACCAGCTATTGAGGATCAGGAATCTATGGTGTTGATTTCCTCTGCTCAACCAAGTTCTGCTCAACCAAGCTCTGATGTTCATCTTCTGGTGCCCTCTGCACCTATTCTAATTGATGGGTCTGAATCCGCGAACTAAAATGAACTGGGAGAGATTGCACCAGACCTGGAGGATGCTAGTAATTGGGCGATTGTGGTTTATCATCCGCCTGTCATTGAGGTTCAACAACTTGATCAACCTGAGATTAATGTCCCCTTTGGTCCCCTTTTGCCCCCTGAAATGATCTATAAGCGATCTTTTGAAAAATTGCTGAATGCACCAGTGGTGTTTGATGTGCCTAAACCTATGTCACCAGTCATTTTTTTCAAAGAGAAACTGGGACTTTGCTTTTTAGGAGGCCGATCTTCCTCTGTTGACGTGGAAAGAGCCTGAACCTGTTCGACCAGTGGCTACAACTTTATTTGTGGATGATGCTGACAGGGCTGCGCCCGATGTTGTCCCTTCACCCCTTGCGTGTGCAAAAACAAGGAGGCCTCGCAAAACTTTTGCGCCAACACCGCTCGTTGAAACCTCTGTCCGAAGATGTACCAGAAGTTTGGCCCAGCGTGATGGGTTTAAGCCCACTTTCCATGAGCTGGTCTTATAGCCCAAGAAGAAGAAGCCCAAGGCGAAGCCCCTTTGTGCAGAGATGCCTGATGACCTTGCATATGAAGATGTTCCTCCTCCTACTCCCATAAGTCATCTGCAAGCTATTGGCAAGGAGCTGGAGATTGATACAACCCTGCTCACCGAGGATGCACTTATGGTGGACCCTGCTGCAACTGCAAATCATCCTTCCAATGAATAGTGTGCTCCTCAAGTGCTGGGTTTTGCAAGCCCATAAATTTGCTTCCTGCATGTTTTCATTTTCTAAACTTTGGCAATGTAATAATGTTGGTTCAGACCTTTTGGTGGCTTTTGGACATATGACATTGTGTGTCATATGGTTAGGGGACTTGTTTATGATCTTTATTTATGAATTCTCAATGTAGAAGCTGGAATGTCCTATGCTGGAATGTCAGGGGTTTAAACTCTGAGACTAGGCAAAGAGCTGTAAGACAAAAGATTGATGAAATTCACTGTGCTATTGCTTGTCTGCAGGAAACTAAATGTGCTTCATTCGATTCCAGAACAATTAAAAGCTTTTTCCCTAAGAGATTTGACTGCTTTGCTTTCTCTCCTTCTTTGGGGGCCTCTGGTGGAATTCTAGTTGTTTGGAACTCATCTGTTTTTTATGGAACTTTATTGGAAATCCAACAATTTGCAGTGGTGATTGAATTTGTTTCTAGGCAAACAATGAGAGGTGGACTCTTGTGGTTGTTTATGGCCCTTGTCAGGGGGAATCTAGGGACAATTTTGTAAATTGGTTGTACCACCTGAATATTCCTGTGGATGAAAACTGGCTGCTACTGGGGGATTTTAATTTCCTGCGTTCTTTGGATAACAGAAACCTACCTAGTGGTGATTTGAATGACATGTTCATCTTTAATGAGATTATTGGGCACTTAGGTCTTTTGGAATTGCGCATCAAAGGCAGATCTTACACTTGGTCCAATATGCAGGATATCCCATTGCTTGAGTAGCTAGATTGGTTCTTCACTTTTGTTGATTGGATATCTGACTATCCCATGACTGAGGTGCTACCTCTTGCTAAAACTGCATCTGACCATGTGCCTTGTGTGGTTACAATCAAAACCTCTATTCCCAAGTCTAATCTTCTTAGGTTTGAGAATTATTGGCTGGAGCTAGAGGGTTTCATGGACTGTGTTGACTCTACATGGCAAAAACAATCCAGAAAGGGGCACATTACTGCTAGAATAGCTGACAAATTTAAGTCCCTGAGAATGTGTCTCAAGAGATGGCAAAAGAACATTTCCAAACTGAAAATTCTTGTCTATAAATGCAATAAGGTTATTCTTCTTTTGGATGAGCTTGAGGAATTTAGACCACTTTACAGATATGAAAATTTCAGGAAAGTAGTCAAAAATCATGTGGAGAAATTGCTCCACCTTCAATATCTTTATTGGAAGAAAAGATGTACCGTCAGATATATAAAAGTAGGTGGTGAAAACACCAAGTTCTTTCATGCTATGGCTACTGAGAGGCATAAAAGAAACTCTATTGCTAGCTTAAAATTACCTGATGGTTCTGTGGTGACTGATCACTCACAAATGGAGATCATTATATGGAATTGTTTTAAAAATAGAATGGGTTCTTCCAGGGGAATTAACATGGGTTTTGATCTTTCTTCCCTCATTGAACCAGTGCAGGGTTTAGATATTCTCACCAAGCCTTTTGAGAAGGAAGAAATGGACAAGATTGTCAAGCATATGCCGGTTGATAAAGCTCCAGGCCCAGATGGTTTTAATGGTCTCTTCTTTAAACGGTGCTGGCACATTATTTCTCAAGATTTTTATGAACTGGCCCAGGCTTTCTTTGATGGTACTGCTCATCTGGAAAATATCAATGAGTCATATATCACTCTGGTGCCTAAGAAGACTACACCTGAAGACATAGGTCATTTTAGACCTATCTCTTTAACAGGAATGGGTGTTAAGTTCCTATCCAAGACGGCAGCCAATAGGTTTCAAGAGGTGATAATGCAGTGTGTTCACAAGAACCAGTATGGGTTCATAAAAAGCAGAACAATCCAGGACTGTATTGGGTGGACTTTTGAGTATTTACACCAGTGTCACCAGTCCAAGAGACCAATTGTGATTCTTAAATTGGATTTTGACAATGCCTTTGATTCCCTTGAGAATGAGGAAATTGTGCAAATATTGAGATATAAGGGCTTCAATGAGAGGTGGATTCTTTGGATGAAGCAGCTTTTGTCCACAGGTACCTCATCTGTTCTGCTCAATGGAGTTCCTGGTAGGAAATTCATATGTAAAAAGGGTGTCAGACAGGGTGATCCAGTCTCTCCCCTCCTTTTTGTCCAAGATGCTGACCTCCTGCAGACTGTAATCAATGACATGTTCAGAATTCTCCATCTTCCTATACCTTGTCATGACCAGGATTACCCAGTGATTCAGTATGCTGATGACACTTTGATTATCTTGCCTGCTGACAAGGACCAACTTATAGCTCTCAAAGACATGCTCAAGGTTTTCTCTGTGTCCACTGGTCTTGATGTGAATTATCACAAATCTTTTATTATTCCCATCAATGTGGACACTGCTGTCATGACAGAGTTAGCTGCTGCTTTTGGATGCCAGATTGGGAAAATGCCATTTACCTACCTTGGCTTGCCAGTAGGAACTAAAAGGCCCAAAATGGTGGATTTTATGCCTTTGGTGGATTGCATGGAAAGGAGAATGACAGCTAGCTCCTCTTTTTTAAATCAGGGGGAAAGATTGCAGTTTCTGAACTCTACCTTGTCTTCTATGCCCATTTTCTTCCTTTGCAGTTTGGCTGTTCCTGCTGGAATTCTAAAGCAATTGGAGAGAATCCAGAGACAATGTCTATGGAGGAAGAATAGGAGTGAGCCTGCCCCCTCACTTGTAGCTTGGGACCTTATTTGCAGACCACAAAACATGGGAGGCCTTGGCATTCTTAATCTGGGTGTTCAGAATGTGGCACTTCTGCTCAAACATGCAAATAACTTCCTTAATAAAAAGGATCTACCATGGGTGTCTTTAATTTGGGACTCCTACTATCATGGTAGAGTACCCCAAGGAACTGCTGATTGTGGCTCCTTCTGGTGGAAGGATATATGCAAGGTCATGCAACACTTTAGGGAGTGTGCTTGGGTTCAGGTAAATGAAGGGGACACTGCCCTCATGTGCTCAGACAAATGGCAACTTGATGAACATGTTTCTAGTCTACAATTCAGATTTCCCAGGCTCTTTTCTTACGTTAAGGACCCCTGGATCACTGTTAAAGAGTTCTCATACTCTGAGGACATGTTCCAGCACTTACACCTTCCTTTTTCCAGCCAGGCTTTTGATGACCTGAACACTCTTCAGTCTTTGTTGGATGGCCACAATAGAGAACCCGGGTCCAAGGATATTTGGTTTTGGAGTGGCACTGCCAAGAGATATGTACCAAAGTTGTTTTACTCACATACTTTTCTGTCAGAGTCCTTCAACCATTTGACAGCTTGGATCTGGAAGTCCTCATGTACAATGAAAATAAAAGTATTTGCTTGGATGCTTATTATGGATAAACTGAACACCAAGGACATGGTGGAAAGGAGACATTGGCATTTGGAGGATGGAGTAAATTGTGTTCTTTGCCCTTTGCAGACTAAGGAAACAAGAGATCGTCTGTTCTTTACTTGCAATTTTAGTGTCAGAGTTTGGAACTACTTGCAAATTGACTGGTCATCTGGTGACTCTATGGCTGAGTTGGTTATCAATGCTAGTAGGAGCTTTAGGAAACCCTTCTTCACTGAAGTGGTCTTTATAGCATGCTGGAATATCTGGATTGTCAGGAATGCTAAGGTCTTCAGGCATGAGAGAGCTGGCTTCAATAAATGGAGAAGTGCATTCATCCATGACATTACATTAATGCATTATAGGGTGAAATCTGCCTATAAGGATGATCTCCTTAGATGGATCTCATTTCTGCCACCTTGAGGCCTGTATTTTTAACTTGTTTTCTGCTCCTTCTTCCCTTAGAATAGCTTGATTACCTCTTGTCATCCCCCTTTGTACTTGTACTTGTCTTCTCTTTTAATAAAGTTTTGATATGCCGTGGGGGTTTTCCCTACAGTTCCCAGTCAAAAAAAACATACGTTGTTCCCTTTGTCCTCGGTATGTTACTTGCCCGAGATTCGATCGTCGGTATCTCAATACCTAGTTCAATCTCGTTACCGGCAAGTCTCTTTACTCGTTCCGTAATACATCATCCTGCAACTAACTCATTACTTGCAATGCTTGCAAGGCTTAAGTGATGTGCATTACCGAGAGGGCCCAGAGATACCTCTTCGACAATCGGAGTGACAAATCCTAATCTCGAAATACGCCAACCCAACAAGTACCTTCGGAGACACCTGTAGAGCACCTTTATAATCACCGAGTTAGGCTGTGACGTTTGGTAGCACACAACGTGTTCCTCTGGCAAACGGGAGTTGCATAATCTCATAGTCATAGGAACATTTATAAGTCATGAAGAAAGCAATAGCAACATACTAAACGGTCGTGTGCTAAGCTAACGGAATGGGTCATGTCAATCACATGATTCTCCTAATGATGTGATCCCGTTAATCAAATGACAACCCATGTCAATGGCTAGGAAACTTAACCATCGTTGATCAACGAGCTAGAAAGTAGAGGCATACTAGTGACACTCTGTTTGTCTATGTATTCACACATGTATTATGTTTCTGGTTAATACAATTCTAGCAAGAATAATAAAAATTTATCATGATATAAGGAAATTAATAATAACTTTATTATTGCCTCTAGGGCATATTTCCTTCAAAATGAAGATCTCAAATCAATAAGTGTTTACCCCAACCTTTTAGATATCATTTGTCGGGACCCCGATTCCAAGTCACCGACCTAGCATGTAACACCTCATATCACTTTGCAGCCTCACGCACGGTATTCCCATGGGTGTCGCCTTACCATGGCCTGGGACCATTTGCGCCTTTTGGCTCACGTATATGATAGTATTGCTAGCATCCATATGACAGAGAACCCGGGCTGACATGGCTAGTCGTGAACTCAAAGCGGTACTAACCTATGGGCACATGCATACATGATTCACATCGAGCATGTCGGTCAGCAGCGAGTGAATCCGGGCTGTAGCACTGGGCTAACAGGACTCCGGGGAACCCGGGCTATAGCAGGCTAGGCAGGACTCCGGATGTCACTGCATCACATTTCCCCGAAGGGACAGACACATGATCGAAGTGAAACACATGTCGGCTAGTCAAGTGTCCTGAGCAGTAGTGCTGGGCTAGCAGGACTCCGGTGAACCGGGCTGTAGCGGACTACTTTGGCTCGAGGAAGCACTAGACTACATTTCCCCATAAGAGAGGCTGCCAAGGATAAACAACTAGATTGTCGGATCCCACACATAGCAGTACACGTCACACGTACGCATAACATGCAAGTATGTGATGTACAACATGGCATCACAACATAACGCAAACTCATATAGATAAAGGCTCAGAAGAGCCACCTAGCATTAATACAACCAGGGGTCACATGACTAATCATTCAGAGCATACAAGCAACAGAAGCATTACATGTCTGAGTACAGACAACTACAAAAGAAAAAGGCTAAGAAGCCTGACTATCTACAAGTCCCTCCAAGGTACAAGATCGTAGCTGAGGTAACAAGGTACTCGTCGAAGTCCAAGCGGTACTACTAGTGAGACAGATGTCTCACCTGCAAAACATACATAAAGCAAACATGAGTACAAAGGTACTCAGCATGACTTACAGTAGATCCTATCATACATGCATTTGTATCAAGAAGGTAATGTGGGGTTTAGTTGCAGCAAGCCAACTTTGACTCAGTGGCTATCCTGTTCTACGTCAATGAGAAACTTCTTTCAGATGAGGCAGCGCACACGAGTCCACTAATCACCACATCAATACACTACTATGGATTCATCCTCGTCTCCTTACGAGAAGGCCATCCATAGCACTCACACTTGTCTTGAGCATTTTAGAGTATCCACTTAAAGTTTTCTATGTACCACCTAAGCATCCAAGAAGTCCATATCCGAGGACACGGCTATTCGAATAGATCGTGATAACCCTGCAGGGGTGTACTTCTTCACACATGCTCTCACCACTTATCACCATGTACATGTCATGTATCTCGGCAACCTTCAAGCGGAAGCCTGGCGAGGGTGTCGGCCATGACCTGACTAACCAAACAAGACTCTAGTCCAGGTTTATCGCCTATTCGGGTTCCATCCGCAAGGAGATCCGGCCGGGGTTTCGCTCACGGCCCCAAACGATGTGTACAGGGTTCCCGAGCCCACCATCCGGGTGCCACTCGGTACACCGGGCCACGTGTGCCTAGTCTGTCCCAAGTCCACCCTACCGGGTGCCACTCGATAGAAAAATAACACTACCTACAAACACCAGAAACTATTTGCAACTCCTGGACAGAGATCAAGTTGGCTAATAAGTCAAGAGGGGTTGAGTTACCGGAACCCAATGTGTGGTAGTAGCTAGTCCTTGTACAACATACACATAACTCAGTTCTTAGGGACGGTTCCAGTGAGACAACCCACCATGTACTCCTACATGGCCTCTCACCGCTACCTTTACCAAATCGTGTTCACACGCTTAACTCTCAACATCAGAACATAGCACTGTACTCCAATTCATTCCCAATGAATCAGATCTGACATACTCTAAGCAATAGCAGGCATGGCATGGCAAGAACACAACATGGCTCAATCAACTCCTACACATGCTAGTGGGTTTTAACTATTTACTGTGGCAATGACAGGTCATGCAGAGGAATGGGTTCAACTACCGCAGCATAAAGTAGCAGTTGAATCATTGTTGTCCTAATGCAATAAATGAGAGCAGGAGCGAGAGAGTAGGACTGTATCGAAATGAACAAGGGGTTTTGCTTGCCTGGTAGATCAACAGGGGGGCACTACTCCTCAGACAGGTACTCTCGAACACTCTCCGGAGCAGGACCTATCAAGAAGGAACGGTGTCGGAAATCAAACACAAGCATATGCAACAATATGATGCATGAACATGGCATGAGTATGTGATGTTGTTTGAGTTAATGCATCTAGCATTTATTTGGTTGAAGTCCATTTGAACCAAGGGTTCAAATACAACTCCAAATTAAGCTCTTAAATATGGCATAAGTGTGTTTTCATATATACAGCATGTATAGGTTGGTTTGTCATGCATGAAAATGGTACAGATGGATAGATTGAATTTTTCTGATAATTTTTCATATATAAATTATTTCAATCTGAGCTACGGTTGAATTTCAATGAATTTTTGAAGTTTATAACATTTTCTGGAATTTCCTGATTTAATTTAATACTAGAAAATGATATATTGTGTCAGCACAGCATCATGCTTATGTCAGCAGGTCAAAGGTGGCTGACCAGGTCAAACCTGACATGTGGGGTCCACACGTCAGTGTCACAGTTAGTTAACAAGGGGTTTAACTAATCCTAATACAGGGTTAGTGGCGCTGGGGCCCACTGGTCAGTTTCTCAGGGGTTTAGTTAGTTGGTGATTAGCCTAAAGCTAATCACCTGACCCATGGGGCCCACCTGACGGGCCGGTGTGGTCAAAGGTCAAACCCCACCGGCGTTTAGCCGTCGGCGAGGCCGAACGCGGTGGAGGGGCTGGGAATGCGTCTCCGGCGACCAAATGGGTCGCGGAGACCATCCCCGAGGAGCTGGTGCTCGCACGCATCCAGGGGAGCAGACGGGAGGCTGCGGCCGGAGCACGGCTACGGGGAGGAGCGGGCTGCGGGGCACGGGGAGGCCACCCGAGGGGCTCTGCGGCACCCTCGTGGCACCAGGAGCCCGGCTGGGTGCTCGGGGGCGGCTGGCTCGGGCTCTGGCCATGGTGGCGCCATGGCCGGTGGCGATGAGGTCTCGGGCGCGGCAGCTGAGCTAGCTAGGCGGGGAAAACGAGCACGGGGAGGAGGGGAGAACGAAGTAGAGCTCACGGGGAGATTGTAGATGTTGTTAGTGAGCTCGGGAACGCGCTGAGGGCGACGGTGCGGCGATGGGGATCCACAGCGGCCGGAGATGAAGACGACGGCGATGGAGGTGCTCCAGGGCCTCCCGAGGCGCGTGGCTCAACGGAGAGGTAGACGCAGACGTGGCGGAGCTTGTAGACACGGAGAGAGGGCGAGGGGGAGTCGGTGGCTACGGCAACGGCGAGCGGCGGCGATGGCAGCGCTCGGGCGGGTCGAGAGAGAGGGATCCAGGGGAGGAGGGAGAGCGAGAGAGAGTGAGAGGTGCGAGACGGTGCGTGGCGTCGCGCAGAGCGTCCAGGGCGACGAGGGGGAGGCCAGCCAGCCAGGTGGCGTGGCGGCACGGCAGCACGCGCGCGTCGGCCACACGCCCTGTCCTCCTGGCGAGAGGTCAGGGACGACTGGTGTCGGCCAGCTGGCTGGGCTGGCCTGTTGGGCCGCTGGGCTGCCAGGTAGGAGGCCGAGGTAAGGGTTTTTTTCCTTTTTCTGTTTCCTTTCCTATTTTTCTGACATTTTTTTTGATTTGATAAAAATACCAAATCATTTTATTTAATTCTGTCAAATTTTGCAGGGACCTAAGGAATTAATCCAAATCCCCTCACCAAAATTCAGAATTATAGGACAATATTTTGTATATATAAAAATATTTATCCAACGCAAATAAATACTGGATTAATTCCAAATGCCCAAAATAAATACTTATGAGCTCTTTAAAATATTAGTTTGATTTTTATCTGTGTCCAATATTTTCAGAGAGCAACATGAGCATTTTCTTGGACCCTTTTGGAGCAATTTTTACTTGGATCATTTTCAGAAATGATTCTGAGGGTTTCACAAATCCCCATTTCAAATTTAAATGGAATTTAAACATGAAGGGCTAGCCTAGGTCATACCAGAACTAGGGATGTGACATCATTAAGGAACCTTTTGCTACAAATGAATTTCTTGATTTCTTACCTAGGATCTTGATCATTAGCAAAAACAAAGAACCTCCTAATGGTTATAAGTTATTAATTGAAGAATTGCATACCGAAGATGGCAATACCTAGATCTATTCATGTTTTTATGCCTATCTAGGGGCGTTAAACGATAGCGCTTGTTGGGAGGCAACCCAATTTTATTTTTTTTCCTGTTTAGTAATAAATAATTCATCTATACTCTGTTATGATTGTGTTTTTTGTGTTTTAATTAGTGTTGGTGCCAAGTAAATCCTTTAGGATCTTCTTGGGTGATTGTTGTTTGATCTTGCTGAAAAAAACCAGAAAGTATGCGCTCACGAGAATAATTTTACTTTTTTACTAGAGAGAGATAAAATACCAATTCCAACTGCATTAGAGCAATATACAAATTATTTAGGTCGTCCTAATTTTTCAGAATTTTTGGAGTTACATAAGTATTCGAAACCTCCAGATTACTACAGACTATTCCGTTTTTGACAAATTCTGTTTTTCATGTGTTGCTTGCTTATTTTGATGAATCTATGGCTAGTATCGGGGGGTATGAACCATAGAGAAGTTGGAATACAGTAGGTTTAACACCAATATAAATAAAGAATGAGTTCATTACAATACCTTGAGGTGGTGATTTACTTTCTTATACTAATGGAGCTCATGAGATTTTCTGTTTAAGTTTTGTGTTGTGAAGTTTTCAAGTTTTTGGGTAAAGATTTGATGGATTTTGGAATAAGGAGTGGCAAGAGCCTAAGCTTGGGGATGCCCAGGGCACCCCAAGGTAAAATTCAAGGACAACCAAAAGCCTAACTTTGGGGATGCCCCGGAAGGCATCCCCTCTTTCGTCTTCGTCTATCGGTAACTTTACTTGAGGCTATATTTTTATTCACCACATGATATGTGTTTTGCTTGGAGCGTCTTGTATGATTTGATTCTTTCCTTTTTAGTTTACCACAATCATCCTTGCTCTACACACCTTTTGGCACAGACACACATTAATCGGAATTTATTAGAACACTCTATGTGCTTCACTTCTATCTTTTGAGCTAGATAATTTTGCCCTAGTGCTTCACTTATATTGTTTAGAGCATGGTGGTGGTTTTATTTTATAGAAATTATTGATCTCTCATGCTTCACTTATATTATTTTGAGAGTCTTTTAGAACAGCATGGTAATTTTCCTTGGCTACAAAATTAGTCCTAATATGATAGGCATCCAAGATGGGTATAAAAAAACTTCCGTATAGAGTACATTGAATACCATGAGAAGTGTGATACTTGATGATTGTTTTGAGATATGAAGATGGTGATATTAGAGTCATGCTAGTTAAGTAATTGTGAAATTTAGAAATACTTGTGTCGAGGTTTGCAAGTCCCGTAGCATGCACGTATGGTAACCGTTGTGTGACAAATTTGAAGCGTGAGGTGTCCTCTGATTGCCTTCCTTATGAGTGGCGGTCGGGGACGAGCGATGGTCTTTTCCTACCAATCTATCCCCATAGGAGCATGCGTGTAGTGCTTGGTTTTGATGACTTGTAGACTTTTGCAATAAGTATGTGAGTTCTTTATTACTAATGTTGAGTCCATGAATTATACGCACTCTCACCCTTCCATCATTGCTAGCCTCTTCGGTACCGTGTGTTGCCCTTTCTCACCTCGAGAGTTGGTGCAAACTTCACCGGTGCATCAAAACCCCGTGATATGATACACTCTTTCACACATAAACCTCCTTATATCTTCCTCAAAACAGCCACCATACCTACCTATTATGGCATTTCCATAGCCATTCCGAGATATATCACCATGCAACTTTCCACTGTTCCGTTTTTTATGACACACTCCATCATTGTCATATTGCCTTGCATGATCATGTAGTTGACACTATATTTGTGGCAAAGCCACCGCTCATAATTTTTATACATGTCACTCTTGAATCATTGCACATCCCCGTACACCGCCGGAGGCATTCATATAGAGTCATATTTTGTTCTAGTATCGAGTTGTAATTTTTGAGTTGTAAATAAATAGAAGTGTGATGATCATCATTATTAGAGCATTGTCCCGTGACGAAATAAAAAAAAGAGAAAGGACAAATAAAAAAAGAGAAGGCCCCAAAAAACGAGAGAAAATAAGAGAAAGGGCAATGTTGCTATCCTTTTTCCACACTTGTGCTTCAAAGTAGCACCATGATCTTCATGATAGAGAGTCTCTTATTTTGTCACTTTCATATACTAGTGGGAATTTTCATTATAGAACTTGGCTTGTATGTTCCAACAATGGGCTTCCTCAAAATGCCCTAGGTCTTCGTGAGCATGCAAGTTGGATGCACACCCACTTAGTTTCTTTTGTTGAGCTTTCATACATTTATAGCTCTAGTGCATCCGTTGCATGGCAATCCCTACTCCTCGCATTGACATCAGTTGATGGGCATCTCCATAGCCAGTTGATTAGCCATGTCAATGTGAGACTTTCTCCTTTTTTGTCTTCTCCACACAACCTCCATCATCATATTCTATTCCACCCATGGTGCTATGTCCATGGCTCATGATCATGTATTGCGTGAAAGTTGAAAAGGTTTGAGAATACTAAAGTATGAAACAATTGCTTGGCTTGTCATCGGGGTTGTGCATGAGGGGAGCATTTTGTGTGACGAAAATGAAGCATGGCCAAACTATATGATTTTGTAGGGATGAGCTTTCTTTGGCTATGTTATTTTGAGAAGACATAATTGCTTGGTTAGTATGCTTGAAGTATTATTGTTCTTATGTTAATATTAAACTTTTGTATTGAATCTTTCAGATATGAATATTCATGCCACAATAAAGAAAATTACATTGAAAATTATGTTAGGTAGCATTCCACATCAAAAATTCTGTTTTTATCATTTACCTACTCGAGGACGAGCAGGAATTAAGCTTGGGGATGCTTGATACGTCGCCAACGTATCTATAATTTTTGATTGTTCCATGCTATTATATTATCTGTTTTGGTTGTTTAATGGGCTTTAATATGCACTTTTCTATTATTTTTGGGACTAACCTATTAACCAAAGGCCTAGTGCAAATTGCTATTTTTTTTGCCTATTTTAGTGTTTCGCAGAAAAGGAATATCAAACGGAACGAAACCTTCGCGAGGATCTTTGTTGGAACAAACGCAACCCAGGAGACTTGGAGAACAAGTCTGGAAGTCCGTGAAGCTTCCACGAGGCAGGGGGCGCGCCCCCCACCCTCGTGGGCCCCATGGAGCTCTACCGACGCACTTCTTTCGCCTATATATACCCATGTACCCTGAAAACATCCAGGAGAGCCATGAAACCACTTTTCCACCGCCGGAACCTTCTGTACCCGTGAGATCCCATCTGGGGGCCTTCTCCGGCGATCTGCCGGAGGGGGATTCAATCACGGAGGTTTTCTACATCAACACCATAGCCTCTCCGATGATGTGTGAGTAGTTTACCACAGACCTTCGGGTCCATAGTTATTAGCTAGCTGGCTTCTTCTCTCTCTTTGGTTCTCAATACAAAGTTCTCCTCGATGTTCTTGGAGATCTATTCGATGTAATATTCTTTTGCGGTGTGTTTGCCGAGATCCGATCAATTGTGGATTTATGATCAAGTTTATCTATGAACAATATTTGGTTCTTCTCTGAATTTCTATATGCATGATTTGATATATTTGCAAGTCTCTTCGAATTATCGGTTTAGTTTGGCCTACTAGATTCAAATTTCTTGCAATGGGAGAAGTGCTTAGCTTTGGGTTCGAGCTTGTGGTGTCCTTTCCCAGTGACAATAGGGGAAGCAAGGCACGTATTGTATTATTGCCATCGAGGATAAAAGGATGGGGTTTATATCATATTTATTGAGTTTATCCCTCTACATCATGTCATCTTGCCTAATGCATTAGTCTATTCTTATGAACTTAATACTCTAGATGCATGCTGGATAGCGGTCGGTGTGTGGAGTAGTAGTAGTAGATGCAGAATCGTTTCGGTCTACTTGACATGGACGTGATGCCTATATTCATGATCATTGCCTAGATATTCTCATAACTATGCGCTCTTCTATCAATTGCTCGACAATAATTTGTTCACCCATCGTAATACTCGCTATCATGAGAGGAGCCACTAGTGAAATCTATGGCCCCGGGGTCTACTTTACATCATATAAGTTTCTGATCTATAGTTCTAGTTTACTATTTATTTTGCAATCTTCACTTTTCAATCTATACAACAAAAATACAAAATATATTTATCTTATTATCTTTATCAGATCTCACGTTTGCATGTGGCCATGAAGGGATTGACAACCCTTTTATCACGTTGGTTGCAAGGTTCTTGATTGTTTGTGCAGGTACTAGGCGAGTTTCGTGTATTCTCCTACTGGATTGATACCTTGGTTCTCAAAAACTGAGGGAAATGCTTACGCTACTTTGCTGCATCACCCTTTCCTCTTCAAGGGAAAACAAACACATGCTCAAGAGGTAGCATTGCCCTCGTACTCCCCTCCGCCTACCACTACACTGCCGCATCTTCCACGGCTCCTGTTTTCGTTCCCGTCCGAGGCCTCACCGTCGTTCTCCGCCTTGGTTCGCTCATTGTGCTCGCCGTCGTCTGGCATTGTCAACATGGTCAACAACCAAGAGGAATCAGGAGATGACTGTACGTGGAGAGGCTGATAGTAGGGACACACCAGGTTCATGGCATTACGCAACCAGGTGCCTCATTATTACAAACCCAAAAAACACTTCCTCCTAATTGGTTGACATCTAGGTCCCACGCCATTGTCAATGTAGTCAATAAAAAAGAAAATTACACAACAAGCGGCTAACACCAGAGACCCAACAGCTCGCCCAGTTTTTTAGTTTTAGAGACAGAGCTCAACTACGTGCTGTGCGGGGGGATGTGGCCCGTCTAGCCCACACTTTTGTTTAAGCACATGACGAGCCCAGTTAATATATTTTTTCTTTCTAAAAATGGGTAGCCCAGTTCTACTTTTTGGAGAATACCCAACCGAGACCTACTTGCTTTTCTCAGCCTGGCTATAAGTAGGGATGTATTCGGCTTCCCTAGAAAATGGGCTATAAGTAGTAAGAAATGGGCTATAAATTTTTAAACCAAAGCGAACCGGCGATTAAATTCAACTTTCGTTTTTTTTATTTCAAGATTTTAAATGTCATTCATTTTTTTGCGGAGAAAGTTTCCTTGTATTTTATTTTGATATAATTTTTTTAAATAATTTTTAACGTGACTCGAAATTTCGTGATTAGAAGAGTTCGGACCCCACCAAAATATGGAAAATTTCATTGAAATTTTAAGCAATGGCCAGAATATGGTCTGTAATGCTAATAAGAAGAATACGAGCTTCAAAATATCCTTAAGAATTAGCAAATGGGTTGTATATTATTGAAAATAATAGCTAATGGGTTGTATGTCGTTTTCCATATATTCAGAGGCTGACTTGTGGGTCTACTAGGTTGACGATGACGTTGTCCTAAAAAAATTGATGCGTATGCAAGACTTTGTCAACTTAGTCAACACAGAGCAGTGACTGTTGGATATCCATCCAACGCCCGTCATGCTTCTTCAATCTCTGATCTTCCTGCTCCAGCCGCCCAAACTAGCGTGGGCGGGACTGCATGCTGCCTCCTCCCGTTATTTTCCAGCGATGTTAGCCTCACCCCATAGCCGACCAGTCAGCCCTCATACTCCCCTCAGCATGGACATCTGCTGATGTGGCTTCGCCAGCTCTGGGTCATTCCCTTCCTGGGCCTCTCCATCGTCCACCCTGTTGGTGCTCTTGGCGCGGCGTGGTCAACAGACAGCAGCCCTCAGAAGAGGGATGTAAATAGAGAGGCTGATAGTAGGGACCCACACAAGAAAGTGCCTTCTTATTACGTGAAAAAATGATTGCTCCTGCTGAAAGTTGGGACCCATCGGTTGTATCTTCATACAGAAGGAAGTGCCTCCTTGTTATGCGAAAAAAACTATTCCTCCCGATGACAGCTGGGAACCACCAGATTTGGTGGCTGACTTGTGGGCCTACTAATCTGACGCGTACACAAGACTTTGTCAACTTAATCAACAAATGATTCTAGCAGCTGGACCGTTGGATGTTAATCCAACAATGGTGCTGCTTATTTTACCTCTGATCTTGATCCTGTCTCCCATGGGCGGCAGTGCTGCCGCGCACCCGAACCAGTCAAGTTTCCCACTCCTCTCCATGTGTGACTCCACTGCCTCATCTTCCTCATCTCCGGACCATTCCAGTCTGGGGCCTCACCATCGTCCACCGACCTTCATGCGCTCAGCATCTGTGGTCAATGTGGTCTACAAACGAGAGTCGTCGGAAGATGACTGTACGTGGAGAGGCTGACAGTGGGCATGCATCACGCCCATAGACGCATGCATGCAACTGCATCCTTTTTACCCTGAAAATAATGTTGTCTCCCGCTGACAGCCGGGACCCACCAGCTACATCTTCGCCAACAAGGAAGTGCATCCTTATTTCGGGAAAAATTCCCTCCCCCTGATAGCTGGGACGCATCAGCTATATCTTGGCATGCAAGGAAGTGCCTGCTTATCCTCCCTGACAGCTGGGACCCACCCGGTCGAACCGTACATAGGGTTGTCTCTCTAGTAGCGAACGTGTACGTACATACTGCCGATCGGTCTCTCTGCAAGGATGAACCATGGCCGAGCAAGGAGCGGCACATGTGACATAGTAGTTGAGGCAGTCTGTAACGACCTCGATGCGGCTATATCTCCCACGTGTCGAAGCATGACTTAGAGGCATAACCGCATTGAAAGCAATGTCGCAAGTGAGGTAATCTTCACACAACCCATGTAATACATAAGGGAAAGAGATACATAGTTGGCTTACAATCGCCACTTCACCCAATTACATGAATAAAGCAACATCAAACAGATACAATCAAGGTCCGACTATGGAACCAAAATAAAAGAAGACTACCCCAAATGCTACACAGATCCCTGATCGACCCGAACTGGGCTCCACTACTGATCAACTGGAAACGGAAACAACATAACGAACACCATCTTCATTGAGGTCCTCCTTGAGCTCGGTTGCATCACCTGCACGATATCATCGGCACCTGCAAACTGGTTTTGGAAATATCTGTGCGTCACGGGGACTCAGCAATCTCACACCCTCGCCATCAAGACTATTTAAGCTTATAGGTAGGGTAAAAGGTATGAGGTGGAGCGGCAGCAAGCGACTAGCATATTTGGTGGCTAACATATACGCAAAAGAGGGCAAGAAGAGAAGGCAAAGCACGATCGAGAAAACTATGATCAAGAAGTGATCCTAGAACAACCTACGTCAAGCATAAGTCCAACACCGTGTTCACTTCCCGGACTCCGCCGGAAAGAGACCATCACGGTTACACACGCGGTTGATGTATTTTAATTAAGGTCAACTTCGGGTTTTCTACAATCGGACATTAACAAATTCCCATCTGCCCATAACCACGGGCACGGCTTTCAAAAGTTCAAATCCCTTTAGGGGAGTCCCAACTTAGCCCATGACAAGCTCTCACGGTCAACGAAGGATATACCTTCTCCCGAGACATTCCGATCAGACTCGGTCTCCCGGTTCTACAAGACAACTTCGACAAGTTAAAAAAAATCCAGCAACACCGCCCGAATGTGCCAACAAATCCCGATAGGAGCTGCACATATCTCGTTCTCAGGGCACACTCAGATTGTCTAAACTTCCGGTAGGCCAGCCCAGAGTTACCCCTGGTGGCCACCGGCGGCTGACAAGGTGGACCAACACTTAGAGGAGCACTGGCCCGGGGGGGTTAAAATAATGATGACCCTTGAGTCTGCAGAACCGAAGGGAAAGAAAAGGCTAGGTGGCAAATGGTAAAACCAAGGTTGGGCATTGCTGGAGGAGTTTTATTCAAGGCGAACTATCAAGGGGTTCCCATTATAGCCCAACCGCGTAAGGAACACAAAATCCGGGAACATAATGCCGATATGACGGAAACTAGGGCGGTAAGAGTGGAACAAAACACCAGGCATAAGGCCGAGCCTTCCACCCTTTACCAAGTATATATATGCATTAATTAAATAAGAGATATTGTGATATCTCAACAAGTAAACATGTTCCAACAAGGAACAACATCTCCATGTTCCAACAAGGAACAAACTTCAATCTTCACCTGCAACTAACAACGCTGTAAGAGGGGCTGAGCAAAGCGGTAACATAGCCAAACAACGGTTTGCTAGGACAAGGTGGGTTAGAGGCTTGGTTCAACAATATAGGAGGCATGATAAGCAAGTGGTAGGTATCGTAGCATAGGCATAGCAAAAGAGCGAGAAACTAGCAAGCAAAGATAGAAGTGATTTCGAGGGTATGGTCATCTTGCCTAAAATCCCGCAAGGAAGAAGAACGAGTCCATGAAGAAGTCAAACGGACGTAGACGAACGGATCCTCACAACTCCGGAACGCAACCGAAGATAACGCGAGAAGTAACCCGGAAAGAAGCAAACACAATAGTAAACAACCATCACATAATCATGGCATGATGCACAACAAGTATGCTGCATGTCCGATTTAATGAAGCATGGCATGGCAAAGTGCACAAACAATCCTACAAATTAAGTGGAGCTCAATATGCAACGGAGTTGCATTTTGAAGAAAACACCACATGACTTATTTAGTTCTCTCTCGTTTAGGTACTCAACAAAATTAAATGTTGGTTAGCATGGAAAGAGGTGAAGCATGATGAAACTATCTAATCTAGGCAAGTTTAAATGAGGCCGGAACAACAAAACAACAAGTCCGGAAACTCCTCATATGCATATACTAGGTTTGGTACTGTTCTGCCCTAAACATAATTTTAGAGTTGTTAAACATGCTAGATGAGTGCATCATGTTAAACTAGGCATTTTTCTACCCCATTTACATATAAAGTTTATTACAAACCAAGTTACGGTTATTTAGTTATGAATTAAAGCATTTTAGCATGTTCATAGAGCAAAATTTAAACAAGCATCATTTTAAACATTTCAAACATAGATGAAAGTTGCATATTATTAAACTAGACAAAATTCTAAGCAACTTTCATATATAATTTATTTAGATCCGATGCATGGTTGTGAAGTTATTAAATGCATGAAGTTAAGGGACCTATCTGTAAAACAACAGTTTTCTGGAAAATAGGAAAAACGTTATATGGAAAAAACATGAAATGGGACGTTTCTGTTGGCCCAACAGAGCACAGAGGGTCTGGGGGAGGCTGCTCACATTGGGCCAACTGGAAGCTGGGCCTGGCAAGGCCGGTGGTGGCCCACTGGGCGCACGACAGGAGCACGGGTGTTGTCCCTCCCGCTCGACAGAGACAGAGCAACAGCTCGCCGGTTGTTTAGGCAGACGAAGACAAGGGCGGCGCTACGCGGATTCCGGCGGGGTCCGCGGGGAGCGGGGACGGGATGGAGCCTGGGGAGTCGCCTGAGGCCAGATCCTGCTGGGAGAGGCACGGATCAGGTCGCCAAGATGCAGGACATGCCACAAGACCACGATGGGGCAATGGCGAAGCAGCGGAGTCGTGTGCACGAGGGGTGGAGGCGAAGCAGCTGACTTGGCGCGGGGACGACTGGATTCGAGGCGAGGGAGGCACGGGCTCGTCTGGGCTCAGAACGGACAACGGAAGGAACTGGGAAATCCGGACCGATGCAAATTTTTAAAACATGATGATGCAATGCACATGATGATATGACAAGACGCAACACGCAAGCGAATGACAAGGCAACTACAACGAATAACTGGCGGGCACCTGGCACATCGGTCTTGGGGCGTCACAACACTCCACCACTACGAGAGGATCTCGTCCCGAGATCTAGAATGGCACCGGAGGGAAAACGGATGGGAAAAAGAAGAGGTAAAACTAAGTTGCTTCTTTGACAAACGACTGAAACCACAGAACCTTGAAAAGGTTAAGCCATTTCGAGAAAATAATACAACGGGGATGAACGAAGTTGAAAGCACTCCGTTAAGAAAAGAGGAACAAGGAACATCATGAGAGCCCTGTAGGTTGAAAGGCACAAGATTAAGGTTGCAAAGGACAAGAAGTACATGCAAGCACTCCGGTTAAAACAAGATGTACAAGGTGTGATAAAGCGAAAAGAATTTGAGCAAAAGGGCACAACACTCCGGTTAAATGGATAGGCATTAAAAGAACATGATCTTTGACAAAACAAGATGATGGGTTGAAAAGATGAACATCACAATGCCTCCGGAACAAAAGTAAGAATGGAATGGAGTGAACGAAGGGAAACAAGGTCTTGAGAGAGCACGCTTACAGCAAATGCTAGAACAGAGTTGTTGGAAAACCAACAACGAAAATAATAAGCTTGGTAAGGTCTTATGGAGTACATCTCAAATTATGAGGTGACAACCTGCCACGCACGGGAAAAGAATTGATTGGATTTATATGAACAAGGAGACGAGAAACGTATTTCACCGGGAGGATAAATGAAGAACTTGGGTCATTTATGAGCACCATAATAGCAACAATCCTTAGGGAAAGCTTTAAGTGAACTATAACCCAAGGTAACTCCAATGAAGAGATTGATGGATTTAGAGAACCTCATTCTTAACAACATATGAATCATGAAACATGAACTCACATTATCAAGACTGACATAACACCACCTCAAAAGATTAGATAGGAAGAACTGCACTCCGGATTACAAGATGAAGAATGCTTGAACTCCTCTGAAAAGAATCTCAATGAACACTTCGAGAAGAAATTGAATCCTTGATGAACCATCATGTAGAGCCTCCATGAAGATCTCCAGTAAACAAAAGGATAACGAAAAGAAAGAGAAGTTGAAAACACAAGGTGAATCCTTGTACCGATTTAGATGAATCTCTGTGGTGAAATAGTTGAAAATTGTTGGAACTCCGGGAAAAAGAGAAGATGAAACAATTTAAATCGGAATTTGATGAGCCTCTGGAATAAAGAATTAATCACTTGGATGAAGCAAGAATAAGAATTATGTTATGCGTATCCTTCACCAATTAAATTGATGACAATCAACGGATTTGGCACACTACTTATTCTTGTCGAAAGGATTAAGATAGATATAGCGCAAACTTAGGAAAGTCTTCAACGAATCACTGGTAGGATTTGAAAGAACGAAAGAATTGATATGATAACCAAAGAAGAGAGATCTTGAACGAACCACCATAAGAATTGGGAATGATCAAAGGAAAGATATCGAAGCATCGGGAAGAATTAGCAAAAGAACAAAGATGTTTGAGATAATTTAGATACAAGTGAAACGAATAGAACACGGACCGGTTAGAGAAATATGAATGATGCACCGGTAAGATTTAGAGAATGAGAGCGGAAAGCCGAGAATGACTAATTATGAGATGATGGCCTCCAGAGAATCAAATTGAAAAGACTCCTGAATTACACCGGATGGGTGAAAAGAATTTGATGATCGAAAACAATTATGAGAGGATGGCCTCGAACAAGAACCACCAATCTCTGAGAGAACGGATAAGATATGGAGGTAAAACTCTTCTTCGGTCTTCAAAAACTGAGAATGACGACGGGAAACACCAACAATAATTGTAGAGGCACTCCGGAATAAAGAATAGAAAGGTTGATCCAATGATGGAAAGAATTTGAAAGATCTTGGAGAAAAACATTTGACTGATGACAGTTCATTCTTACGTCAAACTTTGGAGAGAATTTGAGAAGCTCCGGTAAAACAAGAAGAGTCAGGTAAGATCCTGGGAAAAGACCTGTGGGTTAGGGCCCACACAAAAGAAACACCGTAGAACGATTGCTCAAAAAGAGATATTGCACTGGTAGAATTAAATGGCTAGAATGATATAACAACCTCGAAAAGAGCTTGAATGAATGCAGAGTGGAAACATGAAGCTTCGAGATATCTTGAGCACTCCGGAACAATTAACTAGCGAGAAGTGAATGAATATGAGGTGCACCGGCATGAGAAGGTATTTGAAACAAGGAAAAAGGATATGATCAACAAAGCTTGAATTGGTTCCACGAAGAAGAAAGAGATCGAAGAATGATGAACTAGTAGAGCATCTTCATGAAAACCACCGGGTAAGAGCATTGATGGAAAAGAATGGATCGACTTCATACTCATAAGATAGATACTTGATAAAGAAAACTTAGTCCTTAAAGAAAAAGGGTGGGTGGGCGGGATAAACAAAGGCAACTTGGGGACGGATGAAACAAACACCGTTGAGAAGAACTGATACTTGATCTTGCAGATGTTGCAATGATCGGATCCACTTGAAGAGAAGTACACCGGTTAAAAAGGATTGACAAGACAATCTTGATGATCGAGAAGGATTAGTATTCACATCGGAGTATGAGAACACCGCTTAGGAACAGGTATGGAATCAACATTTAACTTTGAAGCAACTCGAATACCACAACTCAAACAAAAGAAAGGATTCACTTGCAGAATAAACCGGAACAAACATATGATAGCGATTTCGTCCAAAGTTTTCGTGGTGGGGCCTACACGGGCTCGATCGTATAGCACCATCATTTACAAGGCAGTGCACATGACATACGAAGCGTCCCCGAGTCGGCATAGCCAAGGACTCTTTAAGACACAACGAGACCACTGTAAAACCAACCGTGGATAGACGGACCACTAGACGTCGAACCCCCATTTCATATCATACATCTGTCGGAAAGATATCCTAAGAGCTACTTAATTTCCCACTTATAAACTCCCGAAATTTTCCGGTTATGCAATCAGGTGTTGGGGATACAGGGTAAGCATAATATCTCACCCAAACTAGCAAATCCTACATCCAGCTGTATCCATCCTTCAACACATAACCAAGAAACCTTCGGAAATCATCTACCTCAACCTTAGAAAAGCATCCGTTATACGAGTTATGGCAATACTCCCGAACTCCCGCCCCAGTACTGGGTGGCGTTGAGGTTATCTCACCAACAACTGCATAAAAGAGATTTTCGATGTCGGCGAAACTAATCTCAGGTATTCCAGAACTGCAACGATAAAATTGTGACGACAACACCTCGGAGCTCAACTCCCCGGGACACTGCCACAACCCCTAAATGACAGGAGGCACCAAGAACAATGTTCTCGTCACAAATCGATCAGAATGATTCCAAGATACCCGCGTGATCCTAAATTTTTTTTAGTGAAATTTGAGAAGAGAAGAGTCAAAACTCTACGTCAGGATGCCTCACCAGAGCGACGAAGGGACTGAGGAGTAAAAAGAATTCCTAACTCTCTGATATATATAATTCCTAAATGACTCAAAACATTTCTAGACTAAGTAGCGCCAATGATTTGATCAAGCAGGGGGCTCCTAAGGTCGGGGAAGGCTCTGATACCAACTTGTAACGACCTCGATGCGGCTATATCTCCCACGTGTCGAAGCACGACTTAGAGGCATAACCGCATTGAAAGCAATGTCGCAAGTGAGGTAATCTTCACACAACCCATGTAATACATAAGGGAATGAGATACATAGTTGGCTTACAATCGCCACTTCACCCAATTACATGAATAAAGCAACATCAAACAGATACAATCAAGGTCCGACTACGGAACCAAAATAAAAGAAGACTACCCCAAATGCTACACAGATCCCTGATCGACCCCAACTGGGCTCCACTACTGATCAACTGGAAACGGAAACGACATAACAAACACGATCTTCATTGAGCTCCTCCTTGAGCTCGGTTGCATCACCTGCACGATATCATCGGCACCTGCAAACTGGTTTTGGAAATATCTGTGAGTCACGGGGACTCAGCAATCTCACACCCTCGCGATCAAGACTATTTAAGCTTATAGGTAGGGTAAAAGGTATGAGGTGGAGCTGCAGCAAGCGACTAGCATATTTGGTGGCTAGCATATACACAAAAGAGAGCGAGAAGAGAAGGCAAAGCACGATCGAGAAAACTATGATCAAGAGGTGATCCTAGAACAACCTACGTCAAGCATAACTCCAACAACGTGTTCACTTCCCGGACTCCGCCGGAAAGAGACCATCACGGTTACACACGCGGTTGATGTATTTTAATTAAGGTCAACTTTGGGTTTTCTACAACCGGACATTAACAAATTTCCATCTGCCCATAACCGCGGGCACGGCTTTAGAAAGCTCAAATCCCTGAGGGGAGTCCCAACTTAGCCCATGACAAGCTCCCACGGTCAACGAAGGATATACCTTCTCCTGAGACATTCCGATTAGACTCGGTATCCCGGTTCTACAAGACAACTTCGACAAGTTAAAACAAATCCAGCAACACCGCCCTAATGTGCCGACAAATCCCGATAGGAGCTGCACATATCTCGTTCTCAGGGCACACTCAGATTGTCTAAACTTCCGGTAGGCCAGCCCAGAGTTGCCCCTGGTGGCCACCGGTGGCTGACGAGGTGGACCAACACTCAGAGGAGCACTGGCCCGGGGGGGTTAAAATAATGATGACCCTTGAGTCTGCAGAACCCAAGGGAAAGAAAAGGCTAGGTGGAAAATGGTAAAACTAAGGTTGGGTATTGCTGGAGGAGTTTTATTCAAGGCGAACTGTCAAGGGGTTCCCATTATAGCCCAACCGCGTAAGGAACACAAAATCCGGGAACATAACGCCGATATGACGGAAACTAGGGCGGCAAGAGTGGAACAAAACACCAGGCATAAGGCCGAGCCTTCCACCCTTTACCAAGTATATATATGCATTAATTAAATAAGAGATATTGTGATATCCCAACAAGTAAACATGTTCCAACAAGGAACAACATCTCCATGTTCAACAAGGAACAAACTTCAATCTTCACCTGCAACTAACAACATTGTAAGAGGGGCTGAGCAAAGCGGTAACATAGCCAAACAACGGTTTGCTAGGACAAGGTGGGTTAGAGGCTTGGTTCAACAATATAGGAGGTATGAAAAGCAAGTGGTAGGTATCGCAGCATAGGCATAGCAAAAGAGCGAGCAACTAGCAAGCAAAGATAGAAGTGATTTCGAGGGTATGGTCATCTTGCCTGAAATCCCGCAAGGAAGAAGAACGAGTCCATGAAGAAGTCAAACGGACGTAGACGAACGGATCCTCACAACTCCGGAACGAAACCAACGATAACGCGAGAAGTAACGCGGAAAGAAGCAAACACAATAGTAAACAACCATCACATAATCATGGCATGATGCACAACAAGTATGTTGCATGTCCGATTTAATGAAGCATGGCATGGCAAAGTGCACAAACAATCCTACAAATTAAGTGGAGCTCAATATGCAACGGAGTTGCATTTTGAAGAAAACACCACATGACTTATTTAGTTCTCTCTCGTTTAGGTACTCAACAAAATTAAATGTTGGTTAGCATGGAAAGAGGTGAAGCATGATGAAACTATCTAATCTAGGCAAGTTTAAATGAGGCCGGAACAACAAAACAACAAGTCCGGAAACTCCTCATATGCATATACTAGGTTTGGTACTGTTCTGCCCTAAACATAATTTTAGAGTTGTTAAACATGCTAGATGAGTGCATCATGTTAAACTAGGCATTTTTCTACCCTATTTACATATAAAGTTTATTACAAACCGAGTTACGGTTATTTAGTTATGAATTAAAGCATTTTAGCATGTTCATAGAGCAAAATTTAAACAAGCAGCATTTTAAACATTTCAAACATAGATGAAAGTTGCATATTATTAAACTAGACAAAATTCTAAGCAACTTTCATATATAATTTATTTAGATCCGATGCAGGTTGTGAAGTTATTAAATGCATGAAGTTAAGGGACCTATCTGTAAAACAACAGTTTTCTGGAAAATAGGAAAAAACGTTATATGGAAAAAAAACATGAAATGGGTCGTTTCTGTTGGCCCAACAGAGCACGGAGGGTCTGGGGGAGGCTGCTCACATTGGGCCAACTGGAAGCTGGGCCTGGCAAGGCCGGTGGGTGGCCCACCGGGTGCACGACAAGAGCACGAGCGTTGTCCCTCCCGCTCGACAGAGACAGAGCAACAACGCGCCGGTGGTTCAGGCAGACGAAGACAAGGGCGGCGCTACGTGGATTCCGGCGGGGTCCGTGGGGACGCGGGGACGGGATGGAGCCTGGGGAGTCGCCTGAGGCTAGATCATGCTGGGAGAGGCACGTATCAGGTCGCCAAGATGCAGGACATGCCACAAGACCACGAGGGGGCAATGGCGAAGCAGCGGAGTCACGTGCACGAGGGCTGGAGGCGAAGCAGCTGACTTGGCGCGGGGACGACTGGATCCGAGGAGGGGGAGGCGCGGGCTCGTCTAGGCTCAGAACAGAAAACGGAAGGAACTGGGAAACCCGGATGTACGCAAGTTTTTAAAACATGATGATGCAATGCACATGATGATATGACAAGATGCAACACGCAAGCGAATGACAAGGCAACAACAGCGAATAACTGGCAGACACCTGGCACATCGGTCTCGGGGCGTCACACAGTCCTGTGTAAATCGCGTACACGTATGTATAGCCACGCTGCAAGAAAGTAAATACGTCTACACACGTACATATGGGCGGGGTCTCGAACGTGTACAGCGATGATGTCCTGTTCATCGGCAGCCAACCGGCTGGGTCAGAACGAAGGAACGGCGTCGTATTCATTGGGAGGCAACACACTGGGTCAGAATGCATCGTGTTCATTGGGAGCCAGCCGGCTTGGATGGTATAGCCGAAACGGGGTCTGGCGTACCGCAGAACAAAGTAAACGGCCTTCCATTTGACTGCCTACGGTCGAAACCGGATCCTGTTCATCGGGAGGGGTCTGGCGTATCGCAAAACGGAGGAAACGGACTTGTGTTCGAGCTCCTACGGTCAAAACGGGGTGCTGTTGATCGGGAGGGGTGTGGCATACCGCAAAACTTAGGAAACGGACTTGTGTTGGAGCGTAGGGGCGGGCCCACCTCAATTTAAGGGTATTCACTTGAATACCCATTATTATTTTTCAAAAAACTAGGTATATATAGTATACATACTGGGTTTCATAAGGAAAAACGATACAGATAGCCGAGAATGTGATAGTTAAGGATTCAACCCAAAGCCAGATGCACCAGATCGTCTATTTCCCCCTCACCACTACGACATGGCCCATATGGCCCAAATCACTACAGCACGCACAAGAAAAAATAACACATCGATCGATCAGAGGACACGAACCGGCACCGCCGCCCTTCCCCTGCTCTCTAGTTCTCTGTGCACCACATGCGACCCGTGCCGCCAACTGCCTGGTCGGCACGACCGCACTGCACGGCAGCCGAGGCCCAGAGCCATGGTCGCCTGATCAACGATGGACCGTAGGTGCATGTGGCGGCGGCTGCGGCACAGACGCGTGCGGAGAATCCAACCCAGATCTCTCGCCTCCTTTTTATTCTGAAGTTTTTGATCTCTACAGACTACAATAGGCGGTGGGTTAGCAGGCGTGAAGGAATTAGGGGCAGTAATTTATTCAATTCGAAGCCACAACCCGAATTCAGCTTTTGAAGGTATACTCGCTAACTACACGTACTAATCCTTTAACCTCAAATTCAACTATGCAAAGTGTGCTAACTGAATTTTGTTGTCACTATCTAACTGAATTCAAACAACAGGGGCTCGATTTTGTTCCCGTATTTCCAACAGGCTGCAGTGCAGAAATACAAGACCAAGTAAATTAGTTTGACCACTAACCAGTTGCATTTGTACTTAATTATAGTGAAACTAGAGAGTTGTTTGCAGTCAATTATGAACTGTTTAGACATGAGAATTTGCAATTTGCCATTTGAATACATAATGTGAGATTGTTTATAAATTGTTGAACAATTTTTTACTTCTTAATGTTGAACAGTACCAATTTATGATCAATTTTTATCAATATAATATATTATGTGCTATCTTTTATATAGTTTAGAACTAGTATAATATGTTATACGTGCCAAAAGGAAGGCTATAGGCTTCCAAAAAAAGATTTCAAATTTCAAATACATAGTCCTCAATTCCTGGGCCTGCCCTTGTTGGAGCGCCTATGGTCGAAATGGGGTCCTGTTCATCAAGAGAGATGTGGCATACCGCAAAACGGGACTCCACAAGCTACTGTCATCCATCGTCTACTGCCTCGCTCGAGCCTCCACGGGCTACTATTCATCCACCGTTGACTTCCTTCGGCCTCCACCTGCTACTGTTCATCCACGGGGTCCTGTTCATCCAGCCTCCACCGGCTACTGTTCAACCAGCCCTCCATGGCTGGGGTCCTCCTGTTCATCCACCCCCAACCGGCTCGGGTGTGTGGCGGCCTCCTCTCGACCGGGGTCCTGTTCATCCAGCAACAACAACATCTACTACTGTGGGGTCCTGTTCATCCAACCCCCACTGGGAACTGTTCATCCAACCCCAACAATAGTCACTGTTCATCAAGAGGCATCAAGTTTGATCGGCTTCAGTTAGCAACAGTAGCGAAGGAATCGCTCGGGTTCAATTAACAGCCAAGGGATCGATCGCTCGGGTTCAGTAACGTAGCTAGTGCAATCGCTCGAGTTCAGTAAGCGAATGCCTCGCCCGGGTTCAGTTAGAGCCCAATGCCTCACACACACGTGTGTATGTGTACATGTATGAGAGAAACGCGCAATCCCTCCATGCATCGCTCGGCCCCGACCACCCACCATATCCGGGAACTCCTCGATATTTTCTCGCCCTCGCTTCTACCATGATTTTTTCTGTCATGGACGGCCCAAAGAATGTCATGCAGGTGCGTCCCCGGCCCACCTAGGAAGAAAAGCCCATTTTCTGGCATGATTTTTTTCATAGAAGTAGGAGCCCACCACATCTATGATAATACGTGGTTTTGTCACAATTATTGTCATAGAAGTGTCATAAGCATGACCGAAAAAAATTCTTTTGGGCCAAAATTTCACGGATGTGTATTTTTTTGTAGTGGAGCGAAGGCCTGGCCACTCGTAGTATGGTTGGTCCGTGAGGCCCACGTGGCAGCACAGCCGGCCACGAGAGGCTGGAGTAGGCGGTACGACGGACACTGGTTTGGGTGGCTGGAGCAAGAAGACCAGAGGTTGAAGACGCGGCACGGCGGCAGCCAACGATCACTGCATCTAGAATCATTTTGACTAAGTTGAAAAAGCCCGTACGCGTCAAATTAGTTGGCCCACAAGTCAGCCTCCAAATCTGGTGGGTTAGAGCTAGCAGGGGAATCATTTTTTGCTTGTAATAACGTGGCACTTCCTTGCATGCGAAGGTGTTTTCTGGTTGTTTTAATTTCTTGTTTTTATAGTTAGAATAAAAATAAAACAGTTTAGCATCTTTGGTACAATCTATATTTTCACGAAATGGATCATAATAAAGCTGGTGGATCCCAGGTGTCAGGGAGAGGTAACTTTTCTCCACCTAATAAAGGAAACACTTTCTTGTGTGCGAAGTTGTAGCTGGTGGCTCAAACTTGTCAGGGACAGAAATCATATGTTTTCGCTTAATAAGGAGGGACATGCTCGGGTGCGTCCATGGACCATGCGGGTCCGTGCTGTCAGCCACTCCACATACATACCGCTTCTGATGGCTATCGTTTGTTGATAAAGTTGACCACGCCGCGCCGAGAGAACCTACACAGTGGACGATGGCGAGGCCTAGGAAGGGAACGACCCAGAGTCGGCGAAGACACAACAATGGATGCCCACATGGAGGGGGGTACGAGGGTTCACTGGTTCGGCTGTGGTGTGAGGCTGCCGTTGCTGGAGAATAACAAGAGGTGCTGTCGAGTAGAGAATGACCTGGACGGTGATAGGAGTAGGCTGGGCCAATGAGGCCTGTGCGGCAGCACAGCCGGCCACGGGAGGCGGTAGCAGGCGGTGGTTTGGGTGGCTGAAACATGAATATCCGAGATTGAAGAAGCACCACAGCTGTTGGATGGACATCCAAGGACCACTGCTACTAGAATCGTGTGTTGACTATAAGTTGGCAAAGCCTTGTGTACACGTAAACTTAGTAGGCCCACATGTGACCATCACATCTTTGGCAGACAACATGTAGCCCATTTGTGATTTGTTATAATGTACGACCATTTTTGAATTCTAATGGAATTTACTCAACCCATTTACTGTTTGTTAAAATTACAACCCAATTTCTAGCCACGGCAACGGTTAATAATTTCAACCAACCGCTCAAAAAAATTCAACAAAATTTCCAACATTTTGATGGGATCCAAAATATTTTCTATCCTCAAATTTCGAGTCAGATTAAATATAATTTCAAAATAAATTTGTAATAGGCAAAATCGAACGAAATTTTGCGCGCTCAACAAGTAATGAAATTAAAAAAAATCCAAAAATAGTAATTTTGAAACTAATTACCTGCTCGGTGTTTTTTTATATTTACAACCAAATTTTTACAATTATAGCCCATTTATTATTTCATAAAGCCCATTTTCTTGGCAAGTCTAATGCGGGGCGGAGAATAACAAGTTGATCTGGGTTGGGTATTCCGCAAAAAATAGTATAGCTGGGCTAACCATTTTCACATTGAAAAATTATATCTTGGCTGGATATTTGGTTGACATAAAATAATAGCCTGGGCTAGACGGGCCACAGCACCCGCCCAGTTGATACCATGCTCGTCTAAGTAGCAACAAAAACATCACTCAAGAAAAACTGTGCTCACACCTGAAAAAACAAATATTGCTCAAGTTGCTAGGTCCTAGCTGTCGGCCGCTTCTTGTGCAATTGTCTCGTTTACTGACTATATAGGTTGACTGGTGTGGGACCGTGATGTCAGGAAACAGGGAGGAAGCAAAAAAATTATAGTTGTATATAATAAGGAGGCACTTGCGTACGTACAGCTATGGTCCTAGTGAGTCCCTACTATCATCCTCTCCAAGTAAAGTCATCTCCTGATTCCTCATGTTCATTGACCTTGTTGACAATGCAAGACGGCGGTGTCACGGTGAGCGAAACAACTCAAAGGACAATGAAGAGGGCCTCGCGGGCCCTACAAATGGTCTGATACAGTGCCCGCTGGTCATTCAAGAAGCCAGGATCATCGGACCCCTATGAGAACCTTTGAGAGACTGAGCCGGCATGAAATGGTAAGGCCATGCTTGGGAGCTCTGGATTGTTTCACGACTGTATTAAGGATACAAGTGTAATTTACTCATCACCGAAAACAACGCGTAAAATACAAGCGTAAGGAAAATGACGGCCCGAGGTCGTAATGAAAACCGGCGAGTTACGTGTGTAATCTGAGAAACCAGTGTATATTTTACTAGTCGAAAATGACCAACCAAGCGCTTCTCCCAAGACCATATGCTTTTATTTAGAAGCGTCAATTTTACAAGTGGGTTTGGTTGGAAAACGACGATCCAATCACGACCTAATACGATGAGTTGGTCGGAAGATCATATGGTTTCACCTCTAACCTATCCGAGCTGTCGTATAGGCTATGAATGAAAGTATGAAACATAAGACGATGAACTTCTTAAGCATAGAAACAACAGAAGAGGATGATCTTCTTAACATGCAAATCGCTTATATCAACTTGCAAAACAATATGAAGCATTGTTTTCAAGAGGCACGGTGAACAGCTCATGATGCCGCATGCCATAGCATTCCAAGCTCAACTTTGCAATCAAACTCACAAGGCCTGGCATTTCATAGACAACATTCAGAACAAATTCTTGAAATACCTTACATAAGTCAACATTTATGACTATGCACCTCATCAGAGTAAATATTTACTTCTGAACTGAACACACGAATAGGAAAAAACGATTGATGCTACTCACATCAAAGGGTGTCCCATTCCAAAATATCATATGCATGTCTTCTGGCTAACATCCATGAGCAAAATTTGACAAGATTTTCCAATTCCGAAATATTAAACAAATGTCTTCTTGTTAACATCAATGATTAAACTTTGACAAGCTTTTCCCACTCAAAATATGTAATTCCTACGATTGTGGAACGAGCAGAGTTTGTCATCAGTTTGCACATTGAAATGGCACATGGATCCGGATTAATCAGTGTATCTTTTGTGCAGTTCCATTGAAATCAAACATGTCTTGTGTAGCATGGTGGATTTTGTATTTATATGTTGCAAGGCCTTGAAGACGTTGGTAGCTCCATTCAAGTAGATAGTCTAGCGGCTCAAGGTGACGATGAATAATTAGAGAACCATTCGATGTATTGTGCATGATGAAGTATTACAGAGGACATGAACCATCTGAACATTTTGTGTAGTTCCACTAAAATCAAGCTAAGCATCCATGTCTGCATAAATACAGAAAAAGTGTGATGAATATAATAGTGGTACTTGTTGATTAAACATATGCTCACAACTATAATCATCTTCATTCTCTTAACAGGAAAAGATACCAATACAATAGCTTCAATTAAACATTTATTCAAAACAATACAACAATACAATTAGCACATAATAACAAAGCACGATCATGTGGATGAAGGCCGATACTGACCTCATTTGTTACAGCTGCGTCGGCCACTGACTTGGTCATACCTTTCCTTGTGGAGTGAATTTTGCACTCCATGTACTGTTGAGTTGAGTTTTCCATGGTCTGCAGACTAGTCATGTCACCAGCGTCTACTAATACTCTAAAGCTTCTCGACCATTCCTTCTATAATGTAGCGCAAACAGTGACTACTTCTTTCTGCAAAGTGGAAAGACCAACTGGGCCCAATAATGCAATAGTTTGCCTTGAACACATTGGCTCCTTTTGTGCAGTTCAACTAAAATCAAAGTCGAAATAGAACCGAGCAGAAGTTTTGATATCCCTGTATGCACAAATAGGTATAAAGGAAACAATTATTGAGAAATAATGATTGATGACTTATACTTCCAGAAGAAAAAACATCTACGTTATCTTAATGGGAAACAAAGCACGACAGTAGCAATTCTCAAACAGTGTGATTCATTCATATTAACTGAGATATTATCTTAACAATACCTTGTTTCAACATGTATAAAGAACGACAAAGCAGAAAAGTACCATTCCTAAAACAATGCAACTGCTTCATATTAACAGAGACATTATCTTAACAATACCTTGGTTAAACATGTAGAAAGAACTACAAAGCAGGAAAGTATCGTTTGTAAAACACTGTAACTGATATATAATAACAGAGGCATTATCTCAATAATACATTTCTTAAACATGTACTCCGCGGATCCCTAGAGAAATGGTACTCCCGCCGATCCCTAACAAGTGTTGCAGTTTTGAACTAAGATTTAGTAGTTAATTCTAAGAGTGGCATTGCTTAATTTTACTAGTGGCATTAGATTAACAAAAAGCATAAATAGTTCCAGGGGAGAGTGGGCGCAATAGCACCATGTGCTTCCATCTACTTATAAAGGGGGTGATGCAGAGTTTGTTGTAACAAAGCAACAAGCATCATGTCTGGGTTGGTCCCATTTTTGTCACTTAATGGGAAAAGACAGCAATACAGTATATTCAATTCAACATTTATTTAAAACAGTACCACCACAACTAGCACAACATCTCAAAGCACACCGCACAATCATGTGGATGAAGGCTGGTACTAACCTTTCATGAGGCAGACAAGATCAAATATGAATCTGCCAACAGGAATAGGAAATCCAATCTTATTTTGTGTAGTTCAACTAAATCAAGCAAAGTTTGCAGTGTGACATTTAAGTTGAACTGCACAAAACACTCTTAAAACAGAAGTGTTTTGCATAGTGATGCAAAAGGTTGCAATACCAACGAGTTGAATAGATATCCCTATTTTCATAGGTAAAAAAGAAACAATTACTGGCCAATAAAGGAGGATGAGTCATATGGCCACAAAAAGAAGCATCTACCTTATCTTGATGGAAAACAAAGTAGGACAGTAGCATTTCTAAAACGGTTGCATTGATTCATATTAACAGAGACATTCTCTTAAAATAACATTTGTTAAAAATATAATTTACTTTTAACAGTGGCATTGCTTAAATTTTCGAGCGACATTCTTAGATTAACAACAACAAAATAGTTGTATAGGACATGGGACATGCCAGCACCATGTGCGTCCACACGTATAAATGGGTGATGCAGAGTATGTTGCCAAGCAGCATATCTGCATCAGTCCCATATTTGTTCTCTTTGAACCTTTTTCCTATGTGAGGGCAAAAAATCTAGTCCTGCACAAACTACCCGACCCCTAGTTTCTTTCCTTTTTCAACAAAGAGGTCGGTTCCCTACAGATGTGTGTACTGGGTTACCCCCTTTCCCCTTTTCGACCAACAAAGCGGCTGGATAGGCAGTCTATACTACTTTCCCTCCCTCCTTTCCTCATTGAACCACGTCATAGATTCATGCTCCACCCCACCCTCCCTTCTTTCCTCTTTGAACCAAGACCTAGATTCAAAAAAGATCCGCATGCAGCTAGAGCAATGACGGTTTCAAAGAAAGTTATACCTTACGGTCGTCGGGATGTGGCTAGACATGCGGCGGGAGGCCGGATCTACCCACACTACGTGTGGCAGCAAGGAAGAAGGGGGCGAAGGTCCTCCCGCACAGGTGTTGGGTGAAAGAGAACAACACAGCCAGTAGTGGATTGCCTCCCTCGCTGAAGGCGATTGAGTGAATGCTGCACCTCCTCCCCTTCCTGGTGCGACGGGATCCGGACGACTCCTTCACCAGCTATGGGGGGGAGAGGCCAATGCAGTCTTGTTTAGATCTGATGAAGAGGGTGAGAGATTGTGAATAGAGCAAACCCTAGCAAAGGAACGTTGAGCCTCCGGCGTGTATATATATATGTGTAGTGCAGCGAGAGTGTGAAGAGTGCAAACCCTAGCGAACAAGAGCTGAGGCTCCAACTTATATAGTACTACCTCCGTCCTGGTTTATTGGTCCTCTTCGTATTTAGTGTAAAGTTTTGACCATAAATTTAACTAACAAAATGTTAATGCATGTCACAAAAATTATAACATTGGAGTATACGTTCAAAAATGAATCCAACGGTATAATTTTTGCTGACATGCATTAACATTTAGTTAGTAAAATCTATAGTCATAATTTGACACAATATACAAGACGGACTAATAAACCAGGACGGAGGTAGTACTCGTATATAGTACTAATATAGTGGAGTTTTTTTTATTTTTCTCTCCATAACAATCGTTTTAAATTGCGTATGAAACGAAACTCTTTATTTTATGTACCAGTGAGAAAACTACGTAACTAACAATCCACGCGTCCTAGTCGCACTTCATGCCGTTCACGTGTTGTACATGATACGTCCATTTTGCATCATGTTTACCTACTGTTATTTATAATGTTTTATGCATAATAATATTTTTTGGAGTAATTCTAATGCCTTTTCTCTCATAATATGCAAGGTTCACACAAACAGGGAGAATTCCGACAGTTGGAAATCTGGACATGAAAAAGCTACGTCAGGCTACCTATTCTGCACAACTCCAAATGAGCTGAAACTTGACGAGGAATTTTTATGGAATAAATAAGAATTATTGGAGTGAATAACTACCAGAGGGGCCTCACCAGGTGGGCACAACCCACCAGGGCACGCCAGGGAGCCCAAGCGTCGATCTTCTGGTATACAAGTCACTTTGACCTGAAAAATAAGGAGAGGACTTTCGGGACAGAGCATCGCCGTCTCGAGGTGGAACATGGGCAGGAGCACTTTTGCTCTCCGGGGGAACTTCCATCCCGAAGGGGGAAATATTGTCATCATCATCACCAACAACTCTCCCATATTGGGGAGGGCAATCTCCATCAACATCTTCAACATCACCATCTCCTCTCAAACCCTAGTTCATCTCTTGTGCTCAATATTTGTACCGAAACTAGGTGCTTGTGGGTGACAGTCGGTGTCAAAACCGGCAGATCTCGGGTAGGGGGTGTCGGTGTCAAAACCGGCCGATCCCAGATAGGGGGCCCCGAGCTGTGCTTTTGAGGATCGAAGGGAACAGGAGACGAGGGTGAGACAATATTTACCCAGGTTTGGGCCCTCTGAATGGAGGTAAAACCCTACATCCTGCTTGATGAGTATAGGAGTTACAACAGTCGATTTACCTCGAGATCGTAATGGCTAAACCCTAGATGTCTAGCCTATGTGATTTGTTCTTAGCCTCTATGGACTAAATCCTCTAGTTTATATAGACACCGGAGGGGTCTAGGGTTGTACAGAGTCGGTTTACAGAGAAAGGAAATAATACATCTGAACGCTAAGCTTGCCATCCACACAAAGGAGAGTCCCATCCGGACACAGGGACCACCAGTCCACCAGTCCGGCCTATATCAAATTGTTCAGACACCCGAGGATCCCTTAGTCCAAGACTCCCTCAATAGCCCCTCACTACTGGAATTAGGAACTTTGCCATCAGCCGGTTCTTTGCCGTCAGCTAGCTGATGGCAAAGAGGGTCTTTGCCATCAGCTTAAAGAAAACTAATGGCAAAGAAGCAGCTGAAGGCAAAGAAAGTGTTTGCCGTCAGACCCATCTTTGCCTTCAGCTAGCTGATGGCAAATAACCTTTGCTGTTCGCTAGCGACGACAAAGAGGTAGGGTGGGCCGCTAGCGAGGGGCAGCTAACAACCACTTTCTTTGTCGTCCGCTAGCAGACGGCAAAGAGCTATGCCCTATCTAACAAAACGGCCTCGCCCTACCCCTCTCTCTCCCACCCCTTATCCCAACCCCACGCCGCCGCCCCGGCCGCCGCGCCAGGCCGCTCCGGCCGCACCGGCCCGCCTCACCGCCCCCGCCTCCCCGTCCCGTGCACGCCGCCCCATCCATGCCGTCCTGTTCGCGCCGCCCCGTCCGCGCCATCCAGTCCGCGCCGCCCCGGCCACCACGCCTTGTCATCACCGGCCCAGGCCTCCTCGCCGCCCCGACCGCCTCAGCAGGCCACGCCGGCCTCGCCCGGCCACCCCGCCCCTTCGCGTCGACCCGCAATGCCGGCATGCCCCACTGCGCCGCCTCACCGCCCCGGCCGCTCCAAGGTGAGACCTTTTCTTCTTCTTTTTTGTTTTTAGATTTAGTTTAATTAGGTTTAGTATAATTTAGTTTAGGTTTTGTTTAGTTTAGTTAGTTGACTTTAGCTTTAGTTTAGGTCAAATTTCTGGTTTAGTTTAGGTTTAGTTTAGTTAGTTTAGTTTAGGTTTAGTTTAGTTAGTTTAGTTTAGGTTTAGTTTAGTTTAGTTTAGGTTAAATTTCTGGTTTATTTTGAACCTATGAAATTTGTTGTTATTTTTTTAGTTCAAGCATTTATTCCCGCATCGGCGTCGACGATTCCTATCCCGCATCCTCATCATCGACTCGGTGGAGGAGGCCTGCTTGATCAGAGGGGCCATGTCCGAGACTGGGCTCTGTCGGGCTGGTACTGGGAGGTTCTACCTTCCGGGAGGCGCAACTTGGTGAGGAGCCAGCCCGTCGTTGACCCAAACCTTGTTTGGTGGCGGTTGCATGGGCCAGTGATGGTGCCGAGGCTTTCGGACACCACGGTGGTGGTACATCACTGTGCCAGCGAGGAGGACGAGCACGTCTGTCGCTACATGGTTGCATTGGAGGGAAGGTTCGAAAATACCTAGCAGGTTCTTCAGGTATCTCACTGGAGCTATGATCCTATGATGGTTCCTTCTCTTTGGGTGTCCACCGCCCGCGCCGATACCCGTCGTTCGCTACGGTTCTAGCTATATTAGCGATGCTATATGTATGATACTATTCGAGATGTATTAGTAATAATATTCGACGATGTACGGACGCAAGAGATGATGTAGTTTTGCTTATTGAATGCATGATAATTTAGTTTACCCGGGGACGAGCGGGTTAGGGGGTTCCTCGGTGTCGATGGTACCCTAAATAGCAAGTATCATCAGTGCGAGATACATGTGGCCGCCGGTGTCAAATACTACATCAATGTCCCACAAGTGGCACAGGGGTCCTGTGTCCCGCAGCAACAGTTCTCGGTGTCGATGGCAGTCGAACACCATCGCGAATTTGTCTAGTAGCCTCTGAGATGACGATTTAAAGCTAAGTGTTGAAACATGTAACATCCAAACTGACTCAAGTCGGTTTGGTTGTTTGAAATTTTAATACTTGGCTTTAATCCTCATTCCAGAGGCTACCAGACAAATCTGCCAAGGTGTTCGACCGTCATCGGCCTCCAGAACTATTGTTGCGGGACATCGGGCGCCGGCATCACCTGTGGGACATGGATCTAGTGTTCAACGTCGAGCGCCTCATGTATATTAAACCGATGATACTTGCTATTTAGGGTTCTATCGACGCCGAGGAACCCCTAACCTGCTTGTCCTGTTGTAAATGTTTAGTTAGGTTGACGAAAAAAACAATATTGCTATGAAACTCATCTTTCGATTTAATTGTGCAATTTTTTCATCACTTCGAGGGTCTAGTGTTCGACGAGCTCCGCCCCTGCGTTCGTGGGTTAGCACAAATGACATCTCCTCCCCCTTGATTTTCTCTGTTCCGGACTTCATGCCGATGAAACTTGCTAGCTATATGTGTCTTCAATCATCAGTATGCGTGACCACTATGCGTCTCCCATTCCAAAGGGTTACATCTATAAATACGCATGCATTTGCATATTTATAACTGTGATTATTTCGAATTGTCCAACCTTATCCATGGAAAACCCGAGTATGTGTAGATAGGGTTCGATTTCCCATATGCTCTGCTCCGGATCCGATGCAGAATTTCGTTAGTGCCTCCCTGTTGTTCTCCGGGTACACATCCTCTCTGCTTATTGCCGAGATGTGTATCAGGAGAATAGCGGGGAGGTGCTGCCGAAATTTTGCGTCAGATCCGGAGCAAAGCATGGGAAAACGAAGCCAATCTACACATACTCGGGTGGGATTAGGACCTATCTTTACCTATTAGCATCTAGGTTGCATGGGACATAATAAAAGTGACAAACATCATTAACTAATGAATATATACATGCTGATATATATATATATTTTTCTTATGTGTCTAGTAGCTAGGCAAGATGACTGATCGTGCGTGGATGTATACCGGTCACACTAGTCAGAAAAACATGACCAATGAATGGTTAACAAAAACCAAGGGGTCTCTAGGAGCCGCATTTGCAAATGGCCAGAGGACAACATGGTGCCCCTGTGCCGGGTGCAACAATTGGCACAAGAGGACAAAGGATGAAATGGGCAAACACCTGCAGAAGTGGGGTTTTGTGATAGATTATATGGTGTGGACATTTCATGGCGAGTCTGCCCAACATGCCAGAGCTGAGGTGCTTCGTCGTTGCACCGACGAGCATGGTACCGGGATGCAAGACATGGTGCAAGACTTTGATGATGCTCGGGACTCGGACGATGAGATGGAGGAATCTGCAAAGGCCTTCAACAAAATGTTGGAGTCTTCAAAATGTCCTCTCCACAAGCACACCGAGCTTTGTTAGCTGGATGCCATCTCAAAAATAATGGCTCTGAAGGCTCAACTCAACTTGGGCAGAGAATGCTATGACGCAATGATGACAGTATTTGGACGTTTTCTACCCGAAGGCCATGTACTACCTGCAAACCTGTACCAGTTAGACAAAATCCTCCGTGCTCTTAAGATACCCTATGAGAAGATACATGCCTATGAGAAAGGATTTGCCTTATTTCGGCTTCAGTATGTGGACTTGAACTATTGTCCCATTTGCAAGTCATCTAGGTATGTTGTGGTAGACAACGGTATGGGTGAGAAGACGCAGACCAAAATCCAGTTAATGTTCTTTGGTATATGCCAATCGTACCAAGACTTCAACGTCGTATCATGGTTGAAGATACGGCAAGACAGATGACATGGCACAAAACAGGAAAAAGAACCCAACTAGATGCAGATGGGAAGCTGATGATGGTGCACACATCGGACGGTGAAGCATGGAAGAGCTTCGATGCATTACATGATGACAAAGCGGCAGATCCAAGGCATCCTCGAGTCAACATCAACACGGATGGGTTCAGTGTGTTTGGTCTGACGACAACCCAATACAGTTGTTGGCCCATATTTGTCTTTCCACTCAATCTCCCCCCGGACAGATTATGCAAAGAAAGAACATTTTCCTGACATTGATAATTCCAGGGCCCAACTATCCGGGGAAGAATATGAATGTGTACATGCAGCCGCTGAAGGACGAATTGCAAGAAGCCTGGGATAATGGGTTCAAGACATATGATGCCTTTAGAAAATAGAACTTCATAATGCGTGTCTGGTACATGTACTCGACGCATGACTTGCCGGCGCATGCGCTATTCGTTGGCTGGTGTGTGCATGGAAGGTTCCCGTGCCCCACATGCAAGTGAGCTCTTGAGTTTCGTTGGCTTCAGACAGGTTGCAAGTTTTCTTGCGTCGACATGCATAGACAGTTCCTGGATCCTCGCCATAAGGTTAGGAAAGACAAGAAGAACTTCATCAGAGGTAGAGTTGTCAAAAACTCTACACCACTTGCGTTGACAGGCCAAGAGACCCTGGATCAGTTAAACGCTCTCGAGCCAAATCTAGAGCGTCCAGGGTATTTCAAGGGGTATAATTCGAAAACAAGCCTGGACTCACAAGACATGCTTGTGGGCTCTGCCTTACTTCAAAGACCTCCTTTGCCCACACAACATCGACGTGATGCACACTAAGAAGAATATCACCAGGGCACTTTTTGGTACATTGTTTGGCATAGATGGGAAGTCAAAGGATAATATTAAGGCTAGAGTCGATCTGCAGGCGCTATGTGATACGCCGTTACAAAACATGAAAGAACCGAAAGGAAAGCAGAACTGGACGAAGCCAAAGGCATGGTTCAATCTTGGAAGGTCAACTATGAGGGAAATTATCTTTTGGGTGCAACACCAGTTGATGTTCCCCGATGGGTATGTAGCGAATCTAAAGAGGGAGCGATCCTTGATAAATTGAAGATATTTGGTCTCAAGAGTCATGATTGGCACATATGGATTGAACGGGTAATGCCGGTGATGTTGCATGGATTCATCTCTGAGGATGAATGGCTAGTACTTGTAGAGCTAAGCTATTTATTCAGTGTTCTTTGTGCAAAAGAACTATCGCCTGACCTGGTAGAAGAAATGGAAGAGTTGGCGCTGGAGTTGATCTGCAAGTTAGAGAAGATCTTTTTGTCGGGACCCCGATCCTAAGTCACACCGATCTAGCATGTAACACATCATATCAATTTGCGGCCTCACGCACGGTATTCCCACGGGTGCCACCTTACCTGTCCCGGGACCGTTTGCGCCTTCTGGCTCACGTATATGATAGTGTCGGTAGCATCCATATGACAAAGAACCCGGGCCGACATGGCTAGTCGTGAACCCAAAGCGGTGCTAACCTATGGGGACAGGCATACATGAATCACATCGAGCATGTCGGTCAACAACATATGAATCCGGGCTGTAGCACTGGGCTAACAGGACTCCGGGGAACCCCGGCTGTAGCAGGCTAGGCAGGACTCCAGAAGTCACCACGTGACATTTCCCCGAAGGGACAGACACAAGAACGAAGTGAAACACATGCCGGCTAGTCAAGTGTCCTGAGCAGTAGTGCTGGGCTAGCAGGACTCCGGTGAACCGGGCTGTAGCGGACTACTATGGCTCAAGGAAGCACTAGACTACATTTCCCCATAAGAGAGGCTGCCAAGGATAAACAACCAGATTGTCTGATCCCACACATAGCAATACACGTTACACGTACGCATAACATGCAAGTATGTGCTGTACAACATGGCATCACAACATAACGCAAACTCATATAGATAAAGGCCCAAAAGAGCCACATAGCACTAAGTACAAGCAAGGGTCACATGACCCATCATTCGGAGCATACAAGCAACAAGCGGAAGCATTACATGTCTGAGTACAGACAACTACAAATGAAAAAGGCTGAGGAGCCCGACTATCTACAACATCCGATCAAGATCGTAGCTGAGGTACAAGCTACTTGTCGAAGTCCACGTAAACTAGTAAGACTGAAGTCTCCGCTGCAAAAACATAAATAAAGCAACATGAGTACAAAGGTACTCAGCAAGACTTACATCAGATCCTATCATACATGCACTTGTATCAAGAAGGTAATGTGGAGTTTAGTTGCAGCAAGCCAGCTTTGACTCAGTGGCTATCCTATACTATGACTGCTGGTAACTCTTTTGAGGTGGCGCACACGAGTCCACCTCGCTGCTCCCTTCCGCCGCTGCCTCCTCGCGAGGGAGACGACTGGCAACAGCCAGTTGGGCCGGGCCATTGCTGGGCCGCGGTGGGGCGCCAGGTAAGTCAGGTAAAAGTTTTCTTATTTCCTGTTTTCTTTCCTATTTTCTGACCTTTGTTTTGATATAATAAAGATACCAAATCATTTTATTTAATTCTGACAATTTTTGCAGGGCCTAAGGGATTATTCCAAAGCCCCTCACCAAAATGCAGAATTATTGGACAATATTTTATATATATAAAAATATTTATCCAACACAAATAATTACTGGATTAATTCCAAATGGCCAAAATAAATATTTATGAGCTCCTAAAAATATTGGTTTGAATTTTACCTCTGCCCAATATTTTCAGAGAGAGACATGAACATTTTCTTGGACCCTTTTGGAGCAATTTTTATCTGGGTCATTTCCTGAAATGATTTCTGAGGTTTTTACAAATCCCCATTTCAAATTTAAATGAAATTTAAACGTGATGCACACATGACTAGCTAGCCTAGGTCATACCAGAACTAGGGATGTGACAACTTGCCCCCACTCAGAAGAATCTCGTCCCGAGATTCAGGAGTCGGCGGGAAGAAAGTGGGGTACTCAAGTCGAAGACGATCTTCACGCTCCCAAGTAGCTTCTCTCTCGGAATGATGAGACCACTGAACCTTGAGAAACTTGATGTTATGACGTCGGGTGACACGCTCTACTTGATCAAGGATGCAAACAGGGTACTCTCGACAAGTGAGGTTATCTTGGAGATCAAGCGTTTCGTGGTCCACTCCGCGGATGGGATCCGAGAAGCAACGCCTGAGTTGAGAGATGTGGAAGACATCATGTACTCGAGAAAGATGTGGGGGTAGTTCCAACTGGTAGGCAACCTCTCCTCGTTTAGCGAGAATGCGAAAAGGACCAATGTAACGAGGAGCCAACTCTCCTTTGATACCGAAACGATGGGTACCCTTCAAGGGAGTAACCCGAAGATAAACCTTGTCGCCAACTTCATAAGCCACTTCCTTATGACGACGGTCATATTGGCTCTTTTGATGAGATTGGGCTGTTTTCAAATTCTCACGAATGACGCGAACTTGCTCTTCTGCCTCCTGGATCATATTCGGTCCAAAGAATTGTCTTTCACTGGTTTCTGACCAGTTCAAAGGTGTTCGACATCTTCGTCCATACAGAATCTCAAAAGGAGCTTTCTTGAGGCTGGTTTGGTAGCTGTTGTTATAAGAAAACTCGGCGAAGGGAAGTCACTTCTCCCAATCCATACCGAATGAGATAACACAAGCTCTAAGCATGTCTTCAAGATGGGTGCCCATGGCAGTTTGGAAACTCTCCCAGAAATGAGAAGTGAAAAGACTACCACGGTCTGAATTGATCTCTAGTGGAACACCATGAAGTGATACTATTCAAGAAATATATAAGTCAGCGAGCTGACTAGCAGTGATACTCTCTCAAACGGGTAGGAAGTGAGCCACTTTGGAAAGACGATCAATGACTACGAAGATAGCATTATTCCCTCTCTTGGTCCTGGGAAAGCCGGTGATGAAGTCCATACCAACTTTATCCCATTTCCACTCAGGAAAAGCTAAAGGTTGAAGAGTGCCAGCAGGTCTCTGATGCTCTGCCTTCACGCGACGACAAACGTCACAGTTAGCAATAAATTGAGCAATTTCTCTCTTCATCCTAGTCCACCAGAACCTCTGGCGTAGGTCCTGATACATCATAGTACTACCGGAATGAATCGTGAGAGGAGATTCATGCGCCTCCTTAAGGATTAATTGTCGAAGATGTTGATTCTTGGGAACCACCAAGCGACTCTCAAAGAAAACAACACCACGATCATCTATAGAGAAATTACCACCAACTCCCTTGTTAATGTTTCTCTTGATCCGGGAAATTCCCGCATCCTGCTGCTGAGTAGAGATGATTTGATCCACAAGAGTAGGTTTCGCCACCAAGGTAGAAAGGAATCCGTGAGGAGCAAGGTGGAGGTTAATCTTACATAATTCCTCATGGAGAAGTGGTTGGCTCTGCTGCAACATGAGATTGTTGCAATAGGACTTACGACTTAGCGCATCAGCCATGACATTCCCCTTACCTGGGGTGTAGGTAATCCCTAAATCATAATCTGAGATCAACTCCAACCAACGTCTTTGCCTATGGTTCAAATTTGGTTGGGTGAAGATATACTTGAGACTCTGGTGATTGGTGTAAATCTCGCAACGTTTACCGAGAAGGTAATGTCGGCATGTCTTAAGTGCATAGACTACGGCTGCAAGCTCTAGATCATGTGTAGGATAGTTCTCCTCATGTGGATGCAACTGTCGAGATGCATAGGCAATCACATGGCGATCTTGCATAAGAATGCAACCTAGTCCCTGTCCTGAGGCATCACAATAGATAACAAAGTCCTTAGTGAAGTCCGGTGGCACAAGTATGGGAGCAGAAGTCAGGCGTCTTTTAAGTTCCTGAAAACTGTGCGCACACTGTGGGGACCACTCAAACTTTTTATCTTTCTTGAGAAGACTAACTTCCTTAACTGTTTCAGGCGGAGTCCAATCAAGAACGGCCTGAACTCTTTCGGGATTGACAACAATGCCCTTACCAGAGATTACGTGGCCGAGATAGGTCACTTCTAGCAACCAAAATTCGCACTTGGAGAACTTGGCATAAAGGCGGTGCTCTCTGAGTTTTTCTAACACAAGTCTAAGATGTTCGGCATGCTCTTCCTCGTTCTTTGAGTAAATAAGGATATCATCGAGGTAAACCACGACGAACTTATCTAAGTACTCAATGAAGATTGAGTTCATCAAGCGAGAGAAAGTAGCTGGAGCGTTGGTTAGACCAAAGGACATGACGGTGTACTCGTACTGACCATAACGAGTGACAAAAGCCGTCTTAGGAATATCCCCATTTCTGATCTTGATTTGGTGGTAGCCTAACCTCAAATCCATCTTGGAGAAGACTGAGGATCCAGCGAGCTGATCATACAGATCGTTGATCCTGGGGAGCGGATACTTGTTCTTTATCATAACCAAATTAACGGGACGATAATCTACAACCATTCGGTCCGTACCATCCTTCTTCTTGACGAAGAGGACGGGGCAAGCCCAGGGAGAAGAACTAGGATGGATGAAACCCTTTTGCAAGGATTCATCGAGTTGTTTCTTAAGCTCAGCTAGTTGTAAGGGTGCCATCTTGTAAGGTCTCCTAGAAATTGGGGCGGTCCCGGGGATAAGATCTATAACAAACTCTACATCTCTGTCAGGTGGAATACCTGGCAGTCCTTCTGGAAAGACATCCGGAAAGTCGCGGACTACCGGAATATCTTCAAGGTCAGGAAGAGGGCTGGCATTTAGAGAATATAGTTGACGCCTTGCAATTTTGGTGGAGACAGTGACTACCTTGCCAGAGGGGTGTGTGAGCTAAACAGACCTGGTGTAACAGTCAATCTTGGCATAATGAGCTTTCATCTAGTCCATACCCAAAATGATGTTAATATCTGAAGACTTGAGGGATATCAAGGAAGCTAGAAATACAAGTCTGTCAACATGTATTTCATTGCCATAACTTATCCTAGAAGTTTGCCACTTGGATCCAGGAGTTTGAATGAGTAGTGGGGAGGGCATATCACAAAATGACATGTCGTGCAAACGGGCATAACTTTCGGAAATGAAGGAGTGAGATGCCCCGGTATCGACTAGAACCGAAGCTGGGTGACAGTTGACAAGGAGTGTACCAAGAACGACATCTGGATCATCATGAGCGTCTTTAGCTGAGACGTGATGCACACGTCCAAGTTCAGTGGGAGCTGACTTGGCACTGATCACCTGGTGTGAAGGCTTACTACCACGGCCAACAGACTTCTCGGGCTGGGGTGGAGCAACACGGGTCTGAGTGCAAATACGGGCAATGTGGCCTGGCTCTCTGCACTTGTAACAAATCTTGGAGGTAGGACAAGGACCCGCATTGACAAGTGGTCTACCAATAGGCATGGGTGTAGCATATGGTTGAACTGGGTGAGGTGCCACACAAGAAGGCCTTGGTGTATAACCGGGTGGAAGAGCGGAGTTCGGAACCCAAATCCGGCGCTTCTGAGAACTAGAACCGGAGGAAGAACCCAAATCACGGGTGTGCTTACGAGATTCCTCGTAGGTGAGTTGAGCTGTCTTTGCATTAATGGCCTTGTTCACAAGAGTGTGGAATGTATTGCAACGATGCAAGTGGAGATCACGACGCAACTTGGGGTTGAGACCCTTCCGAAACCTAGCCTGCTTCTTGGCATCTGTGGACACTTCTTCTGTAGCATAGCGGGCGAGGTTCTCAAACTCTCTACTGTAAGCATCAACAGTCATCTTACCCTGGGTGAAACTACAGAACTCTTCTCTCTTGCGATCAATGAGGGCTTCAGGAATGTGATGCTCGCGAAAAGCCTCAGTGAAATCTCTCCAGGTAGGAATTTGACCAGCTGGAAGCATAGCCTCATAGTTCTGCCACCAGAGACTAGCAGGACCTTCCAAGTGATATGCAGCATAAGTGACCTTGTCACTTTCAGCTACGTTCGCAGAACGCAGCTTGTGTGTGATACTATGGAGCCAGTCATCTGCATCGAGTGGCTCAAAGGAATGATGGAAGGTGGGTGGTTTCAGATCAATGAAATCCTAGATGGTCGCTGACTCTTTGCACCAATGTGCGGTGTTCTCCTCGATACGTGCCAACAAGCGGTTAGACTCACGCTTGTTCCTCTCCATATCTATCATGAACTCTGCCAATGAAGGTTGGTCGGGAGGATCCTCCTCATCCCTACCACCTCCGTGGTTCAGGCAACGAGCAACAGAACTTCGGTTAACTGACGACATCCTGAGAAACGGAACCAAGGACGAGGTCAACAACAACTATAGGATGCAACATGTAGCACAAGGAAATTTAGTATCTCTCAAACTCCTAGGACAATTCCGGCAGCATAACGGCAGTAAAATGCTCAGAATGAGACATTCTGCGAAAGACGAGGTAGAACCATACTCAACATCATCACTCAAGGTTCCGAGATATAACTAAACAGGCTACACCAGAGGTACTCGAACTGGGATATGACTCTGATCAACCAATCCTAAGAGACTATGGAGTAGTAACACGTGATCCTGATAGACAGAAAAGAAAGCCTAGTTCCTTAACCCCGTAGGAAAGATAGGATGACTCAGATCAGAAGGGCATGAGATATAAGGAGTAAAAAGAGCCTTACGTTCCCTTCCACAATCAATTCCCTTACATAACTAAAGAATTTTTAGACTCCACTTCGACCAGGTTGGCTTGGAAATCCTACAAGCAGACAGGATCTGATACCAAAGCTGTCGGGACCCCGATCCTAAGTCACACCGATCTAGCATGTAACACATCATATCACTTTGCGGCCTCACGCACGGTATTCCCACGGGTGCCACCTTACCTGGCCCGGGACCGTTTGCGCCTTTTGGCTCACGTATATGATAGTGTCGCTAGCATCCATATGACAAAGAACCCGGGCCGACATGGCTAGTCGTGAACCCAAAGCGGTGCTAACCTATGGGGACAGGCATACATGAATCACATCGAGCATGTCGGTCAACAGCATATGAATCCGGGCTGTAGCACTGGGCTAACAGGACTCCGGGGAACCCCGGCTGTAGCAGGCTAGGCAGGACTCCAGAAGTCACCACGTGACATTTCCCCGAAGGGACAGACACAAGAACGAAGTGAAACACATGCCGGCTAGTCAAGTGTCCTGAGCAGTAGTGCTGGGCTAGCAGGACTCCGGTGAACCGGGCTGTAGCGGACTACTATGGCTCAAGGAAGCACTAGACTACATTTCCCCATAAGAGAGGCTGCCAAGGATAAACAACCAGATTGTCTGATCCCACACATAGCAATACACGTTACACGTACGCATAACATGCAAGTATGTGCTGTACAACATGGCATCACAACATAACGCAAACTCATATAGATAAAGGCCCAAAAGAGCCACATAGCACTAAGTACAAGCAAGGGTCACATGACCCATCATTTGGAGCATACAAGCAACAAGCGGAAGCATTACATGTGTGAGTACAGACAACTACAAATGAAAAAGGCTGAGGAGCCCGACTATCTACAACATCCGATCAAGATCGTAGCTGAGGTACAAGCTACTTGTCGAAGTCCACGTAAACTAGTAAGACTGAAGTCTCCGCTGCAAAAACATAAATAAAGCAACATGAGTACAAAGGTACTCAGCAAGACTTACATCAGATCCTATCATACATGCACTTGTATCAAGAAGGTAATGTGGAGTTTAGTTGCAGCAAGCCAGCTTTGACTCAGTGGCTATCCTGTACTATGACTGCTGGTAACTCTTTTGAGGTGGCGCACACGAGTCCACTAATCACCACGTCAATACACTACTATGGATTCATTCCCGTCTTCCTACGAGAAGGCCATCCATAGCACTCACACTTGTCTTGAGCATTTTAGAGTATCCACTTCAAGTTGTCTATGTACCATGTAAGCATCCAAGAAGTCCGTAACCGAGGACACGGCTATTCGAATAGATCATGATAACCCTGCAGGGGTGTACTTCTTCACACACGCTCTCACCACTTATCACCATGTACACGTCATGTATCTCGGCAACCTTCAAGCGGAAGCCTGGCGAGGGTGTCGGCCACGACCTGACTAACCACACAAGACTCTAGTCCAGGTTTATCGCCTATTCGGGTTCCATCCGCAAGGAGATCCGGCCGGGGTGTCGCTCACGGCCCCAAACGATGTGTGCAGGGTTCCCAAACCCACCTCGCCGGATGGATCTACGCTTGGTACACCGTGCCACTTGTGCCTAGTCTGTCCCAAGCCCACCTGGCCGGGTGCCACTTGGTAGACTACTAACACTACCTACAAACACCAGAAACTAATTGCAACTCCTGGACAAAGATCAAGTTGGTTAATAAGTCGAGAGAGCTTGGAGTGCCCGGAGCCCAATGTGTGGTAGTAGCTAGTCGTTGGACAACATACACAGAACTCAGTGCTTAAGGACGGTTCCAGTGAGACAACCCACCATGTACTCCTACATGGCCTCTCACCGCTACCTTTACCAAATCGTGTTCACATGCTTAACTCTCAGCACCAGAACATATCGTACCACTCCAATTCATTCCCGATGAATCAGACCTGACACAACTCTAAGCAATAGCAGGCATGGCATGGCAAGAACACAACATGGCTCAATCAACTCCTACACATGCTAGTGGGTTTTAACTATTTACAGTGGCAATGACAGGTCATGCAGAGGAATGGGTTCAACTACCGTAGCATAAAGTAGCAGTTGAATCATTGTTGTCCTAATGCAATAATGAGAGCAGGAGCAAGAGAGTAGGATTGTATCGGAATGAACAAGGGGATTTGCTTGCCTGGTAGATCAACAGGGGGGCACTGCTCCACTGATAGGTACTCTCGAACACTTTCCGAAGCAGGACCTATCGAGAAGGAACGGTGTCGGAAATCAAACACAAGCATATGCAACATTATGATGCATGAACATGGCATGAGTATGTGATGTTGTTTGAGCTAATGCAACTAGCATTCATTTGGTTAAAGTCCATTTGAACTAACGATTCAAATGCACCTTTAACATAAGCTCTTGGATATGCCATAAGTGCTTTTTCATATATACAGCATGTATAGATGGTTTGTCATGCATGAAAATGGTACAGATGGATAGAATGAATTTTTCTGATAATTTTTCATATATAAATTATTTCAATCTGAGCTACGGTTGAATTCCTATGAATTTTTGAAGTTTATATCATTTTCTGGAATTTCCTGATTTATTTTAATACCAGAAAATGATATATTGCGTCAGGATGATGGCAGCATTGCGTCAGCAGGTCAAAGAGTTGTCCGAGTCAAACCTGACCAGTGGGGTCCACTGGTCAGTCACACGGTGCTGTCTGGGTCACCGACAGGTGGGGTCAGGTCAACGGACACATCAGCAAGTCAACCCTGACGCGTGGGTCCCGCTGGATTATAAGCTAATTTAAACAAAAAATTGACCGAAGTTAATTAGGCGTGGGGCCCAGCTGTCGATGTCACTGAAAGGGTTAATTAGCGGCGCCATTAGCCGCTAATGACGCTGCCACGTCGATACGGCCGGAGTTCAGCCGCCGGCGAGGTCAACGACGGCAGAACGGCTCGGGTTTCGCCCTCCGGCGACCAAACGCCGCGCGGAGGGGCTTTGTGGGTTCCTGGCACTCATGCGCATCCGGCGGAGGCGATGGGAGGTTGCGGGGGCGGCGGAGCTCGCCGGAGCGAGGCTCGTGGCGGCAGCCGGAGTTCGGTGGCGTGCGGCAGAGGGGCTAGAGGGCGCAGAAGGGCAGGGGAGTAGGGGGAACGACGGCGGGGCTCACAGGGGACCGGCGGGCGTCGTCGGGGAGCTCGGGGAAGGCTGGAGTCGGCGGGGCGGTGAGGACGATCTCCGGCGGCCGGAGATGAAGACGACGGCGCCGAGGATGAAGCGGAGCTCGCCCGGTTGCTTTGCTCGGTGAGGAGGGAGAAGGGGTCGCGGCAGAGCTGGGAAGCGTGTCGGGGAGGTGCGGCAGTGGTCGAGGCCACGGTGGGTGTGGACGGCGGCGACGACGATTTCGGCCGCGAGAGAGAGGGCGAGGGGGAAGAGAGGAGAGAACTGGGGAAGTGAGAGAGGCCAGGGGGCTCGGTGGAGCTCTCGGGGGTGGACAACGCCGAGGAGGGAGAGGAGGCAGCAAGCAGCTGCCTGGCGGGGATGCACGCTCGCCGTGCTCCCTTTCGCCGCTGCCTCCTGGCGAGGAGACGACTGGCAACGGCCAGTTGGGCCGGGCCACTGCTGGGCCGGGGTGGGGCGCCAGGTAAGTCAGGTAAAAGTTTTCTTATTTCCTGTTTTCTTTTCTATTTTCTGACTTTTTTTTGATTTAATAAAGATACCAAATCATTTTATTTAATTCTGACAATTTTTGCAGGGCCTAAGGGATTATTCCAAAGCCCCTCACCAAAATTCAGAATTATTGGACAATATTATATATATATATATAAATATTTATCCAACGCAAATAATTACTGGATTAATTCCAAATGGCCAAAATAAATATTTATGAGCTCCTAAAAATATTGGTTTGAATTTTACCTCTGCCCAATATTTTCAGAGAGAGACATGAACATTTTCTTGGACCCTTTTGGAGCAATTTTTATCTGGGTCATTTCCAGAAATGATTTCTGAGGGTTTTACAAATCCCCATTTCAAATTTAAATGAAATTTAAAAGTGATGCACACATGACAAGCTAGCCTAGGTCATACTAGAACTAGGGATGTGACACTTTTCGCCGGGCTTCTTCAATCCAATGCAGCACTTGATTTTGCATCTCCCGACCGAGGCAAGATTGGGGGTGGGGGCTGTGCAGATTCGTTGGTGCTACGCAACTGAGAGGATGCAGAAGACGCTTCGAGCAAAATGTAAAAATATATGTAGAATTGAAGCATCAATGGCCGAGGCATTCATTATTGAGGAGGCGGCAAACTTCGTGACAACACACTACGAAGCCAAAAATCGTCATTTGCATAATCCGAAGCCTCGGTACAATGTCGGCGACCCTAGAAAGGGTCAATCCAACCTCAGCCTATTCAAAGGGGATCTTGCACTAGCCGATGCTTCTAATTCCTTAACCTTGGATTTCGAAGAATGGCAGACCATTTTGTTGTATATCTTCAACAACCTAACAGAAGTGCGGCCGTACATCGAGTAAGTTCTCGATACATTGTTTCGCAACTTCTAATTCCTTTGAACTACTCTTATTCCCGGATAAATTTGATATAGTCGATACGTCGCCAAATTCTCGTATGGAGAGGTGATCCAAAAGGATTCCATCGAAGAGTATGAGCTTCCGGCAAAGCATGGAGGCGGCTATCCTGGTTTCATCTCTTGGTTCAAACAAACAGTAATTTCCATTAGACCATTTCATTTCTTCGTCTAATTTGTGGCTAATGCAAAAATCCCTTTCGTATCAAACTTGTAGGCTAATTCAGAGCTTATGTACTTCGAATTGAGACAAGTCGCTAATGGTTTTGACTATAAGGTTCGTTCATTTGACAAATACGACATCAACGGGTATCACTTCCGTACCTATGGCAAAGAGCTATCTATGGCCGACCAAAATTCTACAAATTTTTGTGTCTCTGTTATCAGCGAAGGACATACCGAGTATTATGGAAGAGTTGAAGCAATTTATGAACTTAGATTCTATGATGCAAACCAACCAAACGTCGTAGTCTTCAAATGTTATTGGTTCCAGCCGAAGGAGACTAGAAGGACTCATGAACATATAGGGCTAGTGGAAATCAATCAAAGCACCCATTTGGATGTTCCCGATGTCTATATTATGGCTCAACAAGCAACCCAAGTTTTCTATCTACCGTGGGCTGTCAAAGTGATCCTAATCTCAAAAGGTTGGGATGTCATTTATGAAGTGTCGCCACGTGTTAGACCACCTAACCCAATGAAGATGATTATGAACCTCACATTAACCCAGACACATATGAAGGAGAATTCTTCCAAGAAACATGTCTTTCCAAAAAACGTTTCAAGAACCGCTCTACTTCACCCCAGAACATTGAAGTAGACAGCGACAGTGAACCCGACTTCACTCCTGAGCCTGAACAAGAAGAGCCTGAACTAGAAGAGGTTACTGCTGCGGATGACATGTCAATGCTTGACCGATTACGTAAGGGTGGCCTTCCACATGATGATGCATTTATTAATGATGATGATGAGCACGTCATTACCGATAGTGATGATGATGATCATTTGTTGATCCCAGAGCATTTATTGAACCCGATGATCCAGATTATTATTAGGTATTAAATTGTTTATGTTGTACTTGATTTGTATAGTTACTTGTATGATTGTATGATTTATATAGTTAATTGTATATTTTTCTTAATTTGTATGATTGTTTCTTATACATAGTGCCATGGTCTTAATATCCGTCCCCATCAGTCCTCGCCCGCTTTATGATTCAGATGTGGTAAATCCTCTTTTATAACTATTTGTTGCATTTCGCATTTATGACAATTATGGCCATCAAGTTGACATAGAGATATTTTAATCTAGGAGGTATGTGAACCGGAATTTGCAACCGACCCTTTTGTCGAGAAGTTAAATTTAGTTGAAAAAGAAAATGAGTATTTGAAAGAAAAAATTAAAAGAATTGAACAAGAGAAGATGAAATTGGAGTTGTATGTTGCCGATGTGGTCGATGATCACAAGATGAAGATGAATGCAATGCGCTTGAAGATGGATGCAATGCGCTTGAAGAATAAAAAGATTAGAAAATATGCCATTGATAATGAGGCTTGGTATCATTATGTTGTTGGATTAATTGTTACCTTAGTTGTGATCTTCATGGCATTTGTTGTGATGAGGGTAAGTTTTCTATAGTTTACTTAGCTTACTTTCCACCTAAATGGCATAACTACCTAAGTTAGACAAAAAATGAGCTATACTTAGCTTTCCTTCCTCAAAAATGTCATGATAATCTTTGTTACCTCCAAAATGATATAGGCTTAGCTTACTTTCCTCAAAAATGACATAATAACCTTAGTAAGCTCCAAAATGACCTATTTACCTAGCTTACCTGTAAAATGACCTACACTTAGCATTTTGACCTAGCTTAGCAATAAAATGGCATTTTTACCTACCTTAGTTATAAGAAGAAGAAGAAGATAAAAACTAGGAGAGGAGAAAAAGAAAGAGAAGAAAAAAATCTTCTTCTCCTTCTTCTTCCTTTTCTTCCTCTTCTTCTTCTTCTTCTTCTTCTTCTTCTTCTTCTTCTTTTTCTAGCTAGTCTTCTTCTCTTCTTCTTCTAGCTAGTCTTCTTCTTCTTATTCTTCTTCCTTTTCTTCCTCTTCTTCTTCTTCTTCTTCTTCTTCTTTTTCTAGCTAGTCTTCTTCTCTTCTTCTTCTAGCTAGTCTTCTTCTTCTTCTTCTTCTTCTTCTTCCTTTTCTTCCTCTTCTTCCTCTTCTTCTAACTTGCTTCTTTCCCAATTTGTAGATTTGCTTTAGATGAGGAAGCTAGCGTTGATGGAGTCTACTCTTCTCTTTATGCTTCCTTCTTGTTTTGATTTTGTAGGATGAACAATGTCAAACTTGCTACCTATATATGTATGGATGAAACTATCGGCGTTTTGGGAACGGGGGTCCCCAGACTTGCCTGCCTGCGGCCCATGATGTGGGTCCTCCAGTGGCCCGGTACGGCCCATCTTCACCAGCAAACGCTCAAGACCCTCGCGAGGGGCCAAGTCTCGTGAGACGGACGACACAAGACCTCCTCAAGGGCAACCTCGCTAGGCTGGCTCACGAGGAGCGGAGAGATCAAGGCGAGGGGCATCTCATGAGGTTCCCATGACGTGAGCCGTGACGACAAAGGCCAGGCGGGTGCCAGGCGGGCCCCAGTGGGTGCAGATCACCAGTTGCCTCTTTGGTGCTAAAGGAGCAGGTGTAACACTCACGATGCAACTATATCTCCCACGTGTCGAGGCCAGACTTAGAGGCATAATCGCATGGTGGTTTAGTCGCAAGTGGGGTAATCTTCACACAATCCCATGTACTAAATAAGAAAGGGATAAAGAGTTGGCTTACAATCGCCACTTCACACAAATAACAAGTTAAACATACATCATCCAGAGTACAATCAAAGACCGACTACAGTCAAATCCGAATAAAAAGGAAGATAAACCCCAAATGTTAGATCCCCGATCGTTCCAACTGGGCTCCACTACTGATCAATCGGAAAAGACACATAGCAACGACCAAGGTCTTCATCGAGCTCCCACTTGATCTCGGTTGCGTCACCTGCACTGGGATCATCGGCACCTGCAACTGTTTGGAAGTAACTGTGAGTCACAAGGACTCAGCAATCTCACACCTGCGAGATCAAGACTATTTAAGCTTATGGGTAGGAGAAGGTAGTGAGGTGGAGATGCATCAAGCACTAAGCATATATGGTGGCTAACATACACAAATAAGAGCGAGAAGAGAAGCAATGCACGACCGAGAAGCAAGAAGTGATCAAGAAGTGATCCTGAAACTACTTACGTTCAAGCATAACACAAGGTGGTGTTCACTTCCCGGACTCCGCCGAAAAGAGACCATCACGGCTACACACGGGGTTGATGAATTTTAATTAAGTCAAGTGTGAAGTTATCTACAACCGGATATTAACAAATTCCCATCTGCCACATAACCGTGGGCACGGCTCTCGAAAGTTTATACCCTGTAGGGGTGTCCCAACTTAGCCCATCACAAGATCTCACGGTCAATAAAGGATATTCCTTCTCCCAGAAAGACCCGATCAGTCTCGGAATCCCGGTTACAAGACATTTCAACAATGGTAAAACAAGACCAGCAAGACCACCCGACTTTGCCGACAAATCCCGATAGGAGCTGCACATATCTCGTTCTTAGGGCACACCGGATAAGCTAAGCGTACGAGTACCAACATAACCCAAGTTGCCACGGGACGGTCCCGCACGGTGCTCTAGTTTGGAAGAACACTCAGAGGAGCACTGGCCCGGGGGTTTAAAATAAAGATGACCCTTGAGTCCGCGGAACCAAGGGAAAAGGCTTAGGTGGCAAATGTTAAAACCAAGGTTGGGCCTTGCTGAAGGAGTTTTATTCAAAGAGAACTGTCAAGGGGTTCCCATAACACCCAACCGCGTAAGGAACGCGAAATCAAGGAACATAATATTGGTCTGATGGAAACTAGGGCGGCAATAGTGGAACAAAACACCAGGCAAAAGGCCGAGTCTTCCACCCTTTACCAAGTATATAGATGCATTAATTAAAATAAGATATAATATGATATCCCAACATATCCATGTTCCAACGTGGAACAAACTTCAGCCTTACCTGCAACTAGCAACGCTATAAGAGGGGCTGAGCAAAAGCAGTAACATAGCCAAACAACTATTTGCTAGGAAGGTGGGTTAGAGGCTTGACATGACAATATGGGAGGCATGATATAACAAGTGGTAGGTAGCGCGACATAACGATAGAGCGAACAACTAGCAAGCAAACATAGAAGTGATTTCGAGGGTATGATTATCTTGCATGCAATCCCACAAGGAAGAAGAACGAGTCCATGAAGAAGACAAGCGAACGTAGTCGAACAGATCCTCACAAACGCGACGGTACTGGAACTAACAAGAAGAAGCAACACTGGAAAGGAGCAAATAACATGGTAAACCACAAGCATAAACATGGCATGATGCACAATCAAGCATGATGCATGTCCGATTTAAAGAGGCATGGCATGTCAAAGTGCAACAAACAATACTACAAATTAAGTGGAGTTCAATATGCAACGAGTTGCATATTGACGAAACACCACATGACTTATTTAGTTCTCTCCCGTTTATGCTACTCAACAAAATTAGTTATTAAACATGGCAAGGGGTGAGGCAAAAGTAAACTACACATATAAGCAATTGAAATGGTGCCGGAAACAACAAACAACAATAATTCCAGAGAATCCCCATATGCATTTAGCAATTTAAAGCAAATAACAATTTTAAACATTTTAAATGTTATTATCATGATGCGGATGACATGTACAAGTTTTAAGCAAATTTATGAAAATGTTGACATGAGCATGTTATGAAGCACTTGTCATCGTGGCGGAAACGAAAAGGGTGCCACGACAACGACAATGGGAATGGTTCCACGGCTACATTCCGGTTCCGGTAACTCGATTGAGATGCCGGTGCAAAATAAAATGTGACTGGAGCGTGTCCGGCGATGAAAGGTGGGGTGATCCCGGATTCCGGGTTCCCACGGGTCAACAACGTGGCAAACGAGGAACGTGCAATGAACAATTCGGACACAGTGCAAACATAGGGTGCATCTCATACAACACATGCATTTGGTCCATGGGTTATCGTCTCGGCGGTTATACCTTCGAAGGGTGCAAAGGGACGGTTCAGGTTCGGTGCAATATAGAGGAAGTAGATGTTTCCAGGATGGTCATAGTGGAAGTAGACATTCACGAGTCGTTGTGGGAAGTAGTCATTCTCGTGGCGATGGTAGTGGAAGTAGTGGTACTATCGGTCCTCGACAATGGTAATGATACTAGCGATCTTGACGACGGTAGTCGTTCACGTTCTTAGTCACACAAGTGTCCGTAGATGTTGGAGTCACATCGAGGAACTTGATGTCCATGGAGGCTTCGAGGGTCGAGGGTAGTCGTACTTGGCAAAATGCACGTCGACGGTAGTTGTTCTCGTATCATCGTGGAAGTAGTCGTACTCGGCGATAGTGGTACTTGACGTTTCGTTCAGTACTCATTCGAGCATCCATGTGGTCATGTCGGTGGTGTACTTGGCGAATTCCATGGAGGTGGTCTTGGCATGCAACGAGCAGAGGCAAGTGGCATGCAACGAGCAGAGGAAGGGGGTCAACGCAGGCGGGTGCTCGAGCAGGACTTGGCGCCGGTCGTCGTCCTCGCGTGCTGGCACGACAGAAGCAGGGGACGACGTTGTGCTGGCTTGGTGACGCCAGGCTTGAGGAGGCCAAGGTCAACGAGCGAGGGCTCGTCTCCCTCGCAGAGAGACGAGGTCGATAGCGGCTGCGCTGGAACGGGGGGAACGATGGAGGCGCGGGAACGGATGGAGTCGGTGTGGCAGGGAGCTCAGGTGGCTGCGGCTGGATGGGTTCGAGCGCTGCTGCGGGGGGCTCCTCTCTCGTATGGCGTGTCACACGAGGCTGAGGCCACAGGAAGGAGGAGGTCAGGCGCTGCACCTTGGAGCTCCTGTTGGCGGCAACAAAGAGAAGTGGTGGCGCTCCTGGCAGATGATGAAGAGGGGGATGGCAGAGAGTGGAGCGGCGACGGGGCGACACAATGCAGAGGAGGCCGATGGGGCATGGAGTGGCATGAGACAAGCAAGCAGCGAGCAGCAGCGGGGGGTTGTGGAGAGGCGAGGTGGAGGAGGAGCTGGCAGCGCTGGCCTTGCCGAGGCCGGCAGCAGGCCGCGTCGGTGGCTGGCGCGCAAGGAAGATGGGGATCCAGGAGAGGGACGACGGTAGGTGGAAGAGAGGAGTGGGGGTCGGGCAGGAAGCGCTGCAGTTCTCTCTCTGACGTGATGCTTGTGTGCGTGCGTGTGGCGGTGGAAGGAGACGAGGGGGAGGGAAAACGAGAGGAGAGCGAGGGAACGAGCGGGCTAGGGTTAGCGCAGGTGGGGTGCCGGCTGGGCTTTAGCAGAGATGGGCCTAGGAGGGCAAATGGGCCGGCTGCGGGAGGTTGGGAGGCCCAGGTGGCTGACGGGCTTTCTTCTCTCTCTCTTCCTCTTTTCATAACAGAAAAATAAAGAGAAAGAAAAAGGAAGAAAATAAAAGGTTAGAGAAAGAGTTTGGGCACGGGGATAATTTTCCCGGACTCACAAAAATGTGCTTGTCCTGAGAAAATAGGAATGGCCAAGATTGCAAGATTTAAATTCAAACTCATTTGAATTTAAATTTGAATGATTTGAATAGGAAGTGGGGGTTGGGAAGGTCCAAAAATGTTCAGATTTTTGGTGGAGCTCCGGAATATGGTGAAAGAATATATGGCAAGGTTGGAGACCAAGAATTAAGATAACAAAGGCATTGGGATAATTTGCAAGTGTGTTATGGTGAACTCCAAAAGAACGGAATGTTTATTATAGCTCCCTAATATTGGGAGGATATGTTGTAAAGAGAATCACCATGTGAATTCCCTCGGTTTAAATGGGCCGAAAATCCATACGATTTGATTGTTGAGAAAAAGATGGCATGATGACATGATGCAATCCAAAAGATGCAAAGATGAAAGCAACAAGCAAAAGAAAACACACGACAGAACTCGGAAAACATGGAAGGCAACTGGGAAGGCAACTGTAGCGTCGGTCTCGGGGCGTCACAACACTCCACCACTACAAGAGGATCTCGTCCCAAGATTTAGGATGGCACCGGAGTGAAACAGAAGAGGAAGAGAAGTGGTAAATCTAAGTTTCTTGTTGGACAAACGAGTGAAACCAATGAACCATGAGAGGTTGAAAACTTGAAAGAAAGAACACAACATAGTTGAACGAAATTGAGAGCACTCCGGTAGAAAAGAGAAACCACTCTGGAGGTTGCAAAGCTATGAATGACGAGCACAATGGACAAGAAGGAATTAAAACCACTCTGGTTGAAATGAGATAAACAAGGAAAAAGGAAAAACAAATTCGAACAACACTCCGGTTGAAAAGAGATACAAGACTGATAAGATGAAAAGAACTTGAGTAGAGGACACAACACTCCGGTTAAATGGATAAGCTAGAAAAGAATATGATCTTGGCAAAAATGGGGTGATGGGACGAAGAGAGAAACATCACGATGCCTCTAGAAGATCTTGAAGGAGCACGCTTACAAGAAATGCTAGAAGGCAGTTGTTGGATTATCAACAACGAAAGGATAAGCTTGTTGTGGGCTTATGGAAAACATCTCAAAATTATGAGGTGACAACCGGCCACTACCAAAAGATTGATTAGCTGAGATGAATGAAGAGATTGAAAAACTTCTATCATCGCAAGAATAGGAGGAAAACTTGGATTATTTATAAGCACCACAATAGCAACATTCCTTAGGGAAGGCTTTAGGTGAAATATAACCCAAGATAACTACAATGAAGAGAATTATGGATTTAAAATACCTCATTCTTGACAACATGTGAATTGCGAAACAAGAATGGAAATTGTCAAGAAATGATATAGCACCACCTCAAAATATAAGGTAGAAAAAATTGCACTTTGGAATGCACGATGAAGAATACTTGAACTCCTCAAAGCAAGAACATGTGTTGAACACCATGTTTATCTTTAGAGTATAGCTTGGCGGGTCATGACTTCGAGAGAGATCTTGAAGAACAATTGAAGAATGAAAAGAATCCTTGATGAACTACCATGTAGAGCCTCCTTGAAGAACTCCGGTAATACGGATGATAAAAGAAAGAGAAATTGAGAACACAAGGTGAAGCCTTGCGATGATTTAGATGGAGCTTCGCGACGATATAATGCGGAAAACTTGGAACTCCGGAAAAGAAAGATGAACAAATGAATTCAAGAATTTTGATGAACCTCCGGAATAAGGAATTGAATTTACTCGATGAAAAAAGAATAAGAATTACCTTATGCTTATCCTTCATCAATTTTGATTGATGACAAGCAACAGATTTGGCATACTACTTATTCTCGTAGAAAGGATTGAGATAGATATAGCGTCACTAGGGAAGGTCTTCAACGAACCGCCGGTAGGATTGGAAAGAATGAATGAATCTGTATGATAATGAAGGAAGAGAACTCTTGAATGAACCACCGTAAGAATTGAAAATGAATGAAGAAAAGATAAGGAAAACACCGGGAAGAATTAGAGAACAAATGAAGATACTTGAGGGAATTTAGATACATGAGAACGAAGAGATCACGAGCTGATTGGAGAATACTGGAACGATGCCCCGATAGAATTTGAGAATGAGAGCTGAAAGCTGGAATGAATAAATCTTCTGAAATGATGGCCTTTGGATGATCAAGAAAAACGAAAACAACTCCTAAAATGCACCGGATGGATGAAAAGTATTCTCACAATCGAAAACAATTATGAGAGGATGGCAACAAGCTTGAACTACACATCTCTAAGAGAACATATAAGATTTGGAGGAAAAACTCTTCTTCGGTCTTCACATGTTGAGAATGACGATGAGAAACACCACCATGAATTTTTGAGATACTCCGGAATGAAAATTAGAAAGGTTGAACCAACGATGAAAATAATTTGAAAGATCTTGGTGAAAGACATTTGACTGATGATAATTCATTCTTACGTCAGACTTGGAAAAGAATTTGAGAGTAACTCCGAGAAAATTAGAAGAGCCAGGTAAGATCCTGGGAAAATACCTGTGGGTTAGGGCCCACTCAAAAGATACACCGTTGAACGATTTAAAAGAGGGATTGCGCTGGTTGAATTAAATGGCTCAAAAGAGATAACAACCTCGAGATAGCTTGACCGGATTAGGAATGAAAACACGAATCTCCTGAGATATCTTCAGCACTCCGGATATGAATATAGAGAGGTGAATAAATAAGAGAGCCTTGGATAAGAACTTCCAACATGGAAATCATGTGAATTGAGGAAGGTGGAAATTATGAATACCGAAAGCTTGAATTTAGTCCACTGGAGAAGAAAAGAGCACGAAGAAGGAAAGAATGATGAACTTGAAGCTTCTGAGCATCTCCACGAGAAATCACCGGGTAAGAACATTGAAGAAAGCATGAAGAGACTTCACATCAATAAGATGGATACTTGATTAAGACATCTAATTCCTTGAAGGAAAAGGGTGAGAGGGCGGGAAAACAAAGGCAACTGGGGACGGATGAAACAAACACCGCTGAGGAAAAACTGATATTGGATCTTGCGAATGGGAAAAATGATAGGGTCATCTTGAACAGAATCGCACTGGTTGGAAAGAATTTCCATGGCAATATCGATGATCACAAAGGATTGGAATCCACATAGAAATATGAGAATGCCGCTTAGAAAAGGTATGGAATCACACTTGACATTGAAGCAACTCGAATACCACAAACCAAAACAAAACAAAGGATTGGCTTGCTGAATAAGCCGGAACAAACATATGATAGACCCCATATCGTATCATGTGTTTGTTGGAAAGATATCCTATGAGATACTTGAATTCCCACCTATAAACTCCCAAAACTTTCTGGTTATGCAATTTGGTGTTGGTGATACAGGGGAAGCATAATATCTCACCCAAACTAACAATCCCTACATCCAGCTGTATCCATTCGTCAACACATAACCAAGAAACCTTCGGAAATCGTGTACCTCAACCTTCAAAAAGCATCTGTTATACAAGTTATGGCAATACTCCCGAACTCCCGCCCAGTACTGGGTGGCGTCGAGGTTATCTTACCAACAACTGTATAAAAGAGATTTTCGATGTCGGCGAACTCGGGTACTCCAGAACTGCAACATAAAATTGTGACGACAACACCTCGGAGCTCAACTCCGCGGGACACTGCCACAACCCCTAAATGTCAGGAGGAACCAAGAATAATGTTCTCATCACAAGACTATCGGAACGATTCCAAGATACCCGCGTGATCCTAATTTTTTTAGTGAAATTTGAGGAGAGGATAGTCAAACTTCTACGTCAAGAGGCCTCACCAAAGCGACGAAGGGACTGAGGAGTAAAACGAATTCTACTCTCAGATATATATAATCCTAAGACTCAATTTTTTTTGTTCTAGACTCGACAACATCAGTGATTCGATCAAGCAGGGGCTCCTAGGTCGGGGATGGCTCTGATTACCAACTTGTAACACCCACGATGCGGCTATATCTCCCACGTGTCGAGGCATGACTTAGAGGCATAACCGCATGGTGGTTTAGTCGCAAGTGGGTAATCTTCACACAATCCCATGTACTGAATAAGAAAGGGATAAAGAGTTGGCTTACAATCGCCACATCACACAAACAACAAGTTAAACATACATCATCCAGAGTACAATCAAAGACCGACTACGGTCAAATCTGATTAAAAAGGAAGATAAACCCCAAATGCTAGATCCCCGATCGTTCCAACTGGGCTCCACTACTGATTAATCGGAAAAGACACATAGCAACAACCAAGGTCTTCATCGAGCTCCTACTTGAGCTCGGTTGCGTCACCTGCACTGGGATCATCGGCACCTGCAACTATTTGGAAGTAACTGTGAGTCACGAGGACTCAACAATCTCACACCCATGGGATCAAGAATATTTAAGCTTATGGATAGGAGAAGGTAGTGAGGTGGAGCTGCATCAAGCACTAAGCATATATGGTGGCTAATATACGTAAATAAGAGCGAGAAGAGAAGCAACGCACGGTCGAGAAGCTAGAAGTGATCAAGAAGTGATCCTGAAACTACTTACGTTCAAGCATAACACAAGGCGGTGTTCACTTCCCGGACTCCGCCGAAAAGAGACCATCACGGCTACACACGTGGTTGGTGCATTTTAGTTAAGTCAAGTGTCAAGTTATCTACAACTGGATATTAACAAATTCCCATCTGCCACATAACCACGGGCACGGCTCTCGAAAGTTCATACCCTACAGGGGTGTCCCAACTTGGCCCATCACAAGCTCTCACGGTCAACGAAGGATATTCTTGCTCCCGGAAAGACCCGGTCAGTCTCGGAATCCCAGTTACAAGACATTTCGACAATGGTAAAACAAGACCAGCAAGACCACCCGACTGTGCCGACAGATCCCGATAGGAGCTACACATATCTCGTTCTCAGGTCACACTGGATAAGCTAAGCGTACGAGTACCAACATAACCCAAGTTGCCAAGGGACGGTCCCACACGGTGCTCTAGTTTGGACCAACACTCAGAGGAGCACTGGCCCGGGGGTTTAAAATAAAGATGACCCTTGAGTCCGCGGAACCCAAGGTAAAAGGCTTAGGTGTCAAATGTTAAAACCAAGGTTGGGCCTTGCTGGAGGAGTTTTATTCAAAGCGAACTGTCAAGGGGTTCCCATAACACCCAACCACATAAGGAACGCAAAATCAAGGAACATAACACCGGTATGACGGAAACTAGGGCGGCAAGAGTGGAACGAAACACCAGGAAAATGGCCGAGCCTTCCACCCTTTACCAAGTATATAGATGCATTAATTAAAATAAGAGATAATATGATATCCCAACATATCCATGTTCCAACATGGAACAAACTTCAGCTTCACCTACAACTAGCAATGCTATAAGAGGGGCTGAGCAAAAGCGGTAACATAGCCAAACAACGGTTTGCTAGGAAGGTGGGTTAGAGGCTTGACATGGCAATATGGGGGGCATGATATAACAAGTGGTAGGTAGCGCGACATAATGATAGAGCAAACAACTAGCAAGCAAAGATAGAAGTGATTTCGAGGGTATGGTCATCTTGCCTGCAATCCCGCAAGGAAGAAGAACGAGTCCATGAAGAAGACAAACAGACGTAGTCGAACGGATCCTCACAAACGTGGCGGTACCGGAACTAACAAGAAGAAGCAACAATGGAAAGGAGCAAACAACATGGTAAACCAACAAGCATAAACATGGCATGATGCACAATCAAGCATGATCCATGTACGGTTTAAAGAGGCATGGCTTGTCAAAGGGCAACAAACAATACTACAAATTAAGTGGAGTTCAATATGCAACGAGTTTCATATTGACGAAACACCACATGACTTATTTAGATCTCTCCCGTTTATGCTACTCAACAAAATTAAATGTTATTAAACATGGCAAGGGGTGAGGCAAAAGTAAACTACACATTTAAGCAATTTAAATGGGGCCGGAAACAACAAACAACAATAATTCCGGAGAATCCCCATATGCATTTAGCAATTTAAAGCAAACAACAATTTTAAACATTTTAAATGTTATTATCATGATGCGGATGACATGTAAAAGTTTTAAGCAATTTTATGAAAATGTTGAGATGGGCATGTTATGAAGCACTTGTCATCGTGGCAGAAACGAAAGGGGTGCCACGGCAATGACAACAGGAATGGTGCCACGACAACATTACGGTTCCGGTAACTCGATTGAGATGCCGGTGCAAAAGAAAATGTGATGGGAGCATGTCTGGCGATGAAAGGTGGGGTGATCCCGGATTTCGTGTTCCCACGGGTCGACGGCGTGGCAAACGAGGAATGTGCAACGAACAATTTGGACACAGTGCATCTCATACAACACATGCATTCGGTCCACGGGTCATCGTCTCGGCGGTTATACCTTCGAAGCGTGCAAACGGGACGGTTCGGATTCGGTGCAATGTAGAGGAAGTATACATTCCCTGGATGGTCATAGTAGAAGTAGTCGTTCACGAGTCGTTGTGGGAAGTAGTCGTTTTCGTGGCGGCGGTAGTGGAAGTAATGGTACTATCGGTCCTCGGCGATGGTAGTGGTACTAGCGATCTTGATGACAGTAATCGTTCACGTTCTTAGTCACACAAGTGTCCATAGATGTTCGGGGTCACGACGAGGAACTTGACGTCCACGGAGGCTTCGAGGGTCGACGGTAGTGGTACTTGGCAAAATGCACGTCGGCGGTAGTTGTTCTCGTATCATCGTGGAAGTAGTCATACTCGGCGATAGTGGTACTTGGCATTTCGTTCAGTACTCGTTCGAGCATCTGTGTGGTCTTGTCGGTGGTCTACTTGGCGAATTCCATGGAGGCAGTCTTGGCATGCAACGAGCAGAGGCAGGGGGTCAACGCAGGCAGGTGCTCGAGCAGGACTTGGCGCCGATCGTCGTCCTCGCGTGCTCGCACGACAGAAGCAGGGGACGACGCTGTGCTAGCTTGGCGGCGCCGGACTTGAGGAGGCTGAGGTCAATGGGCGAGGGCTCGTCTCCCTTGTAGATAGACGAGGTCGATAGCGGCTGCGCTGGAACGGGGGGAACGACGGAGGCGCTGGAATGGCAGGATTCCGGCGTGGCAGGGAGCTCAGGTGGCTACGGCTGGATGGGTTCGAGCGCTGCTGCGGGGAGCTCCTCTCTCGTATGGCACGTCGCACGAGGCTGAGGCCATAGGAAGGAGGAGGTCAGGTGCTGCACCTTGGAGCTCCTATTGGTTGCAACGAAGAGAGGCGGTGGCGCTCCTGGAAGATGTCGAAGAGGGGGATGGCAGAGAGTGGAGCGGCGACGGGGCAACGCGATGCAGAGGAGGCCGATGGGGCATGGAGGAGCGGCGTGAGACGAGCAAGCAGCGAGCAGCAGCGGGGGGTTGTGGAGAGGCAAGGTGGAGGAGTTGCTGGCAGTGCTGGCCTTGCCGAGGCCGCCAGCAGGCCGTGTCGGTGGCTGGCGCGCGAGGAAGATGGGGATCGAGGAGAGGGACGACACAAGGTGGAAGAGAGGAGTTGGGATCGGGCAGGAAGCGCTGCAGTTCTCTCTCTGATGCGATGCGTGTGTGCGTATGTGTGGCGGCGGAGGGAGATGAGGGGGAGGGAAAATGAGACGAGAGCAAGGGATCAAGCGGGCTAGGGTTAGCGTAGGTGGGGCGCCGGCTGGGCTTTAGCAGATATGAGCCTAGGAGGGCAAATGGGCCGGCTGCGGGAGGTTGGGAGGCCTAGGTGGCTGACGGGCTTTCCTCTCTCTCTCTCTCTCTCTTCCTCTTCTCATAACAGAAAAATAAAGAGAAAGAAAAAGGAAGAAAAGAAAAGGTTAGAGAAAGAGTTTGGGCACGGGGATAATTTTCCCGGACTCACAAAAATGTGCTTGTCCCGAGAAAATAGGAATGGCCAAGATTGCAAGATTTAAATTCAAAATCATTTGAATTTAAATTCGAATGGTTTGAATAGGAAGTGAGGGTTGGGAAGGTCCAAAAATGTTCGGATTTTTGGTGGAGCTCCGAAATATGGTGAAAGAATATATGGCAAGGTTGGAGACCAAGAATTAAGATAACAAAGGCATTGGGATAATTTGCAAGTGTGTTATGGTGAACTCCAAAAGATTGGAATATTTATTATAGCTCCCTAATATTGGGAGGATATGTTGTAAAGAGAATCACCATGTGATTTCCCTCGGTTTAAATGGGCCGAAGATCCGTACGATTTGATTGTTGAGAAAAAGATGGCATGATGACATGATGCAATGCAAAAGATGCAAAGATGAAAGCAACAAGCAAAAGAAAACACACGACGAAACTCGGAAAACATGGAAGGCAACTGGGAAGGCATCTATATCGTCGGTCTCGGGGCGTCACAACAGGCGCAGGCGAGGAGTCCCGAGACATCATGCAAAGGTTTCCATATCTGTGCAACAAGACCAAGACCAGCAGGACGGAGGTCATTGCGGAGCCCACGACGACGTCATCACCAGAGCCTTTCGCAAGCGAAGACCACCTTTTGTCAGGATAGCTTGTACTAGCCGCCCCCTTCAAATTGGCCATTTTGGGATCCCTTCCCACCTAATATTTGGGAAGAGGACTAGGGCCTCTATAAATAGGACTAGCCATCACCATAGGAAGGGGATCGGATCCATTCCACCCTTATACACGCCAGCTCACCAAGCTCAAGAACGCCTCCCCTCAGGAGGCTGTTCTTCCCTTGTACTTGTTCATCCTCAGCCTACAAGGAAATCTACCAAACCTCACTAGAGTAGGGTATTACACCACATCGGTGGCCCGAACCAGTATAAACTCATGTGTCCCTTGTTCTTCGAGTTCGGCAAGCTAGGTTTTTAGATCGTTGCGAGAACGTGAGGGGGGAGGAAAGAATTCGTGTGCACCGCAGTGTTCGAACCTTGAGGGTTTTGCCGGAACCCGAGATCCGACATTTGGCGCGCTAGGTAGGGGTGCGCCGAAGCTTTCCTCCTGTTGACCCATGCTCCACCGCCTCCACGTTCTGTCCCCATGGCAGGCATTGCTCTTCCGGTTGGGACAACGGGCACCCAGGACGGCGCTAGGGGGCTCAGACTTTCACCCCCGCCTTGCGCCGGGTGCAGTCGCCACGCAAGTTCAAGCGATAGATGCCGCCTCGCTACGACGGCGCGACGGATCTATCGACCTTCCTGCTGGCATACGGGGAGGCCGTCATGGAAGCTGGAGGCGACGACAAGGTCATGGCCAACTGGTTCCCCATGGCCCTCGTCGGCATGCCGCGCGTCTGGCTGCTCACCCTCCCAGAATCCTCCGTGGCATCTTGGGAGGAGTTGTGCAGCCTCTTCGTCGCACGCTTTGCGGCACCGGCGCCCATCGCCGTCGCAGCCCTCCTCGGCGGCTCACAAGCACCACCCTCGGACCGCCGCACCAAGCAGTTTTTCCGCCAGATCAGCGCCGCCTCCACGCAGCAGGGAGCTCCCCCAGGTTGGGAAGCGCCCAAGGCTGACCTCACCTTCGACTTGGGGGACCACCCCGTCGCCACCACTAGCTCGGGCGTGCTCCCAATGCTCTGCATGCCCACCATCTGCAACATAGCCATCACCAAGACCCTCATCGATGGAAGGGCCAGCCTCAATGTGCTATTCGTGGAAACTTTCGTCTTGCTCCATGTGCCGCATGAACGGCTCCGCCCCACCAAGTCTTTCTCCCGGGTCGGCGGCGGCTCCACCAGCCCTTGGGGCAGATCCGCCTTCCTGTGACCTTCGGCACCCGCGAGAACTACCGCACCGAGCTTATCGACTTCGACATTGCCCGTATCGGCCTCCCGTACAACGCCATCCTCGGGTACCCGGCCTTGGCCTAGTTCATGGAGGCTACCCATCCTTCTTATAGCCTCATGAAGATGCCATGGAGCAACGGTGTCCTCACCATGGCTGGAGATACCAAGGAGGCTCTGACGTCACTCAAGCTTGCCTTCAGGGCCACCGCGACAACACGCCTGGCAAACGAGGCCACTCCCGGAGCCAAGGAGGCCGCGCCAGCAAAAAAGAAGCAGTTGTTCACTCAAGATCAGGCTGAGACGAAGCAAGTACCGGTCGAGGAAGGTGGGCCCTAAGGAGCCACCTTCACCATAGGCGCCAACCTCGACCCGAATCAAGAGGAGGCATTGGTGAGGTTCCTACGCACGAACAAGGAGGTATTCGCCTAAGAACCCAAGCAGCTAGTAGGGGTCCCGAGGGGGTGACCGAGCATCACCTAAGGGTGTGCCCCAATTTGCGCCGTGTGAAGCAGAAGGCGCGGCGGCAGTCCACGGAGAAGCAGTCCTTCATCGTCCAGGAGGCGCGCAAGCTGGAAGAAGCATGTGTCATTTGCGAGGTCCGGTACCTGGAGTGGCTGGCGAACCCTGTTGTCATGCCAAAGAAAGGTGGAAAGGAGCGTATGTGTGTCGACTTCAGCAACCTCAACAAGGCCTGCCCCCAAGACCCGTTCCCACTTCCGCGCATTGACCAGATTGTCGACTCCACCACCGAGTGCGACCTGCTATGTTTCCTGGATGCGTTCTCGGGCTACCACCAGATCAAGATGGGAGTGGAGGATGTGGAGAAGATGGCCTTCCTGACCCAGTGCGGGCACTTGCATGCCGTTCGGGCAGCGCAACGCAGGAGTGACCTTCCAATGGCTGATGCACATCGGCCTAGGTCAGCAGCTCGGTATAAACTGTCGGCATTCTGGGAACGGGGTCCCCAGACTTGCCTGCCTGCGGCCTGCGGCGTGGCTCAAGTGGGGGCCCAGCGCGGCCCATCTTCAGCAGCTCAAGTTCAAGACCCTCGCGAGGGGCCAAGCCTCGCGGGGCGGACGGCATGAAGCTTCCTTAGAGGCAGCCTCGTCAGGCAGGCTCGCGAGGAGGCGGGGGTACCTCACGAGGAGCCCATGACGCAAGCCATGACGTCTGAGACCAGGCGGGCGCCAGGCGGGCACCGACCTGCGCAGTGTCCTTGTTTCCCCTTTGGTGCAAAGGGGGCAAGCACAGGCCAAGGCATCGGGCAAAGGTTACCATTCCGGTGCAATGAGACCAAGACCAGCAGAGCGGTAGGACGGAGGTCACCGTGGAGCCCAAGACGGCGTCATCACCAGTGCTTTTGGCAGCCGAAGACCACCTTTGGTCAGGATAACTTGTACTAGATGTTCCCCTTCAAAATGGCCAATTGTTGGCGCCCTTCCCGCTCATTATTTGGGAAGAGGCCCAGGGCCCCTATAAATAGAGCTAGCTACCACAGAAGGAAGGGGATGACACCAGGGGGGATGAAAGAGAGACATCTAGAAATCTGGTAGAGCCCTAGCAGAGAGAGAGAGAGGCGACTGAACTCACCCTAGCAGTTCATCGCACCAACTCAAGAACACCTCTCACGAGGCTGTTCTTCCCTTGTACTGTTCATCATCAGCCCCTAAGGCAATCCACCACACCACACACTGGATTAGGGTATTACACCACAACGGTGGCCCGAACCAGTATAAACCTCGTGTCCCTTGTGTTGTTCGTTGTTTCCAGCTTAGATCACATGAGGAGATTGGACGTAGATCGATAGGGGAGAGATCTCCGTGCGCACCCCAGTGTTCGAACCTCAAGGGTCTGCCGGAACCCGAAATCCGACATTTGGCAAGCCAGGTAGGGGTGCGCCGGAATATTTCTTCCGCTGTTCGCGTGTGATCTTCCGTCGTGTCCATGGCTGACGCTCGTCGGGCTCGCGCCGAGTGTCGGGCTGCTCTCGCCACCCGCGTCGCCCAGACGGCGCCCGTCGGTGGACGCCCTCGCCGTTCCCCGTCGCCTACCACCAACGCCGCCACCGGCCCGGCGGGGAACGAGCAGCAGGCCTCGTCCCAGCATCCTTCGGTACGGTGGGAAGGCCGCCCCGCCACACCGTCGCTAACTCCAGTCGCTTCATCGTCCCACGCCCGTCGCGCCCCCACGGACGTGCATGCCGCGCTGCTCCTGGCAAGAGAACTCTTGCACTACCGCCCTGTCGACGACCTCTACGAAGACTGGCTCGCCCGCATCACCGAGCTCGTCAGCGCTGTAGGGGGCTCCCCCTTGTCGTCCTTCTTGCTGCCTCGCCCTCCATTCCACGTAGGAGGTGAGGATCAGGAGGTGCCTCCACCACCTCCTCCCCAAGAAGGCGCCCTGGCTCCAAGGCGTGCAGCCCCAGGGCAAGACCCTCCGCGTCCGGCGCCTGCGCAGCAAGAAAGGAGCTGCCAAGAGATCCCTCATCCCCAAGAAGGTGCTCGCGCGCTCCCAGTGCCGGCGCGCCAAGATCGCGTCCCTGCACCTCCACGCCAAGACCCCGCGTTGCACCACCGGTGGCCACAGCAGGCTACCATGCCCTCACCCCTGAAGTTCAAGCCTGACCTGCCCCCTCGCTATGATGGCACGGCGGACCCCGCAGAGTTCCTACACCTCTACAAGCTGTGCATCGAAGCTGCCAACGGAGACGAAAGGGTCATGGCGAACTGGTTCCCCATGGCACTCAAGGATGGGGCCCACACCTGGCTCCTGAACCTGGCTCCTGGCACAATCTCCTCCTGGGACGAGATGCACACTCGCTTCATCGCCAACTTCCAGGGCACTCGCGACCCGCCCCCGGCCGTGAGCGATCTGCACCGCATCAAGCAGCAGCAAGGGGAAACCCTGCAGAAATACATCCAGCGCTTCAACAACGCTCGCCTCAAGATCCCCAAGGTGACTGAAGAAGCCATCATCTCGGCCTTCTCTGATGGCGTACGCGACATCAAGATGAAGGAGCAGCTAGCAATCCATGAAGACCTATGCACATCCCTGGAGCTGTTCAACTTGTCGGCCAAGTGCGCCAGGGCTGAGGAAGGGCACATTTCCCTCCTCGAACTCCCGGCTGCCGACCCAGAAGAGAAGAAGCCCAAGGCCAAGGACGTGAAGCGCAGGGGGGCTGCCATGCTTGCAGCGGAGCCAGACGCCAAGCGATGCAGGGATCATCCTTAGTCATCCAAGGGCAGCCAGTACTGCATGTACCACGACCTCCACACCCACAACACCAACGAATGTCAAGAGCTCAGGGCCGTGAGAGATGGACGTGTCGGCCGATGCCCCGAGCGCAACGACAGGGGTTATGGCCAAGGAGGAGGAAGAGGTGGCAGACGATGGGAAGACCTTGGCCCTCGCCAAGGATGGCGTGACCGACCTCGCAAGGATCGCTGGCAGGACCTGCCTCGTGAGGGATGCTGGAGAGATCAGCCTCGTCAGAATCGCCTACACGGTAACGCAGGCCTTCCTCCTCTGCCACCACCGCCAAGGAGGAATGAAGACCAACATCAAGACGAGGGGGCTAGGGGCTTCCAGGAGCCGCGCGCAATCGCTTGCATCTTGGGTGGCGCGCCGGTCCCAGCCTCATAGCGCATCTTCAAGCAGTTTGCTCGTGAGGTGAATGCAGTCCTCCCCAAGCTTGAGGCCACGCGCCTTCTCAGGTGGTCCGCGTGCGCTATCACGTTTAGCTCAGCGGATCAGCTCAAGTGCGCGGCAACGACCGGGGTCCTCCCGATGCCTTGCTCCCCAGTCATCAACAACGTGCAGGTCACCAGGACCCTCATTGATGGTAGAGCAGGACTCAACGTCCTGTCCGTCGAGATGTTCGACAATCTCCAAGTGCCATACGATCAGCTTCAGCCAACCAAACCATTCTCAGGAGTCACTGATGGTTCCACTGTTCCAATAGGGAAGGTTCACCTTCCAGTCACATTCGGGCAGCACAACAACTACCGCACTGAGCTCATCGACTTCGATGTCGCCCACATCCGTCTGCCATACAACGCCATCCTCAGGTACCCACCCCTGGACAAGTTCATGGCAGTGACTCACCATGGATACAATGTCCTCAAGATGCCAGGAAGCGGTGGAGTCATCACCGTACCCTGTGAAGAAAGGGACGCAGTGTGTTCACTTGAGCGCGCATTCCAAGCCACAGCAATCGAAGACCGGACCACAGAAACGTAAGACTTCCCGAGGCGACCCTTAAGAAGAAGAAGGTTTCGCTAGGCCCAAGCCATCAGGAGGCAGGCGCCTCCGGAGGTGTTGAGTCGGGATCTGTGCCCAATCAGGGAGCGCCACCCTCTCTCGCATAGGAAGGCGCGCCCGGCGCCCTCCTCAAACAGGGCTCGGGGGCTCTTTCTTGGAGAGCCACCGACCTTGCCGGGGTCGCGAGGGAGGCGCTCGGGCACCACTTGGAGGGGTGCTTCCAGGCACGTTTCCCTCAAGAAGGTACAAGGCAAGGAAGACCAAACCCACAGGAGTTCATCGCAAGAAACACCCAGGAGCTGCAGGAGTCAAGAGTCATGCGCGGCAGCCGCCATTTGCCCACCATAGCCCCACATCCAGGCGAGGATGGTGGGCTGCGCGTCTGCGTCGACGTGCCAGGGCTCAACTGAGCCGCGTCTCAGGCGTGCCTCTGCCTTCACGTGTGGGGCGTTGTGAGGGTCCACCTCACAGCTATGTTCACATGCCTTTCGGCCTGCCGGACGCGGTCGCCGCTCAACAGCACCTGCTGAGGAGCATTCTGGAGGCTCAGGAGGTCAGGCATGGTGCGGTCCTGGCGGAGATGGAGAAGGCCCTCGGAGACCCACCTGCACCTCAGGAGCCTCCCGAGGCCCCTGGGTCTAGGGGCTCGTGAGGGTCGACGTCATCATCGCGCATCGTCCACTTCTTCAGCACCACTCCATCTTCAACGGCACCAGGTGACATCTTTCTAAGTTCCGTTTTTAGCTGGGAGCGCCCACAGAGCCGCATCATTCCCAGGCCGTGTGGGTCCGTCCCTGCGGCATGTATCCGTTTTGCTTATGCTTTTTACTTACCTTGTTGGGGGCGCCCCTCGTGCTGCATCATCCCCGAGCAGCTCGGGCCTGGCCCAGCGGTGTTTGCTTTTCCTGCGTCTACTTAAAATGAATTTCCTCCTGCATGCTTAACATATCCGACCTAATCACCTGCTCAATTGCCGGCCACCTATGGAGCCGCTCGCTCTGGCACGACATCTGCGCATGGGTCCATCCCTGCAATGCCGATAAATCTGAGTGGTCAAGCTCTGGCCGCGGCAGCCCCGCAAGGTGCCACCTCACCAGGCCCTCAATGCCCCAATCACTTCCCCGGAGCGACAAAGGTTGGCCGGCAACCATAACAACAGGTCTTGTTTCTCTTCATGGTTGGTGTGCAGGACCTACTCCGGGAGCAACGCTAGGGACATCGCGAGCTATCTCTCCCTCTCTCTGGCATGGACCACTTGCACGTTAAGAGGGGGGGCCTGAGCATCGCGACTCATGGGCTCCTACTGGCTCTCCAGCCCTCACCCCCTGGCCTTGACCCACGGCATCGCGACCTGTCATACCAGCGGCGGCTGAGCTCGCTCGAGGGCCAGGACCTGAGGACATAGAGAATTAAGGAAAGTGCAGGGGAGTGGGAAGAAGATCGCGAGGACCTAACCCAGCAATGCCTCAGCTGCCACCGCTCGGGCCAGGCGCTTCATCGAGGAACTACACCAAACTCAAGATATAAGTCATGCCCTTACAAGAGTTGGACCAACATAGCGCAAAAACCCTCGCCCAGTGCGGCTCTGTCATGGTGACATTACCTTCCTTTCTCGCCCAGCGAGGGCTGCTTGAGCGCTAAAGGGGACCTCCCGAGCATCGCGACTCGGGGGCTCTTACCGGACCTCGGGTTGCTCACCTCCTGGCCTTGACCACGGCATCACGACCTAGCATACCAGCGATGGCTGAAGCCTGCCTGGGGACTGGGACCTATCAACGTAGAGCGCCAAGTCCTCGTGAGGATAGAAAGGGGGAGCCGAGCTGAGACAGGACAAGCACCTCGCATTGATATTAAGGATATAATATTCATAAAAGACATGGCAGACGCCTTACATACCCCCGCGTGGTGTTGCTTCGATTCCTCACAGGGAACAAGAGTACTAATCCTAAGGAACGCTAATCGCCGCACCGCCGCAAGGGACGCCATCATCAATAGTGGGCTGCCCAACGTCGACGCCAACCCCATCCAGATCAGTGGTGTCGGCGGCTGGACGTAGCTGCCCCGCTCCGAGCACCGCGCAAGCTGAGGGGCTCGTAGCTGTTGTCGCTCATCTCCGGAGTCGCGAGGAGCTCGGGGGAGCCACTGAATTCCCCAGCTCCTCCGCTGCTGCCTGAGGAGCTGCTGGAGGGCCGATGGGCAGGCCAGGTCCTCGCCAGTTCGTCGCCCCTGCCGCTCTCCCTGGGGCAGCACTCCAGCCGGCGTCCTTCAGCATCGAAGACCTTGAAGAACATCAGGGAGGCGCCATCGTATTCAAGATGAATTACGAGGGCGCCTACCGTCCGGCAGACCCGGGCGATTTCGCCCCAGCCCCGGGTCATGAAGACCTTGCCCGGAGCGATGACCGCGACCTCCGCTCCGGTTGCAAGGGTACTGCGGTCAGCGTGCTGCAGCCAGAGCTCCAGAGCCCCGCTCGGCGGCATCTCGAAGGCGAAGGAAGGAGGAAGGCGAATCCAAGAGCTTGGAGGCATGGTGGCGTGGAACACGAGCTCGCGAGAGGAGCGCTCGGCATGGACTCTAGGAGGAACGACGTGCACCACCGTGACTCCCTGGCATCGACGGCGGCACCGTCGATGTTGCTCGACACCGTCTCCCCCAGGACCTATGACGCGGGCGTGCAAGGGTAGCGGAAACCCAGGCGACGGCCGCTCGTACCAGGGCCTCGGTGCCTCCTGCTAAGCACCCTCATCTCGGTGGTAGAGGACCGGCCGCTTCTTCGGCGAAAGTGGGTCAGGACCCTCTCGGGCGGCCTTTCCCTTCTCTTCTGCAGAGAACCGGCGGATTGGTGCCATTGGCATAAGGAGAAGCAAGAGCGGGGAAGGAGAAGGAAAGGAGCAGCAGGAAGGGATGGACTGAAGGGGCTCGCCTAGCCCCGTACTTATATCTGGAGGAGGCCAACCGCCGAGCACCACGATCGCAGGTAATCATGACCAGTTTCTCTACATGCAGGGACTTGTCAAGTCGTGCGGGCGTCGAGGCATCATGGGGAAGCGCATACGCCCATGTCCAATCAATCGCCACGCGGCGCCCAAGGCCGCAGGCTGTTAGGGCCCGCGGCGCTTCGCGCTTGCCCCTTTGCTTCCCTGCTAGGCCAAGCCCGGGCGCGCCTTGGGCCCGAGGGCTACTGTCGGTGTTCTGGGAACGGGGGTCCCCAGACTTGCCTGCCTGTGGCCTGCGGCGTGGCTCAAGTGGGGGCCTAGCGCGGCCCATCTTCATCAGCTCAAGCTCAAGACACTCGCGATGGGCCAAGCCTCGTGGGGCGGACGACAGGAAGCTTCCTCAGAGGCAGCCTCGTCAGGCAGGCTTGCGAGGAGGCGGAGAGATCAAAGTGGGGGTACCTCGCGAGGAGCCCGTGACGCAAGCCATGACGTCCGAGACCAGGCGGGTGCCAGGCGGGCGCCGACCTGCGCAATGTCCTTGTTTCCTCTTTGGTGCAAAGGGGGCAAGCACAGGCCAAGGCATCGGGCAAAGGTTACCATTCCGGTGCAACGAGACCAAGACCAGCAGAGCGGCTGGACGGAGGTCAACATGGAGCCCAAGATGGCATCATCACTAGTGCTTTTGGCAGCCGAAGACCACGTTTGGTCGGGATAACTTGTACTAGATGTTCCCCTTCAAAATGGCCAATTGTTGGCGCCCTTCCCGCTCATTATTTGGGAAGAGGCCCAGGGCCCCTATAAATAGAGCTACCTACCACAGAAGGAAGGGGATGACACCAGGGGGGATGAAAGAGAGACATCTAGAAATCTGGTAGAGCCCTAGCAGAGAGAGAGAGAGAGAGACGACTGAACTCACCCTAGCAGTTCATCGCACCAGCTGAAGAAGACCTCCCGCGAGGTTGTTCTTCCCTTGTACTGTTCATCATCAGCCCCTAAGGCAATCCACCACACCACACACTGGAGTAGGGTATTACACCACAACGGTGGCCCGAACCAGTATAAACCTCGTGTCCCTTGTGTTGTTCATTGTTTCCAGCTTAGATCACGCGAGGAGATTGGACGTAGATCGGTAGCGGAGAGATCTCGGTGCGCACCCCAGTGTTCGAACCTCAAGGGTCTACTGGAACCCAAAATCCGATAGAAACGCTGAAGCCTATGTCGACGACATCGTGGTTAAATCTTGCGAGGCAAGAACTTTGATTCAGGATCTGGAGGAAACCTTCACAAGCCTGCGCCAGGTGGACCTGCGGCTCAACCCGGAGAAGTGCTTGTTCGGTGTACCCTCCGGCAAACTGCTGGGCTTCCACGTGTCCCATAGGGGGATCGGGGCTAACCCGGAGAAGGTCAAGCCGATAGAGGACATGAGCCCACCGCAAACTCTCAAGGAAATGCAGAAGCTTGTGGGCTACGTGACCTCGCTAGGGCGCTTCATCTCCAAGCTGGGGGAGCGCGCCTTGTCATTCTTCAAGGTGATGAAGAAGAAGGGCCTGTTCGAGTGGATCCGGAGGCCGACCTCACGTTTCAAGACCTCAAGAGATACCCGACCAGCCCTCCGGTGATGGTGGCCCCTTGCCCCCTCGAGCCCCTGGTGCTTTACCTTGCCGCCACTCCTTACTCCGCTAGCGCGACACGGGTGGCGGTCCAGAAAGAGCGCCAGGCCAAGGGCCTGCCGCGCCGTACCGCACCTCCAGCCTGGGCGGTACGACACTAGGAGGATACGCGGAGGCTGCGACAACGTCAACAAATGATCAGGCCCGGCAGGGTAGCATCCTCGGGAATGCAGAGGCCCTAATGGAAGACTAGGCTCCTGAGGTCCCATCACCTCAGGAGACGCCCCGACCTCCAGCAAGCGCATGCTCCATCGACGCTCCCTCCCTCGTCGAGCATGCAGTATACTTCGTCAGCACTGTGCTGCGGGATGCAAGGGCGTGATACCCCATGTCACAGAAGCTTCTACTCGCACTCCTGGTGGCCTCACGTAAGCTGCGCCATTACTTCCAAGGCCACCCGATCAAAGTCGTCTCGGCTTACCCACTGGAGAGGGTGCTTCGGAGCCCTAAAGCCGCGGGAAGGGTCGCCGAGTGGAATATCAAACTTCAGGCATTTCAGCTCGAGTTCAGCACAACTAGGGTCATCAAGGGGGCCGCCCTGGCCGACTTTGTGGCCGAATGGTCCGATGTCCCGGAACCTGAAGATGGGAGGAGCCCGTCTCTCTCGCCAAGAAGTGAAGCACCAGATTGTTGGGTCATGTACTTCGACGATGCCTTCACGCGCCAAGGCGCGGGGGCTGGAGCTGTGCTCATCTCGCCCACCCAAGATAAGCTCTACAATGCCATGCAGCTCTGCTTCCAGTAGGGCGAGAAGGTCTCCAACAACATTGCGGAGTACGAGGGGTTGATCACCGGTGTGAAGGCAGTGGCGGCCTTGGGAGTGAAGCGTCTCACCATCAAGGGAGATTTCCAGCTCCTCGTCAACTTCTCCAACAAGGTGTATGAACCAAGGGACGAGCACATGGAAGAGTACCACGCGGATGTGCGTAAGATGGAGAAGAAATTCTTGGGCCTAGAACTGCAGCACGTCCCATGCGGCACCAAAAAGGAGGCTGATGAAATCGCCAAGAAGGCGTCAAGGTAGTTACCCCAAGAACCTGGTGTCTTCGAAGAGCGACTCTTCAAGCCTTCGGCTACCCCTGCGGCTGCGGAGACTACATCACCTCGAGAAGAGCTCCCTAAACCACCAACCTCAGGAGCCCCCGCTTGCGGCCAAGCCTCAGGAGCGCGCCTGCTCCTAGCGCTCGAGCCTCGGGAGGGGTGCTGGACCGAGGAATTCAAGGTGTATCTGGTGCATGGGACGCTGCCGGAGAAGGAGGAAGACGCGGAGCGTGTGGCCCGGCAGGCTACGGCATACTACATCCAGGACGGTGAGCTGTATAGAAAACAACCAAATGATGTTTCCTTGAGATGCATCTCCAGGAAGCAGGGGAGCGAGCTGCTGGCTGACATACATGGTGGAGACTGCAGGAATCACTCCTCGTCGCGTACCCTGGTCGGCAAGGTGTTCCGCAGTGGGTTCAACTGGCCCACGACACTCAACGACGCGACTGAATTGGTAAAGTCCTATGAGGCCTACCAATTCCACGCCGAGCAGATCCATCAGCCAGCTCAGGGCCTCCAGACCATCGCGCTCTCGTGCCATTCACGGTCTAGGGGCTAGATATCCTAGGCCCGTTCCCTCGAGCGTCTAGGGGCTACCGCTACCTCTACGTCGTCGTCGACAAGTTCACCAAATGGGCAGAGGTGGAGGCCGTCTGCACCATCCCAGCTGGGTCCGCAGTTAAGTTCATCAAGGGCCTCGTGAGCCGGTTCGGGGTCCCTAACCGCATCATCACTGACAACGGTTCGCAGTTCACTAGCAATCTCTTCAAGACATATTGTGCTAACCTTGGAACAAAGATCTGCTACGCTTCTGTTGCACACCCCAGGAGCGATGGCCAAGCCGAACGTGCCAATGCGGAGGTCCTATGGGGCTTCAAGACCAGGACCTTCAAGAAGAAGCTCGAGGCCTGCGGCAGGGGCTGGCACGACGAGCTCCAGTCCGTGTTGTGGTCTATCCGCACCACCGCCACCAAGGCAACAGGCGAGACCCCTTTCTTCCTCGTCTACAGGGCAGAAGTGGTTCTCCCTAACGAGGTCAGGCATCGCCCCCCATGGGTCCTGGCGTTTTACGAGGCGCAGCGGGATGCCATGCGAGGGATGGACCTCATGCTGGGGGAGGAACGCCACCGTGAATCCTCGCTCCGAGAGAAAGATACCAGCAGGCACTGTGACGGTACCACTGTCGCAGCGTCCGCTCGAGGATGCTTGAGGTGGGTGATCTCGTCCTGAGGCGGGTGCTCTCCAGGGAAGGGCTGCACAAGCTCTCGCCCACGTGGGAGGGCCCGTTTAGGATCGCCCGCGTCTCCAGGCCTGGCACCGCGCGCCTGGAGACGCATGATGGGATCCCCATCCAGAACGCCTGGAACATCCAGCACCTCCGGAAGTTCTACCCATGAAGCAAGGCCTAGTGCATGTGAAGGTCTCTGCTCGTGACACTCTCACGTAATAATGAGTGGGGCTGTACACGCCCCGGAGTCTCAGGAGTGTCGCCCTCGGACCTCGGGGGCTCCCGCCCACGTCCTAGTGGCAGAACTTAGCTCCGTGCTGGTGAGAAGACTAGATTAGGTGCCGGATGCGGCTTTTCATCTGCTTTCTGAAGTTGGCTTGCCCCTTTGCCTTTAATGAAATTTGGAGTTTTGGTGTTTCTCATTGGTTTGGTTGAACCCCCTCTTCTTTCTGATTCTTCCGTCGACCCTTTGTTTCTTCGCTAAGGAGGGCGGCAGTTGCCCGACGCTCTCTCTCGCACGCCCCATCAGGGGGCTAGACAGGAAGTACACGCGTGTGCACTTCCCTCGTCTCCGTGAGGCGTCCTCGTCTGAGCTTGTGTGGTCGGTGCATCCCCCTTTTAGTCTGTGCCCCACGGGTACCGCGACTCAGTGCCTTTGGCCATAACTAGCCCATATCCGAGGCTTTGCGCAAGGAAGGCTATGGATTTCTAAACAAATTTTTGCAGCTTCACGATGTCACCCAAATCAACAACGAGGAAGCCCCACTAGGTACCTAGAGACGCGCGCCCTCATGAGGTCAATGCTAGCCCGGACACATCAAGCTAAGTTACCTCCTCTATACCCGTATAAGGCATAGGTCTCACAACATAACCCGGAAACAATAAACGCACCATACAAGCAACATAAGCACCACGGTTCATTACACGCCCTCGTAGGGCCCAAAATTCGTTTCTGACAATGCAGGGGAAAGGGAAGAAGAGGACAAGCAAAAGCGGCTCCTATGATGCAGCTGCTCATGAGGGTCGGCCCCGCACTCAGCCATGGCCTTCCTCGCGCTTCACCGGGGAGCGACGATGGGATGACCCGCCACCATCCGCGTAGCGGGCCCGACGACGTGGTGGCTGGTCATAGCCGCCACTGCTACAGCTTTCGCCGAAGGAGGAGCTTCCATAGCCGGGCGAACCGCGATCTCCGCTGAGGGGAAGGTCGCCCTCGTGCTCGTCGCGGCCATCCCCAAGGCCAAGCACCTCGCCACCACCGTTGTCATCTTCAGGGCAGCATCCAGCATGATGACCGTCTTCCCCGAACACCCTCACGAAGAGGGTCGCTGCATCGTCGTACTTGAACTGGAGGGCGCACCGCCTGCCCAGGCCACGCGCGTGGGCAAACGTCTACCAGCCACGGGCCAGGGCTACGTTGCCTGTGGCAGAGATCTCCACCACGACCCACGAGGCCTGGCTACAGCAGTCGTCCGCATGCAACCAGAGGCCGTCAGGACCCGAAGCCGCCAGCTCCCCGGCAAAGAAGCACGGAAGCTGGAGCCTGGTGCCGGTCGGGTTCTCCGACCACACAACAAACTCCGGCAGCACCTCCGCGGAGTAGAAGCATGGTCAGGGAGGCCTAGTGACCACGGCACGACTCCCCTCGTCGACGGGACCACCACGCCCCAAGCGACTTCCACCGAGAGGAGAAACGCTGCCTCGGGCGCCCGGAGCGGCACCGGACCCCGAAGAGATCCGTCCTCAACCACGGGGAGCAGCATCGGGGGTCAAGGCGTGCTTGCGAGGGCGAGCACGCACCCTCTTGGGAGAAGGAGAACCAGGCCCCTCTTGGCGAGCCTTTCCCTTCTCCGCGGCAGAGAACCTATTCATCAGCGCCATGGATGTCGCTGCTGGCCCTGAAGCGACGAAGAAGGAGCAAGCAGAACGGGAAGAGATGGGCGACGGGGGCTCCGTCCCCCCTTCCCAATTATAGCAGGAGAAGGCCAACCGACGACCCCCACGATCGCAGGTAATGATAGCTTTTCTGCATGCAACAGGGACTCGTCAAGTCAGGCAGTTGCTGAGGCAGTGTGGGAAAGCAGAGACACCCACGTCTCATCAGCCGCCATGCGTCAATCACGGCCACAGGTGGCTGGGGCCCGCGGCGCTCCGCACCTGCCCTTTGGCTTCGCCTCGAAGCCAAGTGCGAGCACACCTTGGGCCCCGGGGCTACTGTCGGCGTTCTGGGAACGGGGGTGAGGGAGTCCTGGATTAAGGGGTCCTCAGGCGTCTGGACTATGTAACATGGGCCGGACTAATGGGCTATGAAGATACAAGATAGAAGACTCCCTCCCGTGTCCGGATGGGCCTCTCCTTTGCATGGATGGCAAACTTGGCATTCAGATATGTAGATTCCTTCCTTTGTAAAACCGACTCTGTACAACCCTAGGCCCCTCCGATGTCTATATAAACCGGAGGGTTTAGTCCGTAGAGGCAATCATAAACATATAGGCTAGACATCTAGGGTTTAGCCATTACGATCTCGTGGTAGATCAACTCTTGTAATCCTCATATTCATCAAGATTAATCAACCAGGAAGTAGGTTATTACCTCCATCAAGAGGGCCCGAACCTGGGTAAACATCGTGTCCCCCGTCTCCTGTTACCATCGACCCTAGATGCACAGTTCGGGACCCCCTACCCGAGATCTGCCGGTTTTGACACCGACATTAGTGCTTTCATTGAGAGTTCCGCTATAACATCAAAGACAGAATCGATGGATCGCCTTGTCATCAAGGATAGCATCACCTCCGAAGGAGCCCTGGCCTCAGGCCAAACCCTCCGGTTAGGCGACTTTACCATGATCGCCCTTTCATTCGTCAAGCAGATGATGACTTCTCAGGTCATCGAAAATCGCCTCCGTGTTAACTCCGAATACTCCGAACGGATGGATCCGGCGGAGTTGTCGTCTTTAAAAGAACTCCTGGATCACATCGCCTTCATGGGGGTCGCCACAGACTATGAACAGATTGGGCTTAAACCCGATCAGAGAGAAATCAAATATCCGCCGATCACCCATCAGATAGCGATCATAGAGGAGCAAAACAACAACTCTTCCTCTATGTTGAAGACGAACTATGTTTGGATTTCCGAGCTCGAAGAGCCGGATACCTGTCTGCAGAACGACACTCCCAGTCCTCTGAACCTAGAGCCAGACGTTGGGCCTGGAAAATCAGCTGACATCCCGGAGCCCGAACTATTAAGCTCGGAAGTTTTTCAAACTCCGGATCCCAAACTGGGCCAGGGTTCGGATTTTAAGCCACCCACCCACCACAAGAAATGTTCGCCAAGAAATTACGACCCTCCGGATATATGCAACCTGATGTACATACGACAATAGTCTCAGGAAATAGTCCATCACTTTTGGGCCAGGTTCCTCCTTGTCAAAGACAAGATTAAAGATTGCCACGACGAGGACGCGATTTTAGTAATCTGCAATAATTGCGCGGACGAAGGAATCCTCAATGCCATCAACCGCCATCGCGTATTACACTTCGCTGACTTGGCAACTATAGTACAGAAGTACTGCACAATGGAAAGCGCCTGGAAAACTTAAACAACTCGCTGGGAACCCTTGATTTCCGCTCAACCCTCGGGCGGGCGAAAAGGGTGCACCCTCGCATGGCACCCGGCCCCATATTGAAGAAAACTAAGCCCATTACAGGATGCGGAACTGTTCTGGAGGGATGGCTCAATAAGCCATGCAAAATACACATGACACCGGAAACTGGACCAACCCACAGCCTTAGAGCATGTTGGATACTCCGGCAAGTGGCCAAAAGCGGCGAGGATATCCTCACCAGAAACACCTCAGAGCAACGTCCCCCAGACAACAACAACCTTAGAGTATTGACGGTCTTCAAGACCTTCGATTCAATCAATCGGCGCAAGAGGGCACTCTGCGACCTCGCCGAAATCTGCCAAGTAGCAGCAATAAACCCCTGGAATGACACGGACATAAATTTTAATGCCAGTGACAAACCAAGACTCCGATCAGTCCGGACACCAGCCGCCTTGGTCCTCAATCCAATTGTGGATGGCTTTCGGATCACTAAAGTGCTCATGGACGGCAGCAGCAGGCTAAACCTCATTTACGTGGACACACTCAATAAAATGGAAATAGACAGGAGCCGCATCGAGCAAAGTAATACGGCCTTCCGAGGAATTATTCCTAGCCGGGAGGCGCAATGCATGGGGAAAATTACACTTGACGTGGTATTCAGCACGCCGGAGAACTATCAGTTCGAAGAGATAACCTTCCAAGTGGCCCCTTTCAACAGTGGATATCACACCCTATTGGGGCGAGATGCATTCACACACTTTCAAGCTATACCTCATTACGGGTACATGAAGCTCAATATGCCCGGGCCCAACGGTATTATCACTCTCACCAGTGATCCGGACATAGCCCTCCGGGCCGAAAACAAAACCGCATCCCTGGCCCTCGAGGCACTGTCCGAGGCCCTCGCGGCCGAAGAGTTAACCGCACTACGCTCCATGGTGGATAGGGACGACATAATTCTTGACAAGCACCCCAAATCCACCTCTTTTAAACCAGCAGACGAAATAGTCAAATTTCAAGTCCACCCGATGGACCCTAATTAAGAAGATAACTTCCATCGGGGCACAGCTGGACCCAACGGTTGACGCTGCATTACGAGCATTCCTGCGTGAAAACTGTGATATATTTGCCTGGCACCCTTCTGATATGCCAGGGATCCCACGAAGGTTGGCCGAACACAACCTCAATATATTGAAGGGATATAAGCCGGTCAAGCAAACACTACGGCGCTTTTCCGAACCCAAACGACAAGCTATGGGGGAGGAGCTGGCCAAGTTAATTGAGGCTGGGTTCATTAAAGAAATAAAACACCTGGGCTGACTAGCAAACCTGGTGATGGTGCCCAAGAAGGATAAATCCTGGCGCATGTGCGTCGATTTCAAAGACCTCAACAAAGCCTGCCCTAAGGATCCCTTCCCCCTCCCCCGCATTGACCAGATTATCGATGCTACCGCAGGACATGACTCACTGTGTTTCCTCGACGCATACTCCGGATACCCGTGACACCCAAATAATTAAGCTATAGTAATTCCCTGCTGATGATTCCACATCATTGCTATTACTGTAGTTAATCTCACGGTGGTTCAGTCCTGTTTGAATTCAAAATTCAAAATCAATTAAGACAAATAAAGTTTTGAAATGTCAAAACTAAAATGTTCAAAGTGTGGCAGATAATCCCTGGATATTATCATGTTGAAGCCCATATTTTATAAAGTTTCGAAATGCCCAAAAATGGATAAAACAGTGGCTAAAACAAATATTTGAATGCCTTTTAAATTATTAAATTCCTAAATATTTTATTTTGTGCCAAAATTTTTGTAGAAGAGAGTTATTTTGAACAAGCCAGTTTTATATTTAGTAAAACTATTTTTGCTAATTAAAATAAAAGGCAAAACGAAGAGAAAAATAGAAATAGAAAAGAAAAAGGATAAAGGAAAAGAACCACTACACTGCTGGGATCTATGCGTGTACAGAACGGCCCAGCCTACCAACGCTCTTGTCGTCAACCTACTGCTCATTCGAGGCGCTCTGGAGGCAGCGCGTGCGTCCATGGGGTGGATCCTCCATGTGCCGCGCATCCGCTGACGCCCTGGGTGGATAAGACCATCCCCAACCCTAGCCACTCCCGTTCCTCTTACTCGTCTCCCCACTCCTCGATTCTCTATACGCGAGAGTAGCCGCTGCCGCATCGACGTGATGCACGTGGCCACCGGCCTCCCCACGGCCAGCCGAGGTGCCCAGGAGGACCGCCACTGTTGTCCTCTTCGACTACGAGGACCCGGACGAGCTCGGACGCCCATGAGCCGCCGCCTTCATCGAGAATCGCCGACAGCATCCGCCGCTCACCTCGGGTCGATCCACTCTTCCTCGCCCTCCCGACTACTCTGGACATCTCCCCACACCCTCTGTGAGCTCCTCATCCTCCCTAGCCTTCTCTTGATCTTCCCCATGCCCGTAGATGCAGTCCGGTCGAACGCGGCCTCCCTGTCCGTGACCACGCTCGCTCTCTTGAAGGTCACACGCGCGCGTCCCCTCCCCGTGCTCGCCTGTCGGCGCTGCGCGACTGCCGCGCTCTGCCTCTGCTCACCGTAGCCGCCATGCCCGGCTTGCCTCCCACCGACCCATGCTTGCCTATGAGTGCTACGCCACCCACGCGCGTTGGGACGCGCCCAACTCCCGCTACCGCTCCTGCAGCCCGTCCGCCCCAAGCTCGCCGTCGCCTGTCCGACCGCGGCCTCGCCTTGTGTGTGCGTCGCGTGCATCCTCCTGCAGCCATCTATGCATGTTGCCGCTGCCGCTTGCGCTGCCTGCTGCTAGTGCGGCTGCTGCTTTGCTGTAATAATACTTGTAGCTACTATAGCTACTAACTAGCTTTCCAATTTTTACATCGAGTAAACCAGTGGGCAGCCCCTAAACTACAGATAAACAACTATTAACAAGGCTAAGAAAAATATGATTAGAAAGTATACGTGACAAACTCCATTTTATCCCACTGGGCCAAACCATTTCGATGTATGGATTAAATCCTATGAAAATCGCAAAGTGGTATGTTCTGTTAACAGAAAAAAAAGAAAAACAGCTTTATTTGCATAGCTACTTTAGAGCTGTTGATGGTCAAGCAAATGAACTCTAATATGGATGAAAGTGATACTAACATGTAGATCACAGAAAAATGCTCGAAATTGTTATAAGGAACAAAATCATAGGAGGTACAGATCCATAGTTGTAGCCTTTTGAAAACAGCTAAAAGATGTTTAAAACTTACAAATTCTCAGACTTAGCAAAATTTCAGGGATTTTTTCTGGGTATTGTTAAATCTTTGAAAAATCATAGAAAATAATCCGTAACTCGGATGAAAAAGTTTTATATATGAAAGTTGCTCAGAACGACGAGACAAATCTGAATACGTAGTAGATTCATCCGCCACACGTCCCTATCATAGCGAACATGCAACAATCCCCCTCCATTTCATCTGTCCGTAAATGCCAAACACCGGGAACACTTTTCTGGATGTTTCCCCCCTTCGCGGGTAGCACCTAGTACTGCGTTATGTCACCCCTATCACCGCGTATTGCCTTGTTATGTTTTGTGATGTTGTGTTTGCTCTGTATTTACTGTTTCCTCCCCTCTTCTTCTTCGGTAGACTATGAGACTGACACCGCCGCTGCCCCGATCGACTACGTTGTTAATGACCCCTTCTTGCCAGAGCAACCAGGTAAGCCCCCCTTGATCACCAGATATCGCCTATTATTCTTTCTACTGCTTGCATTAGAGTAGCGTAGCATGTTACTGCTTTCCGTTAATCCTATCCTGATGCATAGCCTGTCATTGTTGCTATAGTTATTGATACCTTACCTACAATCCTAAATGCTTAGTATAGGATGCTAGTTTATCATCAGTGGCCCTACATTCTTGTCTGTCTGCCATGATATACTATCGGGCCATGATCACTCGGGAGGTGATCATGGGTATATACTTATATACATAATATATGATACTTGTGGTAACTAAAGTCGGGTCGACTCGTAGAGTACGCGCGAGTGATTCACGGATTGGGTCCGAAAGGACATTTGTCCCGACGGCCGTCTGAGTGGATCTTTGTGGCGGAGCGATAGGGCAGGTTGAGACCACCTAGGAGAGAGGTGGGCCTGGCCCTAGCCGACATCCGTGGTTAATTCAATTAACATGCTTAACGAGATCTGGGTATTTGATCTGAGTCTGGCCACTGGCCTATACGCACTAACCAACTACGCGGGAACAGTTATGGGCACTCGACGTCGTGGTATCAGCCGAAGCCTTCATGACGTCAGCGACTGATCGGCATGCGCCGGATTGGATTGGAACGCCTGCACTTGTGTTAGGGAGGCTAGGTCTGTTTTCGGCCGCCCTCGCAACGTGCAGGTGTACAATGGGCGATGGGCCCAGACCCCTGCGCCATAGGATTTAGACAGGCGTGCTTACCTCTCTGTTGTGCCTAGGTAGGGCAGCGACGTGTTGATCATCTGAGGCCGGGCATTGACCCAGGGAAGTGTGTCCGGTCAAAGGGGATCGAGCGTGTTGGGAAATGTGGTGCAACCCTGCAGGGAAGTTTATCTATTCGAATAGTCATGTCCCTCGGTAAAAGGATGAACCAGAGTTGTACCTTGACCTTATGACAACTAGAACCGGATACTAAATAAAATACACCCTTCCAAGTGCCAGATACAACCAAGTGGTCGCTCTCTCACAGGGCGACGAGGAGAGGATCGCCGGGTAGGATTATGCTATGCGATGATACTTGGTGAACTTACCATCTACTCTCTTCTTCTGCTGCAAGATGGAGGCTGCCAGAAGTGTAGTCTTCGATAGGACTAACTATCCCCTCTTATTCTGGCTTTCTGCAGTTCAGTCCACATATGCTACCCTTTTTCATTTGATACCAATGCATACATATTTAGTGTAGCTCCTTGCTTGCGAGTACTTTGGATGAGTACTCATGGTTGCTTTGCTCCCCCCTTTTTCCCCTTTCGATACCCGATTGTTGCGACCAGACGATGGAGTCCAGGAGCCAGACGCCACCGTCGACGATGACTCCTACTACACTGGAGGTGCCTACTACTACGTGCAGGCCGTTGACGACGACTAGGAGTAGTTTAGGAGGATCCCAGGCAGGAGGCTTGCGCCTCTTAAGGCAAACTTTTTAACTTAGGTTTGTACTCAGATATTGTTGCTTCCGCTGACTCGTCTGTATTCAAGATTATGCATTCGAGCCCTCGAGGCCCCTGGCTTGTAATATAAAGCTTGTATTATTTTAATTTGTGTCTAGAGTTGTGTTGCGATATCTTCCCGTGAGTCCTTGGTCTTGTTTGTACACATTTGCGTCTATGATTAGTGTATGGTCAAATCGGAGGCGTCACAATATCATCAAATCAAAATGAAGGAGTCCGATCAAGCCGCAACGGCATTAATTACCCCATACGGGCCTTTCTACTTCCACACTATGCCCTTTCGGCTTAAAAACGCCGGCGCCACCTACCAACGCATGATACAAACATGCCCGGAGAAGCAAATCGGCAAGACAATTGAAGCATACGTAGATGACGTCGTCATCAAGACTAGGCACGTTGAGGCATTAATAGACAGTCTTCAAACATATGACATCAAGCTTAATCCGGAAAAGTGTGTTTTCGGCGTTTGCGCTGGAAAACTGCTGGGCTTCATCGTTTCTAATAGAGGAATTGAGGCAAATCCAGCCAAAATCCAAGCTTTGTCACAATTGGATACACCAAGACCTTAAACGGGTCCAAAAGCTAGTCAGATGCATAGCAACATTAAGCCGCTTTATCTCTAGACTAGAAGAAAAGGTATTGCCACTTTATCGCCTTCAATGATGCACCGACCACTTCGAGTGGACGAATACAGCAACGACTGGACTGGAAGAAATAAAGGCTCTTTTAGCGAGCAACCCAATCCTAGCCACGCCAAACGTCGGCAAACCAATGTTATTATACATATCTGCAACTCATCAGGTGGTGAGCGTGGTGCTCGTCGTTGAGCGAGAGGAGGACGGACAGAAATTCCCACTTCAGAAACCGGTATACTACGTATCCACCGTCCTCACACCATGCAAATCCCCGTACCCTCATTACCGAAAGATAGCATATGCGGTCTTCATGGCATCCCGGAAGCTACGACACTACTTCCAAGAGTTCTCGATAACGGTGGCTTCTGAAGTACCACTCAATGACATAATAAACAACCGCGATGCTACGGGCCGGATTCCTAAGTGGGCCATTGAGCTCCTGCTATTCGATATAACATACAAACCACGCCGGGCCATTAAATCCTAAGGATTGGCCGACTTCATCGCCGAATGGACAGAGGCCAAACTCCCTAAAGAGTATGGCACATATTCCAACTGGGTCATGTACTTCGATGGTTCTAAAATGCTGGCCGGTTTAGGAGCAGGCGTCATTTTCACATCCCCCACTGGACACACAGTCCAGTACGTACTCCAAATATTATACACAGACTCCAACAATGCAGCCAAATATGAGGCCTTATTGCACGGTCTTCGGATGGCCACCTCCATGGGAATACAACGCCTGGAGGTACGCGGGGATTCAAATCTTGCAATATCCTAAATAAATGAGACTTTGATGCCGAGGATCCGAAGATGGCGGCCTATCATAACGCCGTACTCAAAATATCAACTCGGTTCGAGGGACTCGAGTTTCATCATGTGGCTCGAGAAAGCAATCGAGCGGCAGATGTCCTTGCTCGCATGGGCGCCAAGCATGACCCCGTCCCGCCTAACATCTTTTTGGAAAGGCTCTTCAAGCCATCCGTGGTGTGGCAGGATGAGAGTGGCAACACTAGTCCGGATCCGATTATACCCCCAGATTCCGAACACAATACCGATATCATCGGGGGCTCAGCCACAGAAATTACACTATCAGCCCATCTAACAATGGTAGTAATTGCCCCATGGACCGAACCCTTCTTGGCCTACCTTAATAGGCGAGAGCTCCCTGAGGACCAGAATGAGGCTCGCTGCATTGTTCGGTGCTCGAGAGCCTACAAGGTCCATGACGGAGAGCTCTACAAGAAAAGTGCTACCGGAGTCTTTCAAAGATGTACCTCCAAAGAAGAAGGACGACAGCTCCTGGCTGAAATCCATGCTGGTCTCGGCGGTCACCACGCCGCAGCTCGAGCCCTTGTAAGTAAGGCCTTCCGTATAGGTTTCTTTTGGCTGACGACCCGAGCAGATGCACAGGACCTGGTCCAATTGTGTCGGATGCCAGCTCTTCGCCAATCAAAGCCATATGCCGCCTACCGCTCTACAAACAATCCCCATTACTTGGCCTTTTGCGGTCTAGGGGCTTGATATGGTAGGACCCCTCAAAGGAGGCAGCCATAAGAAAAAAATACCTGCTAGTCATGGTAGATAAATGCACCAAGTGGATAGAGGCCAAACCAGCGAAAACGGCCAAAGCTGGACCGGTGATAGACTTTATATCCAGTGTCGTGCACCGTTATGGTGTCCCACATAGCATCATCACCGATAACGGCTCCAATTTCACAGCTTATGAAGTGTAATCCCTATGTGCTAAATTGGGCATTAAACTCGATTATGCCTCTATCATCCACAAACAAACGGTCAAGTCGAACGAGCTAATGGTCTTATTATGAGCGACATTAAGCCTAGACTAGTGCGGTCATTGAAAGAATCAAACAAGCACTCAGTTGAGGAGCTCGACTCCGTACTCTAGGGGCTGCGGACCATGCCCAATTGCACTACAGGATACACACCATTCTTCATGGTGTACGGCGTAGAGGCCGTTTTGCCCTGTGACATCATTCATGACTCTCCTCCAGTGCGCATGTATGAAGAGAGAGAAGCCGAGTTGGATCGGCAGGACAGTCTAGATGCCTTGGAGGAGGAGCGCGACGTTGCAAAAGCCCGTTCTGCATTTTATCAACAACAGGCTCACAGATATCAAAGCAGAGAGGTGCGGGCCAAGACTTATAATGTTGGTGAACTCGTTCTACGCTTGCCAGAAAAAAGAAAAAGGACAAACTCGAGCCCAAGTGGGAGGGTCCCTTCATCATCGATGAAGTTCTCACTGGAGGAGTGTACCGCCTGCATGATGCATCGGACAATCGCCTAGAGCCGAAGCCGTGGAATGCGGCCAGACTCCGAAGATTTTACGCCTAGAGTCGGACTCTTTGTTCGTTTTTCTTCTCCCTTTGTGTCCATTTTTCCCTCTCTCTAACCTTTTTTGTCTAGCTTTAAGCTCTTGTTTGACTAAACCGCAAACCTACGACGTACACATCCTTAAATGTACACGCTCATAATACCTGGGGGCTTCTCTTACAAGAAGCTTATTATTATTATTATTTTACGAGCATCAAGCTCCCCACACATGTGTATTTTTTCTCATATGTACCTTTTCTTCGCCGTTATATGCACCGTTATGACTTAAGTTTTTGCCAAGCTAGGTTGCCTGGCTCCTGTGCTTATGCCCTACGTCCCCGTTTGTTCGGATAGGGGATAAAGGGAGCACCTTTGCGATTGTTATAGCCGGGTCATCCGGACTTGTACCTCAAACTGGGTGAAGCCGAAAGCTAGCGTTCTTAAGGGAATATTCGGTCAGCGGACTAAAGACGTTATACCCTATTTACATCATGAACCCCCAGATGATACGTACACTGCGATTTTTTGATCACAATTTGGACATGCAAACTAACGCATGTTCACCCAGGGAAAGGAACCCTTAATGGAACTATTCTCCCTAGAAGATGTTTCTTACAATCAACAAGTAATATAACATAGCTAGCCGGACACAACTTGTATGTTCAAGCAACTATGACCCCTACGCCTGGTTTCCACGCATACCCCGGTCTATATTACCATTACAGTATTCGGAAACACTCCGAGCCTTCGGGTCCAGAGGTCAAAGCAAAAAGGTCTGCCCTGACAATCGTTTTACAATCCGGTTAGGGACAAATTTGTCAATAGAAGTGCATAGTCACTTGGACTCAAAAACGTCTTCCTCTATGCCATATAACATGTTATCTAGCTTACAATCCTGTTGGTATTACTTGGCGGCTATCTTTACTTGGTCATATACCAGACTAACTGGAATTTCTTTTCCATCTGACCCCCGAGGTCCGACCTGGGCCATATGATTCGGATCAAGCTTGGTGTACCGTGTTTTTATGATGGCTCAGGTCTCTTGCACACCTTCTCGGCATGCCGATATCTTCCATAATCGAAAGTGCCTCCGAGCTCCCTGGAATGTCTTCACAAGCTCCTCCATACCTCCTGGAGGAGAGGCGGATGGCCACAAAGCTTTGGCAATTCTCCGCATTGCTTGCTAAGATCGCTCGTGCAGTTGGGACAGCTCTTACAGGAGGTCACCTTGAGAGCTGGACATTTACTCTTCGGGACGGCCAGTCAGCATACCTGCAGACATCAATTTGTTAGATCATTTCTTTGTTGAATTACATAAAGGTAAGGTCAAAATCATACTGAATATGCCGCCTCGTAGCCTCCTATTCTCCTTAATGGCGTCAGCTAGCTGGGCTCGCACATCTTTTAGTTCTTCGCCAAGCAGGGTATTGGAATCCTGCAACTTGTTCTTTTCATCCCTGACCCATGTCAGCACACGTTCGCCTACTGCCAGTTGCCTTTTGGCCTCTTGTTCGCCCACCTGTGCAACTTTTAGTTCCCCTTCCAGTTGATCTGCTGATCCTGTCATCGGAAATGCAACAGTATTAACATTACTGGTATATGATTACATTTTTCAGGATGGAAGGGAATATTACCAGGCGTCGCCTTCTTGAATTTCTCCAGTTCGGTAGTAACCACAGCCAGCCAGGTCTGAAACTTTTCCAGCTCTTGAGACAGCAGGCTATTCTTCTCCGTGAGCGCCTGATTATACAATGATCCTTAAATCAGTTGTGTCAACTGCTTCAAGTCTCGGGAGCTACTGGTATATGATTACCAAATATGTACTTACCCGCATATCTTTTAAATGCTGGTCCATGGCTCTGGCAAGCCCATCCCGAGCAGCTCGGATGTATGCATCGGCCGAGCTGAAGGCATTGAACGCCTCTTTAAAAAGATGGGGTCGCGGAGAGCAGCCTTCCGGCGCTGATGATTCATGGCACTCTCCACTTCGGCATTTGTGACGGACACATCATCCGAGTCGTCTGTGGAAGGACAATCCGGCATCACTCTTGTGTTAGCCTCCCTCCATAAAGCAGGGTCTAGAACCTGACTGGTGGAGGTGCGACCGGCAGGATCCCCAGACATAGTCCAGTGAACGGTCTTCCTGATAAGACACAGCAGGCAGTGTCACAGTTCGATGTGACTGCTTGAGGGCACATTTAAAAAGCCATGCCTCTTTGATGAAGGCTCGGCCGTGTTGTCATTTGCCTTCCTCTTCGAAGACTTGCCCGGCGTGGGCGCCATTCTCTTATGAGACGCCTCTGTTGCAGCATGGCGCGTCGAGCGCCTCCCCTTTGGAGCACGAGACAGTGTGGTGGGTGAGGCATAACGAGGAAGCTCTTTTGGAGGAATTATCTCCTAATTACTTATGTGTGAGGCAAGAAGGAGGCCGGGATAGTTGGCCATGATGGCCACTTCTGTGCCATCATAGTTCGCCTGGTAGAATACTCCCTCCTCAAGCTCTACAAATATGTCTGGATCCTCCTCGAATCTGGGGTCAAGGTCCCGGTTATGGCCCTCCGGCTGTGGGGCGGGGCTATGGATCCCCGCGTGGTAACCTTCCGCCATTCCTGTTACAAGTGGACGGGTTAGTGTCAATTGAAAGTGGCTCAAGGAAAGGATTGAGTAATGTGGTGGGAGTAAAACTCACCCAGCTAGGAGGATTGTACATGGAAAATCCCTCTTGATGCGTAAGACGGGTGAACTCCTCTTTTTCCCATTTATACAGGTCGACCAATATTGCGGCCAAGGCGGTGAGGGAATCCGGACCCTTTCGTCCATACTGGGAGGCGTCATTTCCCCCATTATAGTGCCACATGGGGAGCCCCCTGAATTGGAGCGACTGAATGCCTCGAGCTAAGGAAGTGGCCATCACCTCGATTATTGATAATCTGGACTGGGCGAGTGCCCTTATCTTGCCCATTAATTGTTGTACTTCCACACTACCCTCCTCCTCTAGGCTTCGGGGGTGCCAGCTATGGCGTTTCTTCAATGGAGCACTGGAAAATTCGGGAAGACCCATTCGGACTGGGTCGGGGAGAGCGACGTCCTCAATATAGAACCATTCTGAGGGCCACTCCTCGCACGCCTTCTTTGGCGTGCTAGACAGGTATCCGGTCCCGGTTATGCGCCATACTTCGGCGCCGCCCACCTCGAATATAAATCCCTTTTGGATACGAGGGACGAGGCAGAATAGTTTCCTCCATAACTCAAAATGGGCCTCACAGCCCAGGAACAGCTCGCAAAGAGCGACAAAACCCGCGATATGCAGGATGGAGGCAGGAGTGAAGTTGTGCAGCTGGAGGCCATAGTACTCCAGGAGACCTCGAAGGAAAGGGTGGATTGGAAATCTGACACCTCTCAATAAGTAGGAAACAAAGCACACTCGTTCCCCCTGGTTGGATTGGGGAAATTTTCTGCCTGGGCCTCACTATCGAAGGAGGTGAATCCTGCCCGAACAGGGACTAGATCCATGGGGAGAAGAAATCCCTGCGTTTGAAGCTTAATCAGCTGATCGTGGGATAGAGAACATCTCTCCCAATTGCCTTTTTCGGAGCCATGGGGGCGGGAGGAAGAACTAGGAACTCTAGCCATGTTGGGATGGTTTCTCCTAGCGAGCTCTAAGGATTTTCCGCTCGATGTGGAATGGGATCTGAGATCCAATCTCTTTAAATAGATTCCTTTCTTACATGGTCGGGGTGTTATGTGCAAAAAATACCCTAACCTCTTGTATCCGCTCGACAGGTGGAAGCAGAAGCAATAAAGGCGCGGAAGCCAAAGGGTGTGACATTAAAACACAAACCGAGTACAACTTTTCAGGTCAGGTACTTTGAAGTAATCGGAGAAGGAACCCGCCTTGCAATACTGAAGACAATCAACATGCCAGGTACATCGTCATTGAAGCCTGATTCGGGGGCTACTAAGGGTGTCCTGGATTAAGGGGTCCTCTGGCGTCCGGACTATGTAACATGGGCCGGACTAATGTGCTATGAAGATACAAGACAGAAGACTTCCTCCCATGTCTGTATGGGACTCTCTTTTGCGTGGATGGCAAGCTTGGCATTCGGATATGTAGATTCCTTCCTTTGTAAAACCGAGTCTGTACAACCCTAGGACCCTCGGGTGTCCATATAAACCAGAGGGTTTAGTCCGTATAGGAAATCACAAACATACAGGCTAGACATCTAGGGTTTAGCCATTACGATCTCGTGGTAGATCAACTCTTATAATCCTTATATTCATCAAGATCAATCAAGCAGGAAGTAGGGTATTACCTCCATCAAGAGGGCCCGGACCTGGGTAAACATCGTGTCCCCCGTCTCCTATTACCATCGACCCTAGACGCACAGTTCGGGACCCCCTACCCGAGATCTGCCGGTTTTGACACCGACAGGGGGTCCCCAGACTTGCCTGCGTGCGGCCCACGGCGTTCCTCCTCCAGCGGCCTGGTACGGCCCATCTTTAGAAGCAAACACTCAGGACCCTCGCGAGGGGCCAAGCCTCACGAGGCGAATGACACAAGACCTCCTTAGGGGCAGCCTCGCTTGGCTAGCTCGCGAGGAGTGGAGATATTAAGGCGAGGGGAACCTCGTGAGGTTCCCGTGACGTGAGCCATGAAGACCAAGGCCAGGCGGGTGCCAGCGGGCGCAGAGCACCAGTTGCCTCTTTGGTGCTAAAGGAGCAGGCACAGGCGAGGAGTCACGAGGCATTAGTCAAAGGTTTCCATATCGGTGCAACAAGACCAAGACCAGCAGGACAGCAGGACAAAGGTCATCGTGAAGCCCACGACGGTGTCATCACCAGAGCCTTTGGCAAGCGAAGACTACCTTTTATCAGGATAGCTTGTACTAGTTGTCCCCCTTCAAATTGGTCGTTGTGGGACCCCTTCCCGCCTAATATTTGGGAAGAGGACCAAGGCCTCTATAAATAGGACTAGCCATCACCTTAGGAAGGGGATCAGATCCACTCCACCCTTATACGCACCAGCTCACCAAGCTCAAAAACATCTCCCCTCAGGAGGCTGTTCTTCCCTTGTACTTGTTCATCCTCAGCCTACAAGGCAATCCACCACACCACACTAGAATAGGGTATTACACCACATCGGTGGACCGAACCAGTATAAAATCTTGTGTCCCTTGTTCTTCGAGTTCGGCGAGCTAGGTTTTCAGATCAGTGCGAGAACGTGAGGGGGAAGGAAAGATCTTCGTGCGCACCCCAGTGTTCGAACCTTGAGGGTTTTGCCGGAACCCGAAATCCAACAGAAACTATTTTATGCTTGTTGTTGGATATGTTGGCTATGTATATGTGTTGGATGAAACCAGTTGCTATATATATGTGTTGGATGATCTTATCCATATGGCAAAGATATGATTTGGTATGTATATGTGTTGGTATGCTTGTCGAAAGTATTTTCATATGTGTGTGTCTGTCTATATATCTCTCCCTAATAATAAAGCACGGATTGAGTCTCCGAGTTCACCATCGCGCCTTTTTGCAAAATAGTCCCTATGATTTTTAGAAATTAAACCCGCCATCCCTATTTTAGTGAATCTGGAAAAAACGTTTTCTTTTTCTCTATTCGCGGCGAGGACCTACAGCTGTTGAACATCGCGGGGTCACGGGAGTGGACACAAGGCGGCGCGACGGCGACCCTGGCGGCTGCAAGAGGAGGAGGCGCATGGCGCAGTCCGACAGACGGAGGCAACAAGGGGAGTAGGTCTTGGGCAGGAAGCAGAGGAGCCGCAACATCGACGATGGGGCGGACGAACGGCCGCTCCTCTCGCCAAGCAGCAAGAGGAGGAGGCGCATGGCAGTCCGACGAACAGAGGCGGCAAGGGCCGCCAGCCTTGGGCACAGGAGAAAGAGCAGCTGCAAACAGCGAGGCGGCGGCACC
>NC_041388.1:155609614-155622416 GCF_002162155.2 Triticum dicoccoides
GGGGCTTGGGGAGAAGCGGGGCCGAGTGCGCAGTACGAGTCTGACCAGAGGCGGAGGACGGAAAAAAATTAAGGTGGGGCGAACTCTTAAGTAAAAAAATGATGCAAAATCATAATAGTCAATACACACTAACAATGCGTGCACATTTATATTTTCATGTGATTCTCAACAGAATATACATGCTCTTCTTCCGTGAAATTCACTTGACCTTGATGAGTGGCATGTGTCGAAGCACATAGGTGCATGGAATGGAGCTACTGCTAGTCTGCTACTACCAAGTACTTCGAAATATTTTTTTCAAATATATAGTTCACAACACTAAATTGTGAATAAAAATCTAAAATCATTACAATTGTATATTACAAGCTACTAAAAGATGCTACTGAAATTTAGAGATATACCCCTCCCCTTTGGCTTTGCTATCCCCTTCACTTTCAGTTGGGGACGACGCTACGCCGCACTGCGTTCTACTGGCTGTGAAGGATGCGAAGTTGAGCGTTGGCTTCTAAAGCCCTAGAACAAGTCCACCGGAAGTTGTACATATGTACGTGTACGTGCAAAGCTAGAAGAAGCAAGCAACCTAACAGCTTGATTGGTAGCTTGATCGATCTTCCTTGGAGCAGCGCATGCACGGCTAGGCAGAACCACACGTAGGTACGCGACCTGGTAGAGACTAGCTCGTAACTGATCGGATCGACTTGATCTCAACGGAAAACTCACGGCTACTCGCGAACTAAAAACTCGCGCCAGCCCAGAGATGCACATGCATACGTATAAGAAATTTTTACCAATGATTCAAGGTATGGCGGCCGCCAGCCCTTGCCCATTGGAGTCCTCCGCCAGTGAGTCTGACGACGCACAAGGCGGGGGTGCAGGTGATGGGGATCGGGCGCGGGGTCGGGACCGAGGCCATGCCTGCTCTCCTGTGTGACGGCGCGGTGGGGAACGAGGAAGGAGAGACTGAGAGAGGATGTAATTGGGTAAGAGGCTAGGGCTAGATAGGAAATTAGGTGGGCCTGGGAGGTTAGATGGGCCGGCATGGTCTGCTGGGTTGTGCTGCTCCATTTACAGAAAATAAGAACAAAGGTGCTGGTGCTGGACCGCACGGAGCGAGCTCGTCTGCAGAGGAGCCTGACATGGCTGCCTTGGGATTCTCATAATTTTTATCAACCCATAATTATTTTTCTGATTTTAATTAATGTAAAGAAAATCCGCAAGACCAGCGCGTGTGTTAGCGTACACAATATTTGTTCTCCATACTATGCGGACGTTGCTAGATTTGCCACATTTTTATTGTCTAATGTAGGTATCTTAAAATAAGCATTGTATGTACAACATTTTTATTATCAGTGTGGTAATCTAAAAATAAAGTTGTTCACCCAATTAGTTGACTAGGATTCACATCGCAAGTTTAGAACTAGCATGCGAACCAACATGTGATTGAATGGTTAGGTGGACAGTATTCCCAGCCTACCAGGGTTCAATTCCTATACTCGATATTGGTGATTGCATGATTATGTTCATTCAGTGAGGGGAGACCGACTATGAGGAGCCTCAGGTGACTTCAAAAAATCTCAAGATGTTATGCCGGCTCAATTTCTCAGAGTGTTCATATGGATAGGATGTGCGTGCATGGTAAGTGTATGTTCGTGTATGTGAACGAATTCGATTTTACTGTGTTATGTTAAAAAAAAATTAGCTAGCACCCCAAAGAATTCTATCATTAGTTGATATATTATATTTGTCATTATACAACTATTCCTCTATCCGTTCAACCTAATTGATGATAATTGGTGTTTTCTTCTTAATGAAGCACGCCAACTTTTCTCTACCGTTGCAACGCACGGGCCTGTTTGCTAGTATATATATATGAAATTATGTCAAATTGAATGAATAAAAGAAAAGACAGAAAAAACAGGGGCAATATAGACTCTTTGTCGTTTGCTGACGGACGACAAAGAGCTTTGACATTAGCTAGCAGACGACAAACATGCCACGTGTCAGCTACCTGTGCAACCTGGGCCAGTAGGCCGGCTATTTGGATGCTTTGCCATCTACCAGCGGATGACAAAGACCATTGAATGTTTGCCCTCAGCCAGCTGACGGCAAAGCTACCAAATAGGCCAGCCCCTAGGTGTTGCCATGTGGCACCCTGTGTCGTCCACTGGCGGATGACAAAGATTCAGTGCTATTTGCCGTCCGTTGGCAGACGACAAATATGAAAACGTCTTTGCCGTCCACCGGCGGATGGCAAAGCACGCCGTTAACCCTTTAACGGACCTAAGCTGACACGTGTGCCGTCCAGGCTCTTTGCCGTCAGCTAGCAGACGACAATGACCTTTGCATCTTTGCTGTCAGCGAGTAGACGGCAAAGAAGCCTTTGCCGTAGCCTGTTCAGCCGGACGTGTTGCCGTCTGCTGGATGACGACAAAGGTCTTTGCCGTCCGCCATCCGTGCCTTTGTCGTCAGCCCTGGCTGACGGAAAAGTTCCTGATTCCTGTAGTGCCTGAACCAGTCTTCAATGACGATGTATACCGCTCGTTGATTGTCTTCGGCATTGCAAGGCGGGTTCCTTCTTCACGTACAAAGCAGTCTCTTGAACAAAAGATCTGTATCCGGCTCGGCATTATAGCTACAACCCTAAACCACAAGGGCAAAATGTTATGTCTGGCCTTTTTATTATTTCTAACCGTTTTTGGCCTCCCACTTCGTGTTTCGAGGCGTGGCCTTCACCGACATGTCTTATCAAAGCAGAGATCGTGCCCCCTTATTATGAGATTTCCGACAATACTTGTTTGGGTAATCCAACTGTGTCGTTCGCACGATCCCTTGGGAATATGCGAGTTTTAAGGCTAGTGGGGGGCGCTTGATATTCACTGCCTATATAAACGGGCAAAATTCCATTCTTTACCCCATGCCTTCTTCCTTCCTCACCCTTCCCGTCCTCGAGCTCCAGCGCCCAAGCTCTCAGCCCTTTCCACCGCCCGCCCCCTCCAACCATGGCGGGATCCGGCTCGCAGGGCAAGTGGATGGCTTCCTACATCACGGAGAGGAACATCAAGGAACTCCATGAAGCGGGCTACTTGGCCGCGAACATCGCACACCAGCTCCTTGCCAAAAAAAGATCATCCCCACTCCGAAGCCCAATGAGAGGGTGGTGTTCATCCCCCACTTCCTCCGTGGACTAGAGTTTCCTCTCCACCCCTTCGTCCACGGCCTCATGTTCTCCTACGGGCTAGATTTCCACGATCTAGCCCCAAATTACTTTCTCCACATTTCGGCATTCATCGTCATGTGCGAGGCGCTCCTCCGCACCCCCCCCCCACATTGGCCTATGGCTTAAGGTCTTCAATCTAAAGCCGAAGGTGGTCGGCAGGCAGCACACAGATTGCGGAGGCGCCATGGTGAGCAAGCTTCCCAACGTCACCTGGCCAAAAGGGGCCTTCATGGAGACTGTTAAGATATGGTAGAAAGAGTGGTTCTACATCACCGAACCCCGTGGTGCCAACTGGGAGGCTGCTCCCGGGTTTAGATCCGGACCCCCAATGCGGCTCGCATCTGTCACACCGACCTAGCATGTAACACATTATATAACTTTGCGGCCTCACCTACGGTATTCCCACGGGTGCCACCTTACCTGGCCCGAGACCGTTTGTGCCTTTTGGCTCACGTATATCATAGTGTCGCTAGCATCCATATGACAGAGAACCCGGGCCGATATGACTAGTCGTGAATCCAAAGTGGCACTAACTTACAGGGACATGCATACATGACCCAGCAAAGAACGTGTCGATCATCAACGTATGAACCCAAGTCGTAGCAAGCTACAAGGACTTAAAGGAACAACACGTGACATTTCCCTGAAGGGACATGCACAGGAACGAAGAAGGACACATGCCGACCAGCCTAAGTGTTCCGGAGCAGTACCAAGCTACCATGGCTCAGTGGAAGCACTAGGAGACATTTCCCGATAAGAGAGGCTACCAAGAATAAACAACTAGATTGTCGGATCCCACACATACCAAGCATTTCAAATCATACACACAATATGCTCGATATGTGCAAATACAACATGGCATCACAACAAGACTCTACAATTCAAAGTATTTATTCATTAGGCTCCGAGGGGCCAGATATTACAAACATGGGTCTGATGACCCATCATTCAAGTCATACAAGCAATAAGCACATGCGGGAGCTTAACTTGTCTGAGTACAGACAGCTACAAATGAAAAAGGCTGAGAAGCCTGTCTATCTACAAGACCCTGCTGAGGGCACAAGATCATAGCTATGGTAACAAGCTAAACGTAGAAGTCCACGCGTGTCGGCATTCTGGGAATGGGGGTCCCCAGACTTTCCTACCTGCGGCCCATTGCGTGGCTGGGCTGGCAGGTCTGTACGACCCATCTTCATCAACAAGGCATTCAAGACCCTCGCGAGGGGCCAAGCCTCGTGAGGCGAATGACACAAGACCTCCTCAGGAGCGGCCTCGCTAGGCAGGCTCGCGAGGGGCGGAGAGATCAAGGCAAGGCAAACCTCGCGAGGTCCTCGTGACGTGATCCATGACGATCGAGACCAGGCGGGTGCTGGCGCGCGCAGTGTCCTTGCTTCCTCTTTGGTGCCAAGGGGGAAAGCGTAGGCGAGGAGTACCGAGGAATCAAGCAAAGGTTTCCATATTGGTGCAATGAGACCAAGACCAGAAGGACGGCAAGACGGAGGTCACCATGGAGCCCAGGACGACGTCACCACTAGAGCCTTTGGCAGGCGAGGACCGCTTTTGTCAGGATAAGCCGTACTAGCTGTCCCCTTTCAAATTGGCCGTTGTTGGCTCCCTTCCCGCTCAATATTTGGGGAGAGGACTAGGACCTATATAAGTAGAACTAGCCACCACAGTAGGGGGATCGAAGGAATCGGATAGAGATCAGATCAAGAGGCATCCCACTCACACAAGTTCACCAAGCACAAGAACACCTCAACTTCAGGAGGCTGTTCTTCCCCTTGTACTGTTCATCATCAGCCCAATAGACAATCCACCAGAACCACACTAGAGTAGGGTATTACACCACAACAGTGGCCCGAACCAGTATAAATCTTGTGTCTTTCTATGTTATGAGTTCGTGCGCAAGATCTTAGCGAGCTAGGGCATGGATCGATAGGGAGAAAACCTCCGCGCGCACCCCAGTGTTTGAACCTTGTGGATTTGCCGGAACCCGTGATCCGACATTTGGCGCGCCAGGTAGGGGTGCGCCGAAGCTTCCTTCCGTCGTCTCGTGCCCCGTTGCTTCGTCGTCTCCATGGCAGACGCGTGGCGTGCTCATGCTGAGCGTCGGGTTGCCCTCGCTGCCCACACTGCTCAGACGGCTCCCGTCAGCGGGCCACCTCGTCGTTCCCCGTCGCCTGCCACCAACGCCGCCACCGGCCCGGTTGGGAACGAGCAGCAAGCATCTTCGCTGCACCCCTCGGTGCTGCGGGACGACCGCACCGCCACTCCATCGCTGACCCCGACCGGTTCTTCTTCACATGCACGTCGCCCTCTCATGGACGCATGGGCCGCGCTCCTCATGGCGCACGAGCTCCTGCGCTACCGCCCGGTCGATGACCTCTACGAGGACTGGCTCGACCGCATCACCGAGCTTGTCCGCGCCGCAGGGGGCTCCCCTGCACCGTCCCTCTCTCCGCCTCACCCTCCGCCGGCTACTGGCGACGTAGCTCACGGGGCGCCTCCACCACCTCAGCCCCAAGACGGTGCCCTGGCGCCAAGTTGCGCGGCTCCGAGGCGCGACCCGCCACATCCCGCGCCCGCGCGTGAAGAAAGAAGCTGTCAAGAAGTCCCTCGGCAGCAAGAAAATGCTCCGCCGCTCCCCGAACCACCGCGCCGAGACCGGTTGCTGCGGAAAGACCGCACGCCACCTGTAGCGGCAGGGTGCGGACCCCATCAAGACCAAGCTCCACCCCAAGGCGGGTCCCGGTGACCATGGTTGGTTGCCGCACCTTCATCCCCGAGCTGCGTAGCATTGCCTGGCCGGGTAAGTTCAATCCAGATCTGCCTCCTCGCTACGACGGCACCCCCGACCCCGAGGAGTTCTTGCAGCTCCATGAGCTAAGCATCGAGTCAGGTAACGGCGATGAGAAAGTCATGGCGAACTGGTTTCCCATGGCTGTCAAGGAGGGAGCCCGCTCCTGGCTCCTGAACCTGCCTCCAGGCTCAATTTCCTCCTGGGACGAAATGCGCACCCACTTCATCGCCAACTTCTAGGGTACTCGCAACCGCCCCCCGGTCACGGGCGACCTGTGCCGCATCAAGCAACAACCAAGGGAGACCCTGCAAAAGTACATTCAGCGCTTGAATAGCGCATGGATCAAGATCCCCAAGGTGACTGACGAGGCCATCATCTCAGCATTCTCCGACGGTGTCCGCGACGTCAAGATGAAGGAGGAGCTTGCCATCCATGAAGAGTTGTGCACGACCCTGGAGCTGTTCAACATCGCGACCAAGTGTGCCAGAGTTGACGAGGGGCGCCTCTCCCTCCTTGAGCTCCCTGCTGCGGACCCAAAGGAGAAGAAAGCCAAGGCCAAGAACGTGAAGCGCAAAGGAGCATCCTTGCTCACAACGGAACCAGACACCAAGCATGGCAAAGACCAACCAGAGTCATCCAAGGGCAGCCGTCGGTTCTGCGCCTTCCACAACTTGAACACCCACAACACTAGCGACTGTTAAGAGCTCAGAGCCATTCGCGAAGGACACTTCGGTCGGCACCCCGAGCGCGGCGACCGGGGCTACGGCTGAGGAGGAGGACGTGGTGGTGGACGTTGGGACGACCGTGGCCCGTGCCAGGAGTGGCGCGACCAGCCTCGTGAGGACCGCTGGTAGGATCAGCTTCGTGAGGGTGCCTGGAGGGATCAACCTCGTGAGGATCGTCCTCAAGGTAACGCCGGATTCCCTCCGCTGCCGCCACCACCAAGAAGGAATGACGAGCATCATCAAGATGAGGGGGCTGGGGGCTTCCAAGAACCGCGTGCTATCGCCTGCATCTTGGGCGGAGCCCAGGCCCCAGCCTCGCAGCGTATCTTCAAGCAGTTTGCTTGTGAAGTGAATGCAGTCCTCCCCAAGCTCAAAGACACACGCCTGCTTAGATGGACCCAGTGCACCATCACGTTCAACTCGGCAGACCAGCTCAAGTGCGCAGCTACCGCTGGCGCCCTCCCGATGCTTTACTCCCCGGTCATCAGCATGTGCAAGTTACCAAGACCCTCATCGACGGCGGCGCAGGGCTCAACATCCTGTCTGTTGACACGTTCGGCAGCCTCGAATTGTTGGCTGACCAGCTTCAGCCCACCAAGCCTTTCTCAGGAGTGACTGACGGTTCCACCACACAGATAGGGCAGGTCCGCCTCCCTGTCACCTTCGGGGAACGTACGAACTACTGCACTAAGCTCATCGACTTTGACATTGCGCACATCCGTCTGCCGTACAATGCCATCCTCAGTTATCTAGCCCTGGCCAAGTTCATGGCAGTGACCCATCAGGGCTACAATGTCCTCAAGATGCCGGGAAGCGGCGGGATCATCACGGTCCCATGTGAAGAAAGAGACACCGTGTGCTCCCTCGAGCGTGCCTTCCAAGCTGCAGCAATCGACGACCCCGACAGCAAGGGCGAGGGCCCTCCTGAGGCCATCCCTAAGAAGAAGAAGCAGTTGCGACATGCAGGACCTCAGGAGGGTGGCGTCACAGCAGGAGACTCGTCAGGATCACCGCCCGCTCCAGGGGCGCCTCCCTCCATCGCATAGGAAGGCGCGCCCAGCGCCCTTCTCGGGCAGGGCTCGGGGGTTTTCTTCTGGAAGGCCTCAGACCTTGCCCACATCACGAGGGAGGCACTTGGGCACCACTTGGAGGTGTGCTTCGTGGCACGTTTCCCTCAGGAGGGCACAGGGCAAGGATTGCCCACCGTTCAGGAGTTCATCACCAGGACCACCCAGGAATTGCAAGATGCACGGGCCATGCGGGGCGACCGCCGCTCACGAGACGTAGCTTCCCATCGAGGCAAGGATGCTAGGCTGGTGTCTGCATCGACATTCCAGGGCTCAACGGGGCCGCTTCTTAGGAGCTTTTCTGGCCTTCGTGCGAGGGACGCTGCGAGGGCCCAACGCACAACTACGTTCACATGCCCTTTGGCCTGCCGAGTGTATCGTCCGCCTACCAGCACAACTTGTGGCACATCCTAGTGGCTCAGGAGGCCAGGCACCACGCCATCCTGATGGAGATGGAGACGGTCCTCAAGGAACCACCTGAGCCCCCAGAGCCTCCCGAGGCTCAAGGCTCCAGTGGCTCATGAGGAGCAACCCCTTCGTCGTGCACCTTCAGCTGCCCCAACTCTCCTTTGTCAACATGACCAGGTGACATCTTTCCAAGTTCATTTAGCTGGGAGCGCCCCTCGGGCTGCATCATTCCCAGGCCGCGTGGGTCCGTCCCTGTGGCATGTATCCGGTTTTATGTCTTTAGCTTACCTTGTTGGGAGCGCCCCTCAGGCTGTATCGTCCCCAAGCCACTCGGGCGAGACCCAATGGCACATATCTATCATGCACTTGCTTAAGCCTGCTACTCTCATGTTCGATCTACCTATGATTACTACTTACTCAATCGTCGCCTCCCACAGGGCCTCCTCACGCCGGCACAGCGCTAGTGCATGGGTCCATCCCTACCACGTCGATAAACCTGAGTGGTCGAGCTCTGGCTCACAGCACGCCCCGCGCACGTCACCTCACCAGGCCGTCGGTGCCTTCACCCCTTCGCGGAGCAACCAGCGGCAGGCTGGCAACCATAACGGCAGATCGTGTTCTTCCTTGTGCTGGCTCGCAGGAATCTCATGAGGATAGCACCAGGCGGCACCGCGAGCTCCCACCTCTTCCAAGTAATCGCGACTCAGGAGGTCTTACTGGCTCTCCAACCCTCACCCCCTGGCCTTGACCACGGCATGTGACCTGGCATATTAGCGTCGGCTGAGCTCGCTCGAGGGCCGGGACCTAAGGACGTAGAGCACAAAGGAGAGCATAGGAAGGGGGAAGCCTCGTATGGGCCTAACCTAGCTACGCTGCGGATGTTCGCGCACCGGTCTGGCGCATCACGAAGAATCAACCCCGGACCACCAAGATAAGTCACGAGCTCAGATCAACCAATCGTTGGGACCTAGAGGACACGCTCGCCGCAGCCCTGTTGCGGCAACGTCACCTCCCTTTCTTAACTTACCACGACTGCTTGAGCGCTAAAGGGGACCCTCTGAGCATCGCGCCTAAGGGGCTCTTACTGGACCTCGGGTCGCTCACCTGCTGGCCTTGACCACGACACGCGACCTGTCATTCCAGCGACGGCTGAAGCTTCCCTGGGGACCGGGACCTTTCAGCGTAGAGCAACAAGCTGTCGCGAGATTGGAAAGGGAAGACCGAGCCTAAGCAGGACTTGCGCTCACAAGGCTTCCATGATTAGGATAATATCAGCGAAGGACATTGCAAACTCTTTACACGCCCCCACGGGGAACTTCTTGATTCCTCGCAGGGAACACAAGACGAGAACTTAAGAGAATCCTATCTACACACCCCCGCGGCCGACGCCATCATCAACAGTGGGCTGCGGGAGGCCAGCGCCAACCCCATCCAGATCAGCGACAGCGGCGGCCGGACGTTGCAGCCCTGCTCCGAGCGCGGCGAGAGCTCGGTGGCACGTAGCTGTCGTCGCTCGTCTCCGGAGTTTCGTAGAGCTCGGGAGAACCGCTGGACTCCCAAGAGTCGCTACTGCTGGAGCAGCCGCGAGCGGGGCGCGCCTCATCCTGGCGCTCCCCTTCGGGGCAACACTCCAAGTGGCGACCCTCAGCATAGAGGACCTTGAAGAACAACATGGAGGCGCCGTCGTACTTGAACTGGATCGCGAGGGCGCCTTCCGCACGACAAACCCGTGCGATCTCGCCCCAGCTGCGGGTCATGAAGATCTTGGCGATGGAAATGCTTCAACCTCTGCTCTGGTCGCCGGAGCATTGCAGTCAGCATGCTGCAACCAGAGCTCGAGAGGCCCCCTCGGTGGCATCACGTCGGAGAAGAAGCGCGGGAAGCAGATCCAGGAGCTTGGGGGCATCGCCGCCCACAACACGAGCTCACGTGAGGAGTCCGCGGCGTGGACTCCAGGAGCAACGACACTCGTTGCCGCAGCGTGTCGACCTTGGCCACGGTGCGTGCGCCGATGCCCGTCGCTTCTTCCTCCCGAGCCCCCGGCTTGGGCGTACAAGGGCAGTGGATACCTAGGAGGAGGCCGCTCGAACCAAGGCCTCGTCACCACCTGCATCTCTGCGGTGTTGTGGCGGTGGACCGACCTCTTCTTCGGCGGGAGCAGCACCGACACGTCGAGGGGAAACTTTCCCTTCTCCTCAGCCGAAAACCTACGGATCGGCACCATTGAAGTTGCTGCTAGCAGTGGAGCAGAGGAAGAAGAAGCGAGCGGAATGGGAAGAGATGAGCGACGGGGGCTCTGCCTCTCCCCATTTATAGCAGGAGAAGGCCAACCAACAACCCCACAATCGCAGGTAATGATGGATTTCCTTGCATGTCGCAAGGACTTGTCAAGTCGGGCAGTTGCCGAGGCAACATGGGGAAGCGGAGACGCCCACGTCCAATCAACCGCCACGAGTCAACCGAGGCCGCATGCTTTTGGGCCTGCGGCGCTCCATGCTTGATCTTTTGGCTTTGCCTCGAAGCCAAGCCTGACAGTGCCTTGGGCCTAGGGCTACTATCAGCATTTTGGGAACGGGGGTCCCAGACTTTCCTGCCTGCGGCGCACGGCATGGCAGGGCTGGCAGGCCTGTACGACCCATCTTCATCGACAAGGCATTCAAGACCCTCGCGAGGGGCCAATCCTCACGAGGCGGACGATGCAAGACCTCCTCAAGAGCGGCCTCGCCAGGCAGGCTTGCGAGGGGCGGAGAGATCAAGGCAAGGCAAACCTCGCGAGGTCCTCGTGACGTGAGCCAAGACGATTGAGACCAGGCAAGCGCCAGGTGGGCGCCAGCGCGCAGTGTCGTTGCTTCCTCTTTGGTGCCAAGGGGGCAAGCGCAGGCGCGGAGTACCGAGGCATCAAGCAAAGGTTTCCATATTCGTGCAACGAGACCAAGACCAGAAGGACGGCAAGACGGAGGTCACCATGCAGCCCAGGACGGCGTCACCACCAGAGCCTTTGGCAGGCGAAGACCGCTTTTGTCAGGATAAGCTGTACTAGCTGTCCCATTTCAAATTCGCCGTTGTTGGCTCCCTTCCCGCTCAATATTTGGGGAGACGACCAGGGCCTATATAAGTAGAACTAGCCACCATAGTAGGCGGGATCGAAGGAATCGGATCGAGATCAGATCAAGAGGCATCGGACTCACACAAGTTCACCAAGCACTAGAACACCTCAACCTCAGGAGGCTGTTCTTCCCCTTGCACTGTTCATCATCAGCCCAAGAGGCAATCCACCACCACATTGGAGTAGGGTATTACACCACAACGGTGGCCTGTACTAGTATAAATCTTGTGTATTTCTGTGATATGAGTTCGTTGAGTTCGTCCTCAAGATCTTAGCGAGCTAGGGCGTGGATCGATAGGGAGAAAACCTTCGCGCGCACCCCCAGTGTTCGAACCTTGAGGGTTTGCCGGAACCCGTGATCTGACAATGCGGAACTACTAGTGAGACTGAAGTCTATCTGCAAAAACATATATTAAGCAAATGTAAGTACAAATGTACCCAACAAGACTTACATCAGAACTAGCTACATATGCATCAGTATCAACAAAGGGGTGGTGGAGTTTGACTGCAGCAAGCCAGCATTGACTCAGTGGATGTCCTGTACTACGACTGCTGGTAACTCTTTTGAGGTGGCGCACATGAGTCCACATATTCACCATATCAATACACCATTATGGATCTGCTTCTGTCTCCCTATCAGAAGGCCATCCATAGCACTCACGCTTATCTTGTGCATTTTAGAGTATCCACTTTCACTTGTCTATGAACTGTATAAGCAACCAAGTAGTCCATTACCGCGGATGCGGATATTCGAATAGTTTGATAACCCTGCAGGGTGTACTTCTTCACAAACACTCTCACCACTTATCGCCGTTTACACGACATGTACCCGGCAACCTTCAAGCGGAAGCCCAACAAGGGTGTCGGCCACGACCTGACTAACAACCCAAGTCCCTAGTCCATGTTTATCGCCTATTCAGGTTCCATCCACAGGGAGTCCGGCCGAGGTTTCCACTACGGCCCCGAACGATGTGCGCAGGGTTCCCAGGTCACCACACGGGCGACTCGGTACACCGGGCCACATGCCTACCGCATCACAGCCCACCCCCTCGGGTCAGCGCTGCGGACGGCCTCCAGCATACTACAAACACCAGAAACTACTTGCAACTCCTAGACAGAGGTCAGGGGCGGTTAATAAGTCGAGAGCATCCAGTGGTTTCAGGCCCAACACGTGGTAGTAGCTGATCTTAAATCACATACATAGATCTCAGTTCCTAAGGGCGGTTCCAATGAAACAACCCACCATGTACTCCTACATGGCCTCTCATCGATACCTTTACCAAATCGTGTTCACACACTTAGCTCACACACAGTAGGACATGTTCATCACCATCCTAATTCTGTCGGTGTACAAAAGTAGGGGCTCTCCTTTTGACCCCTTTACTTGTGCACGGGCAGTCAGAGCCACGCGCCATGGCCACACCTAGCAGGGCAGAGGAGGGAAGCCGGAGAGAAGCCGAAGCACAAGACGACCAAGGC
>NC_041388.1:155622679-155645099 GCF_002162155.2 Triticum dicoccoides
CCAATAGAGGGAACCACCCTTTAGCCCACCGGCTCCAACCTAACCAACTACGTTGGAACTAGGGCTCGGGAGGTGCTTCTGTGGTGGCATGCAAATCTTCATCAAACTCATAAATATATGAGTTCAGATGAGGACTAGAAGACGACGACCCTCGGCAGGATCCTAGCCGAGGAAACCCACAAGACCCCCGGCGAGACCCTTGCCGGGGATGATAGCGACGCCACGGCAAGACCCTTGCCGAGCCCCCAGCAAGACCCTTCCCGAGGACGTCAGTAGGGCCACTGCCATGCCCGCACCAGCCAAGACTCCACCGCCGTTCGCATACAACTGCCAGCCCAACTAGCTGGGAAGGCACCTGCGTGGCAACATGCAGCTTCCAGGCCAACTCAGCAAGCACCTGCATGAAGACATGCAGATCTTCATGAAAGCCCTACCACCATGCCACCTCAGTTGCCTGCCTGCCTACATGGCACTGCATGCATCGCCAGCCTGGGCACGTGGTGAAGCGAGGCGAAGCGGCGACGGACGGGACGGGCCTCGTTCCCGTCCCCGATAAAGCTATTGGACACCTACGTAGCGCATTAATGCGCTTTGTCCCGTAATGACATGCGATAAGCTCGCACACTGTAGGCCTTTCCACCTCTTGTGTGCCACTATGGAAGCCCCTTTTCCCTATAAAAGGAGGCCCAAGGCGACGAGGAGAGGGATTCGGCTTTTTGGAACGGGGCGACCACCGTAGCTAGTTCGGAAAGCTCAATAACACTTAATACATCCACCAAAGCAGGACTAGGGGTTTATGCATCCTCGCGGCCCGAACCTGGGTAAATGATTCGTGTGCTTGCTCTTAGACCTGCTCTTCTCATGACCCCGTGCCCGCCGACCGTAGAAGGGATCCCAGGGATCCCATAGGTGTCGTTCCCACCGACATCTTTGGTGCGCCAGGTAGGGGAGCGCAGTTGTGGGAATCTGGTCTAGCAGTTAGCCTAGCAGTTCTTCATCGCCATGGCTCCCAAGAAGAAGGCCTCCATGGCGGTCGGTTCGTCGGGAGCTGGACGGCCCGTACCGATGCGTTCGATCAGCGGGCCAGTCCCGGACAGAACCCGAGGCGCGACCCGCGAGCACCAACATCGCTCTGGCAGTCAGAGCCTGGCGAGCGACGTCGTTCGTGCGCAAGGCGACGGGCCATACGCCGCGAAATCTAGAGACGGAGCTGCCCCCCAGACGGTGCGGGACCCTCCGGGGGCATCGCCGTACCACCCGCGGGCGCGCGCGGCGACCTCCAAGACGCCCACTTCGGCGCCCACAGCACGCTCCTGCCAGGTTGTGCGCCACGAGCAGCGTCACCACGCTAGTGACCCTGGACCACTACAAAAAAATACACTTCTGTGATGATACGTGTTTGTCACAGTAGGTCGCGTTTTCTGTCATGCATGTACATCCATGACGATTTTATGACATAATCAAGATAGTCATACCTGTGCTGTCGTAGAAGTGTTCCATGACATTACCAAAATTATCATCACGGAAGTGTCCACTTCCATGACGATAAATCGTGGATCACAGAAGTGCTTTCGTCAAGGGTGACCGACACGTGGCATCCACCGTAACAGAACGCCGCTAAGCTATCAGGTCGGGTTTTGGATCCAATAACCCGTTAACAGCCCCGACCAATGGGGATTTTCCACGTGTAAAATCATCATTGGCTGGAGGAGACACGTGTCAGGTCCGCGTTGGCACATGTGTCACTCATCCAATGGGCGAGACGTGCCTATGATATGTTCACATGTGGACCGGCCCATCAAGTTTAAATGGGCCGGCCCAAGTAAAGGCCCACAAGATTTTCCGGACCATAATGGGCCGGCCCAGCTAAAGGCCCACAAGATTTTGCGGACCATAATGGGTTGGCCCAGCTAAAGGCCCACAAGATTTTGCGGGCCATAATGGGCCGGCCCAGTTAAAGGCCCACAGATTTTTGTGTGCCATAATGGGCCGGCCCAGGTAAAGGCCCACAAGATTCTTGCGGATCATAATGGGCCGGCCCAGCTAAAGACCCACGAGATTTCACCGACATTAATGGGCCGGCCCACCTGTAGGCCCACAAGATTTTGAGGACCCTCGTAGGCCGGCCCATTAACTGGCTGCCATGTTTTGGGCCAAATGCCAGCCCATATTTGATCCGTTCCATTAATGGCCTGCCACGCTCCGGTCCTAATAGTGGCCCATATGAAATCCGGCCTGTTAAAAGCCTACCATGTTCTGGGCCAAATTACGCCCTAGATTAGGTCCAGCCCTTTAAGAGGCTTTGGGCTCAATTATGGCACATATCAGATTCGGCCCGTCAACTGGACACTATGCTTTTGGGCCCACTTGCTAAAGGCCCACTTAGTAATTCGGCCTGGTATTAGTTTTGGCCTATTAAGGGCCCGTTTAACATTTCGGCCCTATATTAATTTTGGCCTGTTAAAAGCCCATCATATAGTTGGGCCTAACTACGGCCCGGTTTGCATCCGGCCTGCTCGCAGCCGATATCCGATTGGGCCAAACAAGAACCGAGACAATTTTGGCCTATTAAAAGCCCGTGATTTGATTCACACAATCATGGGCCGGGGTTCATTTTGGGCTGCTGCCGGCCCGTGAGCTATTCGGCACGTTTCAGGCCCAACCTACATCGTGATTGCATGACGACCCGATTATGTATCGTAATTTTACGGTTTGGCCGGTTTACTGCGAAGACGTGATATATATATACAGTAAAATAACTGCAGCATCATGAATAAGAAAAAACCTAGACTATACAATAAAGAAATTATGGCATATTACATCCACTGGGCATCAAAGTTCGCCACTATGATAATAAAGCACAAGCAGACAGCAGATTACATACACTGGGCATCAAAGATCGCCACCAGTGCAAATAAACATGCCGACAAAATAATATACAAAACCGACAACACTTCAATAGAGCTCAAGAAAGGTTAGCCCTGCTGGGGAGCTGCAGCGCACGCAGCTGAGCAAGATGATGAGACTGCGCTTGTTCAACATTTATATCTTCATCACTCCGAAAGATAAACAAGCAGACATATGACAGGTTTTGCACATAAAAGTATCAGTGCTGACAATTCATCACATTTCTTACTGACGAATAAAGTGACACAATTTAAAATTGCATTAACACAATATGGTATTGTTCAGGTCAAGACATGGCAGGAAATGACATTGTCAAGGAGTTGGCAGCTTCACAACACCACTGGATTACAGATCAAGAACTCATAAGTATCAATGGTTAGTGTGTTGTCAATTTATACCATTTCAGATTGGCAAATAAAGAGACGGTTTAAATAATAGTAGAATGATATGACATTGTTCATAGTTAAGACATTGCAGAATATGACATTGTGATGTAGTGGGTAGGTTCACCACACCACTTGATTACGGATGAAGAACAAAAGCATACATGCAGTGCAAAAGAAGAACACTTGCTCTGTATAGTTTAATTTACATGGTATGAAAAAGGAACTTGGTTGTACAACTGAAAACTTAAATTGAGAAAGGACAAACTTTTGTTTATGAACTACATAATAAACTTTAAACAAGCAATTTGATGCAAACACCAAAAATAAACAGTTGTTGCAGTCATGCCTAGCCAAATATATACAACAAAGTTTGAAGGCTTGAGATGGACAAACTTACATTATTAGTGAAGACAGGCTCTATAAAGGCCTTGTCCATGCTGATGGGGGGGGCAATTCAAGAAGTTTACCACAGAATCTTCTTCAAAATCAGTGACTTTATTCTACATTTTGTTAAGAGTAAATATAGATGTGATAATATACAAAAAAATGGATAATATTTAAGATAAGATGAAGAGTGATGCTACATAACCAAGTAGCTATAAATGTAAGTGCAGCGATATAGGCAAAAGGTACAGCCAAGAGCAATGCACAGCTAAACTTCTTCAGTACCAACTTTATGGTAAGAGTAAATATAGATCTAATGTATAGAAAATATAGGGCAAAGGAGAATAAGCTGCAGAGTGATGGTACATGAACAACTACCTGTCATTATAAGTACACTGATAAAGGACAACATGTACTTACAAGAACAATGCAGAGCTAAAAAAGCATTGGCATTGGATATATTCTACACTAATGTAACCATTCATACATATCAGATAATTTGGAGCGAACAATTGATAAGCAAGCTATCATGCATACTGCTGTCACATAATGAACCAGGTATGTATGCAAGTACAGTGATACAGGACAACAGGTACTAACAAGAGCAAAGCAGCGGGCAACATATTTGCGATATCCTGTCGTTCTTGTCAAATCGGAATTCTTCTTCGAGCAGATTTCCTACAAAAAAGATCTGTAAGGCACATGCAGAAAAGTAGAAGTTCAAATTGTCATGTGATTTCATAGACAGTACATCATACTGGGAATGAGACCAGTGCATAACAAGGTTTTTCCATTCATTGTCTTCTAAATTTAGCACAGGAGACTTCACCAGAAATTCTTTTATAGACTTGCCATCAAAGTGTGATTTCCTCAGGTAACACCGATACTGCTGCAATGCTTCCTTGAAAAGCACAAGCAAGCTTTGCTCGTCATGACTATCCAGTTTGACCCTCGCCTAGTTACCACAATGTAATGTAAATCATTGATGTGTTCAATTAGCAAAAAATAGGAAAATAACAACCATGAATAATAGCACTTACACGTAAGTTGGACAGGAAGATGTGAAAATGGTGTTTGTCTTCACAATAATCTTCCCATGATGGGAATATATGCATGTAGTCCCTAACAACATTGAAAGCATTGTCTTTTAAACTGGGAATAAATGTAATGGGGTTCCAATCTGCAGGAATTGGCCATCTCTGCAGTTGGGATAGGTCTTCGGCTGGTGGACTTGTTGTACTTTTTGCTGGAGTGGGATTTTTCTGTGGTACAGCTGGTGCTATGGCAAATGAAATCGGTATAAATTTTGCTGGAGTGCAGGTCCTGTGTGGTGGGGCTAGTGGTGTGGCCAGTGAAGTATGGGTACAGTCTGGTGGAGTCGGTCCTACGTTTTGTGTCACTGGTTGTACAGCCAATATAAGTGGGGTGCTGTCTGATTTCTCCGGCACCACTAGGTTTTTCAAGGACATTGTTGGTGCTCCTTCAGGTTCGGCAATCACACTCTTCCTTTTTGATGTCTGATGCACAAGAACAACATTTGAGTGGAAAAACATGGTATGATGACAGATGGAATATGTATTGATAATGGATGGGCATGGCATCTCGACATATATGGTGAGTAAACTAAGCAGATGGCGGTGCAACAAAGTAGAAGAAATGTAAGATAACATATGCAAGATACCCGCAATCAATGAAACATTGCCAAATTAGAACAGGCACCTTGATGGGTGAACAGGAAAGGCCATCTGCCTTTGACTCCTCGAGGTTAGAATAGTCATTAGGATCATATTCCAAACAAGAATCAACAGGCGGGGAGCGTATGAGTTTCATTGCATCCAGAATGGCACTCAATGCCTTGGTGCCAATTTTGTAAGTCATTGCAGTGTTTAGCTTCAAGAGTGCACTGCTGGTAGTGCGACACAAAGCAGCTACACAGATCATAGTGTAGATATAACGGGAAAACCTTAAGCATCAGAGTAAAATCAGCAAAGTGGAACTTGCTGGAATATATGTGCTAGTATTGCCGGTACGGTTAGAAAGGCTTTGGATACCAGCTCTCTTCAAGTGAAGGTGCGGTACTGTTAATATCAGTGTAACTCTCAAAGGCGGCACAGCTCCCTGCATTTCCTTGCTATTCTTATAGGATTCAAGTGGGCAGGCCACTACAAATCCTATTCCTATATTTACAAGATCCTACGAATCAAAGAGGCTCAAAGTGTCCATCACAACCGACCGTATAGACCTCTGCACTACAAATGTCCCTGCTCATCTTCAGTACAAGGAACATACTATACTACTATCATACTCCCTCCGTTCCAAATATAAGTCTTGGTAGAGATTTCCACTATGGATCACATACAAATGTATCCATATACATTTTAGAGTGTAGATTCACTCATTTTGCACCATATGTAGTCCATGGTGGAATCTATACAAAGACTTGTATTTAGGAACGGAGAGAGTACATGTTAAAGAAGAACGGAAGAGGAACATGGTAAAGAAGAGCAAGCAGATTTTGGATAATAAAATGTTGGTCGCGCAGTGCCCACACATGATGAACCAGAGTGCATTAAGAATACAACTCCCAGCTGCCTCTCGACCATTTCAGGCAGTTGGATGAAGATCCTACGTCTCCTAACCCTTCTTCTTCCTCGTCTCTGATTCTTCCCATACAGAACACCGCACGGGCCGCCGGCCGGACCACCGGCCCCCACCGCCTGTGTTCCTCCGCCACCCCCACCCCCACCCCTGCCCCAACCCCCACCCGTGTCGAGTTTTCTTCGTTTGGCGAGGCCCCACAACCACCCGAGCCCCTTCGATTGCACCGGCGAACTCCGGCGAGCTCTGAAAAATTGACTGACCCAATTTTGAAATTTAGTGTACTGTGATTTAACTAGCGTGGAATATAAAAGGGGAAACCATAAGCATTAGGAGTATAGTGTTGAGCGTGCCATGGTGGATCTGAAGTTGCAAACCGGACAAAGGAAACTTCGCAACCAAGACAAGAAACCAGAGTAAAGCAGTGGCGATCTATTTTCTTGCTGCGATAAATAAGTTGAGCAGATACGAAAGAGTACTGTCTCTGGTGCGGCGCCGTGTACGCTTCTGCTGAGAATTTGACGGTGTTGCGGTAGCGATGGCTGTCAGTGGCGTGGAAGTAGATCTAGGAGGGTAGACGGTGGCGTCGAGGAGGACGCGTCGGTGTTCTACTCCTCGCCGCCACTAGTCAAGGAGGACACGTCGGTGTTCCGCTCCTCGCCACGACGCGTCGAGGTGGACACGTCGACATTCCCAATCTCGCTAGCACGTGCGCCGGAGGACGCGTCGGCTCCCTGCTACGAGGAAAACGCCGTGCTGCCGCCGAGCCCCTCAGCCTTGAGGAGCTTTGGAAAGAAATGGATGTCGCCTTGTGGGAGGCTTTGACTCTATCAGAGCCTGCCAAAATAGAGCCGGAGAAGAAGGCCGAGGAAGAGAAGCGCACCACAGAACAAGGTGCCTGGGAGGCCTATGTCACGCCCGACAGAGTGAGGCAACTGGCTCTTTGGCATAAGGCTCGTGCAAGGGCTGTGAGGGTGGCGAAGGACGCCCGTGCCGACGCTCTGAGTGCAGTCGGGCCCAAGCGCCTCATCTACGCTTGGCGGTACGTTGACCGGGTGCACGCTTCCAGCAAGGAGGAGTACCTGTTGGCGCCGGATCACCACATCGGTGAGATCGCGCTCGCCCGCCGGCGAGCCGCCAATCAGCACCTCGCGAGTTGCAAGGCTGAGGAAGAGGCGTTGTGTCGGTGCGCTGGGAAACGGCAGCGCACTAGGGCACTAGTGGCGCGCTGCAAGCGCTCCTGCGAGCGCCGTGGCTTTTAGGAGGAGTATAATTTTTGTTTCGTAAGGCGATCTCATTAGTTTTGGGACGCAAATGATAAATCCCGAACATTCAGGAATTTTTAGCGTCCTTAATTAAGTATGTAAAAGGGAATGTTTGGAAACCTTGTGTATTCGTACGCATTTTGCAAATACGTGCATATAGCTCAAACTTTACTATATACTATCGCACTACACATCTCTCTTCATATATGCTTGCAAACTGTGCTACTCCCTCCGTCCAGGTCAATAAGTCATCTTTGGTTGTGCACCGTGACCAAGAAGGAGGGAAGACTTATACACCTAGACTGTAACGCCCTCGATGCGGCTATATCTCCCACGTGTCGAAGCACGACTTAGAGGCATAACCGCATTGAAAGCAATGTCGCAAGTGAGGTAATCTTCACACAACCCATGTAATACATAAGGGAAAGAGATACATAGTTGGATTACAATCGCCACTTCACACAATACATGAATAAAGCATTACATCATCCAAATACAATCATGGTCCGACTACGGAACCAAAATAAAAGAAGAACCCCAAATGCGACAAGGTCCCTGATCGACCCCAACTGGGCTCCACTACTGATCAACTAGAACGAAACAACACAAAGTACAAGATCTTCATCGAGCTCCTCCTGAGCTTGGTTGCGTCATCTGCACGGTCTCATCGGCACCTGCAAGCTGGTTTTGGAAGTATCTGTGAGCCACGGGGACTCAGCAATCTCGCACCCTCGCGATCAAGACTATTTAAGCTTATGGGTAAGGTAAAGGTATGAGGTGGAGCTGCAGCAAGCGACTAGCATATATGGTGGCTAACATACGCAAATGAGAGCGAGAAGAGAAAGCAAAGCACGGTCGATAAAAGTATGATCAAGAAGTGATCCTAAAACAACCTACATCAAGCATAACTCCAACACCGTGTTCACTTCCCGGACACCGCCGGAAAGAGACCATCATGGTTACACACGCAGTTGACTCATTTTAATTAAGTTAAGGTTCAAGTTATCTACAACCGGACATTAACAAATTCCCATCTGCCCATAACCGCGGGCACGGCTTTTGAAAGTTCAAATCCCTGCAGGGGTGTCCCAACTTAGCCCATGACAAGCTCTCACGGTCAACGAAGGAATAGACCTCCTCCCGAGACATTCCGATCAGACTCGGTATCCCGGTTCTTCAAGACATCCTCGACAATGGTAAAACAAGTCCAGGAAAACCGTCCGATGTGCCGACATCCTGATGGGAGCTGCACATATCTCGTTCTCAGGGCAACACCAGATAGGTCAAGCTATGAGTAAAACCAGCCCTCAAGTTTCCCCGACGTGGCCCCGTAGGCTGCCCATTTCGGACCAACACTTAGACAAGCACTGGCCCGGGGGGGGGGGGTTAAAATAAAGATGACCCTCGGGATGCGTGACTCCCAAGGGAAAAAAGGATAGGTGACGAATGGTAAAACCAAGGTTGGGCCTTGCTGGAGGAGTTTTATTCAAGGTGAACTGTCAAGGGGTTCCTATTATTACCCAACCGCGTAAGGAACGCAAAATCCGGGAACATAACACCGATATGACGGAAACTAGGGCGGCAAGAGTGTAACAAAACACCAGGCATAAGGCCGAGCCTTCCACCCTTTACCAAGTATATAGATGCATTAATTAAATAAGATATATTGTGATATCCCAACAAGTAAAACATGTTCCAAAAAGGAACAACATCTCCATGGTCCAACAAGGAACAAACTTCAATCTTCACCTGCAACTAACAACGCTATAAGAGGGGCTGAGCAAAGCGGTAACATAGCCAAACAACGGTTTGCTAGGACAAGGTGGGTTAGAGGCTTGGTTCAACAATATAGGAGCCATGATAAGCAAGTGGTAGGTATCGCGGCATAGGCATAGCAAAAGAGCAAGCCACTAGCAAGCAAAGATAGAAGTGATTTCGAGGGTATGGTCATCTTGCCTGAAATCCCGCAAGGAAGAACAACGAGTCTATGAAGAAGACAGATGGACGTAGACGAACGGGTCCTCACAAACATGACGTAACCGGAACCAACCCAAAGAAGCAAACACCGGAAAGAAGCACACAACATAGTAAACAACCACCACATAGACATGGAATGATGCGCAAACAAGTATGATGCATGTCCAGTTTAAAGAGGGCATGGCAGGGCAAAGTGCAACAAACAAAACTACAAATTAAGTGGAGCGCACGGAGCACCACATCAATTATTTAGTTCGATCTCGTTTATGTACCCAACAATATTAAATGTTGTTAAACATGGCAAGAGGGTGAAGCAAAAGAAAACTACCTATCTAGTCAAGTTTAAATGAGGCCGGAAGCAACGAACAACAATTCTGGTAAATCCCCATAGCATATTTTAGATTTGGTGTGGTTCTGCCCTAAACGCAATTTTAGAGTTGTTGAACATGCAAAACAAGTAGACCAAGTTAAACTAGGCAAAATTCCACCCCATTTGCATATAAAGATTATTTAATTCGGAGCTACGGTTGAATAGTTATGAATTAAATCATTTTAGCATGGCATAGGAGCAAATTTAAACAAACATCATTTTAGACATTTTAAACATGGATGAAAGTGACATATTATGAAACTAGATGAAATTCTAAGCAAGTTTCATATATAATTTATTTAGATCCGATGCACGGTTGTGGAGTTATTAAATGCATGAAGTTTAGGGGGCTTTCTGTAAAACAGTAACTCTGAGGATAAATGCTAAAAACGCAGCACACAAAAAAAACATACTATGGGCCAAAACTGGGTGTACAGAGCATGGCCCAACAGCAGGGGAGAAAAAAAAGGCGCTCAGGGGGGGTGGCCTCACCCAGTGGGCTTCAGCCTAGGTTGGAGGAGCGGTGGGCCGGCTCGGCGTTGGATGCGGCCCACGCGGTCGGCGTGCCTGTCGTTGTCGTCCTCCTCGATCCAGAGGGGATCGAGGGAAGGCAGGGCGGCACGGCCTTCGGGAAACGGCGAGGCGAGGGGCACGGGAACGGCGCCGGAGGTCAGATCCGGGGCCGACGGGCGAGCTCCAGCCGGCTCTAGGACGAGGATGGCGACTCCTACCAGATTGGTGGTGGTGAAGCTCCTGCAGCTGCACTCATGGCGGTGAGGCATGACAAGAGAGAGAGGAAAGAAAGGCAGGGAGAAGGAGGTGGAGAACGGCAGCGCGACCTGACTGGTCGCCGGCGACGGCGGACTTCGGTGACCCGCCGGAGCGGCGAACGACGGTGGGAGGCGTCACGCGAGGGTTGGTGGTGAAGGAGCTCGAGGGCAGCGAGGCTCTTGCGGTTGCGGGCAGCGATGTGGCTCGTCCGGGCCCAGATGGGCTCGAGCGGGCCTCGATCTGGGTCGGGCGGGCCGGCGCGAGGTGGGAGGAGGGAGGCGCTGGCAGGGGCACGTGGTGTGCTGCCACTGGCCCTAGGCGGCGGCGACGGCGGGTTCATGTGGCGGCTCGCCCGCTGGGGCAGTGCCAAGTGGCGGCGGCGGGTTAGGCCGGCACGGAATGCGAGGTGGAGGTGGGAGGAGGCTGGCGGCGCGCTGATTTTGAGGAGGGAGTTGTCTGCTACCAAAAATGGAAGGGAGGCTTCCTTTTATAGACAGGGTTAGGTTTGAGGGCTTAGGAGGGGTTTTTGGACCGTGCGATCGCCATCGGACAGCTCCGGACGCAAGAAGGGGGTAGGTTGAGTCTAGTGGGCTGTATAGAGGGCCATAGACTGAGAGGAGAGGAGAGAATTGCAGCCCGGCAACAGTTTCCGAAGACCGAAAACGTCCGACGAAAAGACCGGCTATACTGCCGCTATAGTTTAACGGTTGGGCTATCATACGAACTCCGAATGCGATGAAACTTGACAGGCGGTCTATCTACACTATAATAAGACCACACGCCAACTTTCAACCCATTCCTAGAACATTTTCTGGACACTTATAAAATACTATTTCGGACATGCCGCGGGCGCGTGCAAGTGTGGTTGGGCTCAGAACGGACAACGGGCGGAACGAGGAGGCCGGGACAGATGCAAGTTTTGAAAACATGAAGATGCAATGCGGATGATGACATGGCAAGATGCGACACGCAAGCAAAAGACAAGGCAACAACAGCGAATAACTGGAGGACACCTGGCACATCGGTCTCGGGGCGTCACAAGACTCCACCACTACGAGAGGATCTCGTCCCGAGATCTAGAATGGCACCGGAGGGACAAACGAAAGAGAAAAGAGAAGAGGTAAAACTAAGTTGCTTCTTTGACGAACGAGTGAAACCAAAGAACCTTGAAAAGGCTAAGCCATTTCGAGAAAAGAATACAACAGAGATGAACAAAGTTGAAAACACTCCGTTAGAAAAGAGGAACAAGGAAGAAACAAATTCAAACAGCACTCCGGTTGGAAAGATATGCGAGGCTTGATGAACAGAAAGAACTTTAGGAGCGGCACACACTCCGGTTAAGTGGATAAGCACAAAAATAACAAGGTCCTGACAAGAACAAGAAGACGGGTTGAAGAGAGCAACATCACAAAGCCTCCGGAACAAAAGTAAGAATGGAATGGAATGGACTAAGGGAAACACGATCTTGAGAGAGCACGCTTACAACAAATGCTAGAACAGAGTTGTTGGAAAACCAACAACGAAAAGAGTAAGCTTGATGTGGGCTTAAGGAAAACATCTCAAAACTAAGGTGAAATTCTGTCACTAACGGAAACAAAAGATTGGATCGATAACAACAAGGAGATGAGAAACTTAATTCACCGAGAGGATAGATGAAGAAATTGGACCATTTATAAGCACCATAATTAGCAACAATCCTTAGGGACGGTTTTAGGTGAAATATAGCCCAAGATAATTCCAATGACGAGATTGATGGATTTAAAATACCTCATTCTTAATAACATGTAAATCATGAAACATGAACTCAAATTATCAAGAATGACATAATACCAGCTCCAATGACATGGTTGAAAGAATTGCACTCCAGATGCAAGATGAAGAATGATTGAGCTCCTTAGAAAAGAATGTTGATGAACGCTTCGATAAGGAAATAAAACCTCGATGAACCATCATGTAGAACATCCATGAGGAACTCCGGTAACAAAATGATGATAAAAGCAAGAGAAGTTGAAAAAACAAGGTGAATCCTTGTAATGATTTAGATGAATCTCCGTGGTGATATAATTGCGAGAGGTAGGAACTCCGAGACAAAGATAAGATGAACAATTGAGATCAAGAATTTTGATGAACCTCCGGAATAGCGAATTAAATCACTTGGATGAAACAAAGAATAAGAATTACGTTGTGCGCATCCTTCACCAATTAAATTGATGACGAGCAAACGGATTTGGCATACTACTTATTCTCGTAGAAAGGATTAAGATAGATATAGCACAAACTTAATGGACCACCGGTAGGATTGAAACAAGGAATGAATTGATATGATGAAGAAGGAAGAGAACACTTGAGCAACCACCGTAAGAATTGAAAAAGAACGATTAAAACGTGAAGAAACACCGGGAAGAATAAGCAATTAAACGAAGATGCTTGAGAGAATTAGGTCCATGAGAACAAAGAGATTATGAGCTGATTAGAGAATCCTTGATTTAGACACCAGTATGATTTAGAGTATGAAAGCTGAAAGCTGGAATGAATAAATCTTAGATGATGGGCTCCGGATAATCAAACTGAAAAGACTCCAGAATTACTCCGGATGGGTGAAAAGAAATCTCACAATCGAAAATAATTATGAGAGGATGGCAACAACTAGAGCCACGAATCTTGAAGAGAATGAAGCAAGATATGGAGGAAAAACTCTTCTTCCGTCTTCAAATGACGACGAGAAAACACCACCAAGAATTATTGAGGCACCGAAATGAAGAATGGAAAAGTTGAGCCAACGATGAAAAGAATTTGAAGGATCCTGGAGAAAGACATTTAACTGATGATAAAACATACTTACGTCAAACTTCGAAAGAATTTGAGGATAGCTCTGGACAAATAAGAAGAGTCAGGTAAGATCCTGGGAATAGACCTGTGGGTTAGGGCCCACTCAAAGAAACACCATTGAATGATTTGAAGGAGAGATTGCACCGGTGGAATTAAATGGCTTGAATGGGATAACAACCTCGAAATAGGTTGAACGGATCTTGAATGACAAGACGAGCCTTTTGAGAAAGCTTGAGCACGCCGGAACAAATGAATAGTGAGAAGTGAATTATTATGAGGTGCACCGGTATGAGAAGGCATTGAAATGAGGAAAGGGTAAGATCACCAAAGCTTGACTTGAAACCACCGGAGAAAATAAAAGAAACAAAGAATGATGAACTAGAAGCTCCGTTAGTGTCTTTATGAGAATCACCGGATACGAACATTGAAGGAAAAGAATGGAGAGGCGTCACATCAATAAGATGGATACTCGATTAAGAAATCTGATTCCTTGAAGAAAAACAAGGGAGGGAGGGCAGGAAAACAAAGGCAACTTGGAAACGGATGAAACGAACAACGTTGAGAAGACTTTGAGTTGATCTTGCGGATGTTGAAAATGATCAGATCCACTTGAAGAGAAGCACACCGGTTGAAAAGGATTGACGTGACAATCTCGATTATCATGAAGGATTAATATTCACATAGAGATATGAGAGCACCACATAGGAAAGGTATGGAATCAATATTTGACTTCGAAGCAACTCGAATACCACAACTCAAAACAAAACAAAGGATTGGCTTGCAGAATAAGCCGGAACAAACATATGATAGAGATTTCGTCCGAAGTTTTCGTGGTGGGGCCTACACGAGCTCGATCGTACAGCACCATCATGTACAAGGCAGTGCACGTGACATACGAAGCGTCCCCGAGTCGGCATAGCCAAGGACTCTTTAAGACACAACGAGACCACTGTAAAACCAACCGTGAATAGGCGGACCACTAGACGTCGAAACCCAATTTCATATCATACATCTGTCGGAAAGACATCCTAAGAGCTACTTGAATTCCCACCTATGAAACTCCCGAACCTTTCCGGTTATGCAATCAGGTGTTGGGGATACAGGGGAAGCATAATATCTCACCCAAACTAGCAAATCCTACATCCAGCTGTATCCATCCTTCAACACATAACCAAGAAACCTTCGGAAATCGTCTACCTCAACCTTCGAAAAGCATCCATTATACAAGTTATGGCAATACTCCCGAACTCCCACCCCAGTACTGGGTGGCGTCGAGGTTATCTCACCAACGAACTGCATAAAAGAGATTTTCGATGTCGGCGTACTAAACTCAGGTATTCCCTGCAACGATAAAATTATGACGACAACACCTCGGAGCTCAACTCCCCGGGACACTTCCACAAAACCCCTGACAGGAGGCACCAATCCAATGTTCTCGTCACAAAACCATCGGAACGATTCCAAGATACCCGTGTGATCCTAAATTTTTTTAGTGAAATTTGAGAAGAGAAGAGTCAAAACTCTACGCCAGGATGCCTTACTAGAGCGATGAGGAGACCGGGAAGTAAAAAGAATTCCTAAACTCTCCGATATATAATTCCTAAATGACTCAAAACATTTTTCTAGAATCAACAACGGCTGCTAAAAACGATCAAGCAGTGGGGGCTCCTAAGGTCGGGGAAGGCTCTGATTACCAACTTGTAACGCCCTCGACGCGGCTATATCTCCCACGTGTCGAAGCATGATTTAGAGGCATAACCGCATTGAAAGCAATGTCACAAGTGAGGTAATCTTCACACAACCCATGTAATACATAAGGGAAAGAGATACATAGTTGGATTACAATCGCCACTTCACACAATACATGAATAAAGCATTACATCATCCAAATACAATCAAGGTCCGACTACGGAACCAAAATAAAAGAAGAACCCCAAATGCAACAAGGTCCCCGATCGACCTCAACTGGGCTCCACTACTGATCAACTAGAACGAAACAACACAAAGGACAAGATCTTCATCGAGCTCCTGCTGATCTTGGTCTCATCGGCACCTGCAAGCTGGTTTTGGAAGTATCTGTGAGCCACGGGGACTCAGCAATCTCGCACCCTCGCGATCAAGACTATTTAAGCTTATGGGTAAGGTAAAGGTATGAGGTGGAGCTGCAGCAAGCGACTAGCATATATGGTGGCTAACATATGCAAATGAGAGCGAGAAGAGAAAGCAAAGCACGGTCGATAAAAGTATGATCAAGAAGTGATCCTAAAACAACCTACGTCAAGCATAACTCCAACACCGTGTTCACTTCCCGGACACCGCCGGAAAGAGACCATCACGGTTACACACGCAGTTGACTCATTTTAATTAAGTTAAGGTTCAAGTTATCTACAACCGGACATTAACAAATTCCCATCTGCCCATAACCGCGGGCACGGCTTTCAAAAGTTCAAATCCCTGCAGGGGTGTCCCAAATTAGCCCATGAGAAGCTCTCACGGTCAACGAAGGAATAGACCTCCTCCCGAGACATTCCGATCAGACTCAGTATCCCGGTTCTTCAAGACATCCTCGACAATGGTAAAACAAGTCCAGCAAAACCGCCCGATGTGCCGACATTCTGATGGGAGCTGCACATATCTCGTTCTCAGGGCAACACCGGATAGGTCAAGCTACAAGTAAAACTAGCCCTCAAGTTTCCCCGAGGTGGCCCCATAGGCTTCCCATTTCGGACCAACACTTAGACAAGCACTGGCCCGGGGGTGTTAAAATAAAGATGACCCACGGGATGCGCGACTCCCAAGGGAAAAAAGGCTAGGTGACGAATGGTAAAACCAAGGTTGGGCCTTGCTGGAGGAGTTTTATTCAAGGCGAACTGTCAAGGGGTTCCCATTATTACCCAACCGCGTAAGGAACGCAAAATCCTGGAACATAACACTGATACGACGGAAACTAGGGTGGCAAGAGTGGAACAAAACACCAGGCATAAGGCCGAGCCTTCCACCCTTTACCAAGTATATAGATGCATTAATTAAATAAGATATATTGTGATATCCCAACAAGTAAAACATGTTCCAACAAGGAACAACATCTCCATGTTCCAACAAGCACTACAGGAATCAGCTACTTTGCCGTCTGCCACGGCGGACGGCAAAGGCATGAACGGCGGACGGCAAAGGCCTTTGCCATCAGCTGCGGATGGCAAAAGGCTCCGGCAAAGTAGGCTTCGGTAAACAGCTACTTTGTCGTCTGCTACTGATGGCAAAGGCTTTGCCGTCCGCCGCAGACGGCAAAGAGAGCACGGCATACGACAAAGAAGGCGGACGACAATAATTGTGCTGTCAGTCCGTTAAGTGGCTAACGGCAGGCCTTTGCCGTCCGCCGCTGACAGCAAACTTTCTAGTGTCTTTGCCGTTCGCCGTATGATGTCATCTACACGTCACTACATGGCAGGTTCTTTGCCATCTGCCACTGATGGCAAAGTCTTTGCCGTCTGCCACTGTAGGAAAACTGACCAAACGGGTCAGCTCCCAGGAAGCACAGCTGGATGCCACGTGCCTTCTTTGCCATCCGGGCAGACGGCAAAGAGCCCGTTGCCGTCGGTGGCAGACGGCAAAGAGCCTGCATATTGGCTCTTTTATCTGTTTTTTATTAAATCCAACAATTTTCATCACAAATATAGATGACATATATAGATATATTTCAAAAGGCCATTACAGAGCAAACATATAAGATATCCAACACATAACTTCATCATCCAACCATATATATAACATGCATAGTTCCATCATACATAACAAGTTCAACATAGAGGCATCCAACCATATATATTACAATAGTTTCATCCAACGATACATGCATAGTTCAACGATACAAAAGAAACAGAGAAAGGGATAAGGAGCACTCCATCTATGCAAGCTTTCGTCAAGTGAATGAACTCTGCAAAATGAAAAATAAGAAAGTTAGAACAAGAAGAGTAGAACAAGAAGAAGAGTAGAACAAGAAGAAGAGTAGAACAAGAAGAAGAGTAGAACAAGAAGAAGACTAGAACAAGAAGAGTAGAACAAGAAGAAGACTAGAACAAGAAGAGTATGTCATTTATGAGCTAACTTACGTGAAATGGATCATATATGAGCTAACTAAGTTGAAATGGGTCGTTCATGAGCTAGCTAAGGTGAAATGGATCATTTATGAGCTAACTTAGTTGAAATGGGTCGTTTATGAGCTAACTAAGGTCAAATGGATCGTTTTTCAGGTAACTAAGGTGAAATGGATCTTTTTTAGCTAACTTAGATGAAATGGATCATTTATGAGCTAACTTAGTTGAAATGGATCGTTTTTGAGCTAACTTAGGTGAAATGGATCATTTATGAGCTAATTTAGTTGAAATGGATCTTTTTGAGCTAACTTAGGTGAAATGGATCATTTAAGAGCTAATTTAGGTGAAATGGATCGTTTTTTAGGCAACCTAGGTGAAATGGATCGTTTATGAGCTAAATTAGTTGAAATGGATCGTTTATGAGATAACCTAGGTAAGATTGGTCATTTTGGAGTTAACCTAGGTGAAATGGGTCATTTTAAAGCTAACGTAGGTAAAATGGATCATTTAGGAGCTAATCTAGGTAAAATGGGTCATTTTTGAGCTAACTTGGATGAACTAGATCATTTATAAGCTAACCTAGGTAAAATGGGTCATTTTAGAGCTAACTTAGGTAAAATGGATCGTCTATAAGCTAACTAAGCTAATTATGCAATTTTTGACATAAGTAAGCTAAGTACAGATCGTTTTAGAGCTAACTTAGGTAAAATGGATGGTTTTGGAGGTCAGTAAGCTTATTAAGTCATTTTGGAGGTGAAGAAGCTAAGTCTAGGTCATTATGGTAAGCATTGGAGGAAATAAAGCTAAGTCTAGGTCTTTATGCATGTGTTAAGCAAAACACTAGATAAACTTACCAAGATGTAGGAGGTGTAGGAGCGGGGTGGCTCGTGTCGGTAGCTGGAGAAGGATCGTGCGATGCTTGTCTGGAGTTACGCTGCACCAAAGATCATTTCCAATGTCTTGTTAGCATGATGACACTCAAATGTTAAGACTAGCAAGTAATGTCCATTCAAATAAAACTCACCGTAGTCCCAGGAGCAATCACTGGCATCGGCGGAGCGGTCTGACCTGTCTTCTCGCACACAGACTGCACATTTGGTTTTGATGACTCAGTCATACTAGTTAGTAATGAGACAAACACTACATGAATGTTTTGGCTAATCTGCAGAAGAAACTTACCACAAGGAGCTCGTACATGGCCCTTGCCTGCATGTCATTCCGTGCCCTCTCCTCCTCCATCATCTTTGTCGTCCTCTCCTCCAACTCCCGCTGCCTCTCCGCCGCCTCCGCAAGAAGTTTCTCCGTTCTATCTCTCACTCTGTATAGCAGCCTGCAACACCATTCACATGACCATTTGTAATCATTGATGGAAGCGCACACAATGTAATGGAGAAAGATAACTGAGTACGTATCACTAACCTTGATGGCGAGTTGCACTGGCCGTTCACGAGGCCTTATCTCAGGAGCGGAGCTCGACTGGCGCGCCTTGATCTCCGGGAGAGTGCTAGGACAACGGATAAGTCCATCTCCAATGGCTATGGAGCCATGGGACCTCCCGCCACCAGATATCATCAACAGCTCTGGATCAATGGGACCCTGGCTCGGGTTAAAGTCCTCCCCTTTCCTTGCCTTCCCCTCATCTCTATATCTCACGAGCTTGTTGTGGGAGGAGATGTTGGTGAAGTTGTTTGCATCATCGAGGTCAGACTGAGAGAAAGCCTTGACTTTCTTGAAAGAGGCAGTGTGGGCCATGGCATACAGGTCGTACACCTCTGGCACCTTATCCGCCTTATTGTAGCGTGCCTGAAAGAGAGAAACAATGGAAATTAGTAATTAAAGGGCTCAAGCTAGCATGATGAATGAATTGCATGAATCATGAAGCAAACCACATACCCAGTTGCGCCCGAACTGATATAAGTTGGAGCTGCCTTGATGGTGTGGCACACCTTCCATTTGGGCACGTTTGTCCTTGGCCTCGTTGTGGAGGGCTAGCCATCATTGTGAGCACCACTCATCGACCAACACCTCCCAACAATCCATCCGATCCGCACACCATCTTGGAGGCGCCTAAGTTAGCAAATAGAAACTTGAGCGCTACGGCTAAGAATTACTAAATGAAGGAACTTAAGTAGAGAAGGCCTTAAGAATTACCTTCATGTACTGCTCCTTACTCAGGAACTTATTGCGGCACGCCGGCTTGGTCTTCTTGATACCACGCAAGGCGTTGTAGTCTCGAACAGCCTGCACCCGAGCCTCGTGCTGTAAGTTCTGGAGTAGGCGCTTGCAGACATTCTCGATAACATGTGCCGCGTCCTCCTCGTATCCCTCCTCACACCTGTAGAATGTCTGCAATCAAATGAGACAATATTGATTAGTACAATTAATAACTAGCTAGTTGAAGATTTTTAAATGTGTAAAGGAGAAATTACCCAGAACTTTCTGATCACCATGTCTGCCCTGCACACGACACCGTCGATAATCTCATCCGGCGGGGCCGGGGCAGCCACGTAGTGCTCCCAGCTCAATCCAAGCTCTGGAAGCCGACCCTCACCAGGCAACGTGACAAACCCCGGGAAGTTTTGCCGGCAAAGAACTCCAAGGACGGAGTTGGGCCGGCGGACACTATGATGGTGGTCCCAACCCCTGCAGCATGACAAGGCTAACGCATTAGTTATTTGAAAAAACGTGAATGCACAAGGTACAAAAATATTAAATGCACTTACATACCTCTCCCCATCAGGGAAAATCAACCACCTCTGCTCGCGGGTCACCGGCACGGACGGGAGCCGTGTAGCACCACGCTGGTAGACGGTGCCCCCTCCTCCTCAAGATCAGTCGGCTCCCCGCCATCATCAGCATGGCCACTCTGGGTCCTGGAATTATCAACGTCAGGAAAATGTTCTTTCTTTGCATAATCTGTCCGGGGGGGGAGATTGAGTGGAAAGACAAATACGGGCCAACAACTGTATTGGGCTGCCGTCATACCAAACACACTGAACCCATCCGTGCTGATGCCGACTCGAGGATGCCTCGGATCTGCCTCTTTGTCAGCATGTAATTCATCAAACTTTTTCCACGCAACACCATCCGATGTGTGTACCATCATCAGATTCCCATCTGCATCTAGTTCGGTTCTTTTGCATGTTTTGTGCCATGTCATCTGTCTGGCCGTCTCTTCGACCATGAAAAGACGTTGAAGTCTTGGTACGATTGGCATATACCGAAGAACACTAACGGGGATTTTGGTCTGTGTCTTCTCACCCATACCGTTGTCTACCACAATATACCTGGAAGACTTGCAAATGGGACAATAGTTCAAGTCCACATAGTCAAGCCTAAATAAGGCACATCCTTTCTCACAGGCATGTATCTTCTCATAGGGCATCTTCAGTGCATGGAGGATTTTGTACGACTGGTACAGGTTTGCAGGCATTACATGGCCTTTGGGTAGAAAGCGTCCAAATACTGTCATAATTGCGTCATAGCATTCTCTGCCCAAGTTGAACTGAGCCTTCAGAGCCATTACTTGTGAGATGGCATCCAACTGACAAAGCTCAGTGTGCTCGTGGAGCGGACGTTTCGAAGACTCCAACATCATAGCCTTTGCAGATTCCTCCATCTCCTCGTCTGAATCCCGAGCATCATCATAGCCTTGCACCATGTTTTCCATCCCGGTACCATGCTCGTCGGTGCGACGATGATCCACCTCAGCTCGGTCACGTTGGGCAGACTCACCATGAAATGTCCACACCGTATAATCGGGCATAAAACCACTCTTCTGCAGGTGTTTGCCCATTTCAGCCTCTGTCTTCTTTTCCCAATTGCCGCACCGAAAACAGGGGCACCAGGTTTTCTTTTGGCCATTTGCAAATGCGGCTTGCACAAACCCCTTAGTTTTTGTGAACCATTCAGCGCTCCATTTGTTCTGACCAGTGTGACCGGTATACATCCAAGCACGGTCACTCATCTTGACTTTCAGAGCTACTGGACACACAACAATTATATATGTAATTCACCATGTATATATTCATCAGTTGATCTACTTTGTCAATTTTATTACGTCCATGCAACCTACACTCTAATAGGTAATGATAGGTCCTAATCCCACCCGTGTATGTGTAGATTGGGTTTATTTTCCCATGCTATGCTCCGGATCCGACGCAAAATTTCGGCAGCACCTCCCCGCTGTTCTCCTGATACACGTCTCTGCAATAAACAGAGAGGATGTGTACCCGGAGAACAACAGGGGAGGCACTGACAAAATATATGCGTCGGATCCGGAGCAAAGCATATGGGAAAACGAACCCAATCTACACATACTCGGGCTGTCCATGGATAGTGTTGGACAATTCGAAAGAATCAAGGTTATAAATATGCAAATGCATGCATATTTATAACTATGACGCTTTCGAACGGGAGACACATATTGGTTACGCATACTGATGATTCAAGACACATATATAGCTAGCTATCAAGTTTCATCGGAATAGATCAAATAATTAATGGGGGAGGAGGACTTGTCATTTGTGCTCACCCACGAACGAAGGGGCGGAGCTCGTCAAACGCACGGCGAGGTCGTCGAACACCAAACCTCGCAGCGATGAAACAACTGCACATTTAAAACTACATGATCAACACAATTATATATGATGTTTTTCATAACAAAATCGAAAAATATATGACCTAACTAATAATTCACAAATATATGACCCCGTCGGCCTCTGGAAGGCCAAAGAACACCTTTTTGGGAGGTGTCGGTGGTCGGGGTGTCCTGTCGGTGTCGGGGTGCCGTGTCGGGGTCGGGGTGCTGTTTCGGGGTCGGGGGGTCGGGGTGTCGTG
>NC_041388.1:155646627-155660226 GCF_002162155.2 Triticum dicoccoides
GGGGCGCCGGGGCGACGGCGGGGGGCGCTGGGGCGGCGGCGGGGGGCGCTGGGGCGGCGGCGGGGCGTGGTGCAACGGGGTGGCGAGAGGTGGGAGAGAAAGAGAGAGAGAGGGGGTGTGGGGCGCGGCCCCGTTAATGTTACATGGGGCCTCCCTCTTTGCCGTCCGCGGCACTTTGCCATCCGCCTTCTTGCTCTTTGTCGTCCGCTAGCGGACGGCAAAGAACTGGCTGATGGCAAACTTGGTCTTTGCCATCATCCAGTTCTTTGTCGTCTGCTTTTTGGAAGCTGATGGCAAAGAGCTTCGTTGCCGTCCGCTAGCGGACGGCAAAGAACTGGCAGATGGCAAACTAGCTGATTCCAGTAGTGAAGGAACAAACTTCAATCTTCACCTGCAACTAACAACGCTATAAGAGGGGCTGAGCAAAGCGGTAACATAGCCAAACAACGGTTTGCTAGGACAAGGTGGGTTAGAGGCTTGGTTCAACAATATAGGAGGCATGATAAGCAAGTGGTAGGTATCGCGGCATAAGCATAGCAAAAGAGCGAGCCACTAGCAAGCAAAGATAGAAGTGATTTTGAGGGTATGGTCATCTTTCCTGAAATCCCGCAAGGAAGAAGAACGAGTCCATGAAGAAGACAAACGGACGTACACGAACGGGTCTTCACAAACGCGACGTAACCGGAACCAACCCGAAGAAGCAAACACCGGAAAGCACACAACATAGTAAACAACCACCACATAGACATGGCATGATGCGCAAACAAGTATGATGCATGTCCGGTTTAAAGAGGGCATGGCATGGCAAAGTGCAACAACCAAAACTACAAATTAAGTGGAGCTCAATATGCAACGAATTGCATATTGACGGAGCACCACATCAATTATTTAGTTCGATCTCGTTTATGTACCCAACAATATTAAATGTTGTTAAACATGGCAAGAGGGTGAAGCAAAAGAAAACTACCTATCTAGTCAAGTTTAAATGAGGCCGGCAGCAACGAACAACAATTCCGGTAAATCCCCATAGCATATTTTAGATTTGGTGCGGTTCTGCCCTAAACGCAATTTTAGAGTTGTTGAACATGCAAAACAAGTATACCAAGTTAAACTAGGCAAAATTCCACCCCATTTGCATACAAAGATTATTTAATTCGGAGCTACGGTTGAATAGTTATGAATTAAATCATTTTAGCATGGCATAGGAGCAAATTTAAACAAACATCATTTTAGACATTTTAAACATGGATGAAAGTGACATATTATGAAACTAGATGAAATTCTAAGCAAGTTTCATATATAATTTATTTAGATCCGATGCACGGTTGTGGAGTTATTAAATGCATGAAGTTTAGGGGGCTTTCTGTAAAATAGTAACTCTGAGGATAAATGCTAAAAACGCAGCACACAAAAAAAACATACTATGGGCCAAAACTGGGCGTACAGAGCATGGCCCAACAGCAGGGAAGAAAAAAAGGCGCTCAGGGGGGTGGCCTCACCCAGTGGGCTTCAGCCCAGGTTGGAGGAGCGGTGGGCCGGCTCGGCGCTGGATGCGGCTCACGCGGTCGGTGTGCCTGTCATCGTCCTCCTCCTCAATCCAGAGGGGATCGAGGAAAGGCAGGGCGGCACGGCCTTCGGGAAACGGCAAGGCGAGGGGCACGGGAACGGCGCCGGAGGTCGGATCCGGGGCCGACGGGCGAGCTCCAGCCGGCTCTAGGACGAGGATGGCGACTCCTACCAGATTGGTGGTAGCGAAGCTCCTGCAGATGCACTCATGGCGGTGAGGCATGACGAGAGAGAGAGAGGAAAGAAAGGCAGGGAGAAGGAGGTGGAGAACGGTAGTGCGACCTGACTGGTCGCCGGCGTCGGCGGACTCCGGTGACCCGCCGGAGCGGCGAACGACGGTGGGAGGCGTCACGCGAGGGTTGGTGGCGAAGGAGCTCGAGGGCAGCGAGGCTCTTGCGGTGGTGGGCAGCGATGCGGCTCGTCCAGGCCTAGATGGGCTTGAGCGGGCCTCGATCTAGGTCGGGCGGGCCGGTGCGAGGTGGGAGGAGGGAGGCACTGGCAGGGGCTCGTGGCGTGCTGCCACTGGTCCTAGGCGGCGGCGATCGTGGGTTCAGGTGGCGGCTCGCCCGCTGGGGCAGCGCCAAGTGGCGGTGGCGGGTTAGGCCGGCACGGAATGCGAGGTGGAGGTGGGAGGAGGTAGGCGGCGCGCTGATTTTGAGGAGGGAGTTGTCTGCTGCCAAAAATGGAAGGGGAGGCTTCCTTTTATAGACAGGGTTAGGGTTTGAGGGGTTAGGAGGGGTTTTTGGACCGTACGATCGCCATCGGATGGCTCCGGACACAAGAAGGGGGTAGGTTGAGTCTAGTGGGCTGTATAGAGGGCCATGGACTGAGAGGAGAGGAGAATTGCAGCCCGACAACAGTTTCCGAAGACCGAAAACGTCCGACGAAAAGACCGGCTATACTGCCGCTATAGTTTAACGGTTGGGCTATCAAACGAACTCCGAATGCAATGAAACTTGACAGGCGGTCTATCTACACTATAATAAGACCACACGCCAACTTTCAACCCATTCCGAGAACATTTTCTGGCCACTTATAAAATACTATTTCGGACATGCCGCGGGCGCGTGCAAGTGTGGTTGGGCTTAGAACGGACAACGGGCGGAACAAGGAGGCCGGGATAGATGCAAGTTTTGAAAACATGAAGATGCAATGCGGATGATGACATGGCAAGATGCGACATGCAAGCAAAAGACAAGGCAACAATAGCGAATAACTGGAGGACACCTGGCACATCGGTCTCGGGGCGTCACATAGACGGAGGGAGTACTACGGCCTCTCTGCATCACAAGCATGTCCCCTTTTATAAGGCCCCGCGTTGGAAAGGTGCATGCATGCAACCATTTCATTGGTTGTATTGAATGCTATTGTTGTTGGTGCCATGGCTGAAAAGTTAATACACTTCATGTGTGCTTTTTCATTGGCTGCATGCATGCGAGAGAGTGCATTGGGATTGGAATGGAAGAATTAACGTGAGCAAATTACTATGTGTCTTGGTCTAAGAGAAGTGGTCTTTAGGCCTAATAAACCCGGACGGAGGGAGTACGTGCAAATGCATGTTTTAACATTACGATGCGGTTTTTGTAAAAGTAGAAAAACAGCACTAGTCAAGCTTGTGAAACGATTCAATGCAAAACAAATGCAAAACTGCTTGTTTGATTGTTTACTTTTACCTTCCTTCTGTGTGGTTATTTCTCTGTCGTACTTTATACGGAGTATCTCACTGGTTGGAAAGGCATGCAAATTCCCAAACCGCTTCCTACACCCTGTATCGAATTTTTTGCCTAACAAGTTTTGCCGTGCAATTGGAATTCCAACTTGAGTACTACTACTAGTAGGAGTACCAGGGCCAGTTCTTTTAGGCTTCTAGATTAGTAATCCCATAACTACTACCTTCGTCCTGGTTTATTGGTCCCCATTGTAATCTGTGTCAAATTTTGATCGTAAATTTAACTAATGAAATGTTAGTGCATGTCACATGCACTACTCCATCCGTCTAGGTGAGTAAGTCATCCTAGGTTGTGCATCGTGACCAAGGAGGAGGAGAAAACGAGAAACGTTAATGTTTATTTGCTAATTAATAGTATTGCATGCAATGAACTAACCACTGCATGTCGTGTTTGATATCTCAAGTCATTAAAAGCATGCACACTCTTTATCTCTTATTGGTTGATATGTCAAGAAACAAGAAACGAGGTAGAAGTTAATGCACCGTGCCTAAGTGTTTTGGGATTATTTGGTTTCCATAAGATGACTTACACACCTAGACGGAGGGATTACAATGGTGAGGAATAAACCAGTTAAATCTTTGGTCAAAATTTAGCACAAATTACAATGGTGAGGAATAAACCAGGACGAAGTAGTAGTTTAGAAGCCCAAATAAATGAGTAGTACTCTCCACTGTGACTAGTCTTGTGGGAAAAGCTAGGGAAGCCGCGAAAAGAACTGGCCCTAGGAGTAGTAGCTAGGGATCAAGTGTGCGAGATGAACCGGAGAAAGTAAATGCAGAGAGATGACATGCAAAAAAGATGGAGGCATGTGATGGTTGCTTGTCCGTTTATTTTACCAGGCCACTTATTACTGGGAGTGGTTGGGTTTTGTGATATGACGGCTTTACTGCAGTGCCACGAGCACCCGTACATCGGCCTCGTGTCAGTGTCAGCGTTAGCGGCGTCGCCCCTGACGCACATTACAGAGACGGGGCAGCGGCCTGCGCGGGCCTCGCCGGTGCCCATGATCAAGAGGAAGACGCTGCCGTCCTCCTCCGAGACTAGCAGGCGGCGGTGTTCCTCCAGTGACTCCTGCATGGTGAACGGGTAGCACGTCTCGTACTTGATGTTCTTCGCCAAGGGCCAGCAGTGACCGCTGCACGCATTCGTGAGGTGATGCACCAAGTCCTCCGGCGAGCCACAAAACGGCATTAGGCACTCATAGTAGTGGACGAAGGGCTCCTTGGAGGCATCGACCAGGCCATCCATGAAACAGGAGTGGCTGTAGGGGACGTTGCGCCAGTTGAATATATGAGCAAGTTACTATGAGATTTAATCCGAATAAGCACAAAATAAATCATGAAGGCTATAACAGAGATGAAACTAATCATGTGGACTAGCATAGTAGTAGGATACAGAGTAGAAACATGAATTCTACCATGATTTCGAACAGGAAGGACAGAAACACATACGGTGCAACGGGAGCAACACTGTTGGCGTTGAGGTTGTCGCCCATGTCCAAACACCACGTAGACACGGTCTTTGAGCACGGTTCGTAGTTGTTCCACGCTCGGGCATTGAAGTTTGTAACTTTATTAGATTAGAATATACTACTCCTCCGGTGCTAGTAGTAGAGCAGAGTCCTACTCTACTACTCTACTCAAGCAAGTTAGGGCATAGCACTCTAGGGAGTACCAGTACTATGATCACTCAAGCAAGTTGTCTGGCATCGGCATGACCCCACGCTGCTGGTATGTGTCTCGTAAGTCAAGCGGCGTGCTGTAGTCATCATCACCAGTTGGGAGGCTGACCTGTGGGCCTACTAAGTTGACGCGTACGCAGGGCTTGTCAACTTAGTCAACAAACGATTCTAGCAACAGTAACCATTGGATTTGTCCTACTGCTTCTTCAATCGCCGCTCTTCTTGCACCAGCCGCCCAAACCAGCGCCGGGGAGACCGCCTGCTCCTGCCTCCAGTGGCCGGCTGTGCTGCATTTGAGGCCTCATCACCCCCTACTACTCCCACCGCTAGCCAGGCCCTGCGGCGACGGCAGCCTCACACCGCAGCCGAACTAGTGAACGCTCATACTCCTCTCCGCGTGGGAATCCACTGCCGCGTCTTCCCCGGCTCCGCGTCATCCCCTTCCTAGGCCTTGCCGTCGTCCACCGCCTTGGTGCTCTCGGCGCGGCGTGGTCAACATGGTCAACGACATTCCATCGGAAGAGTACTATACGTGGAGAGGCTGACAGCTGGGTCCATGGACACATCCTAGTTTTTTTTGTGATTTGCTAAGTAAGTCACTTTGTCAGGCCTGTTGGGCTACAAATCTTTCAAGACGAGGAGAGCTTTCATTTGGCTGGCCGAGAAAATGGCCCATCTGTAATGAGAAATGGGCTGTACATTTTTAAAACACATCAAACCGGCAATTAGTTTCAAATATCTTTTTTTTCATTTTGAGATTTTAAATTACATTAAGTTTTATGCGTGGAGAATTTGTTGGATTTTATATTGATATACATTTATTTTTAAAATCAGTTTGAATGTGAGTCGAAATTTCGGGATTAAAAACAGTTCGGACCGCACCGAATATGCAAAATTTCGTATACTTTTTAACCGTGGCCACAATATGGGCTGTAATGCTAACAAAAAGAATATGGGCTCCAAAAAACCTTAATAATTAGCAAATGGGTTGTAAATTATTAGAAATAATGGCAGATGGGTTGTATGCTGTTTTCCACTGATTTGAGGCTTTCCTAAAAAAAGGTTGACGCACTCCAACGGCTGTCGTGCTTCTTCAATCTCTCCTCTTCCTGCTCCAACCACTCAAACAAGTGCCGGCGGGACTGCCTGCTCCCTCCTCCCCGCGGCCGGCACTGCTGCTGCGCAGGCCTCACCGCCCCACTGTACTCCCATCGCTGGCCTAGCCATCCCTCTAGTCACCCACACCTGCTGTTATTCTCCGGCGACGACAGACGAACCAGTAAACCCTCGTACAGTCGTACTCCCCTCCGCGTGGGAAACAACTGCTGAGTCTTCTCTGTCTCTGTGTCGTTCCCTTCCTAGGCCTCGCCGTCGTCCACCGCCCTGGTGCTCTCGGCGCGGCCTGGTTAATGTGGTCAACGACCGACATGCATCTAAAGTGGACTGTACGTGGAGAGGCCGACAGATGGGTCCACGGCCACACGCAAGGAAATGCCTCCTTATTACGCGCAAAATAATGATTCCGCCACCTGACATCAGGGACCCACCGAAAGGGCCTCTGTATTTCGCGAAAAAAACATTACCGCCGCTGACAGCTTGGACCCACCAGCTATATATTCGCACGCAAGGAAGTGCCTCCTTATTACGCACAAAAAATGAATACCCCCCCTGTTAGCTGGGACCCAGTATAGTGGCAGGCTAACTTGTGGGCCTACTAAGTTGACGAGGATGGAGGGCTTTGTCAACATAGTCAATATGCATGATTCTCGCTCCAGTGACCGTACGATGTCCATCCAACGGCCGTAGTGCTTCTTCAACCTCTGGTCTTCTTGCTCCAGCCGCCCAAACCAGCGCCGGTCGTGCCTCGTGCTCCTGCCTCCCGTGGCCGGCTGCGATGTGGCGGAGGCCTCACCGCCCCCAACTACTCCCACCGCTGGCCAGGCCATCCCTCTACTCACCCACACCCCCTGTTATTCTGCGGCGACGGCAGCCTCACACCACAGCGAACCAGTGAACCCTCGTACTCCTCTACGCGTGGGCATCCACTGCCGCGTCTTCCCCGGCTCCGCATCGTCCCCTTCCTAGGCCTCGCCATCGTCCACCGCCCTGGTGCTCTTGGCGCGGCGTGGTCAACATGGTCAAGGAACAGCTTCCATCGGACGTGGACTGTACGTGGAGAGGCTGACAGCTGGGTCCACGGCCGTAGCAAGGAAGTGCCTCCTTATTACGTGCAAAATAATTATTCCTCCACCTAACAGCGGGGACCCACTGGACGGTCCATCGTAATTCGTGAAAAAAACGTTTCCCCCTGACTGCTGGGACCCACTAGCTACATCTTCGCACGCAAGGAAGTGCCTGATAGTCGGGACCCACCTGGTCGAAGCGTATGTAGCGTTGTCATTCCGGTCGCGAACGTGTATGTACATATATATTGGTGGATGTAGAGGCGCGCACATGTCGTAGTAGAGACGCATACGTGTCGTAGTAGAGGCGCGCACGTAGCATGTACACGTACGTACAGCGGCCAGGGTGCAAGAAAGAAAATACGGCCATGTATGTGTACATACGGGCGGGGTCTCGAACGCCTACTCGCGCATACGTACGGCCAGGGCTCGTGTACATGGATGGGTCAGAACGGAGAAACAACGTCGTCGTCATGTTCATGGGGAGGCAACAGAATGCGTCGTGTTCATCGGGAGGCAACGGAACACGTGGGAGCCAACTGGTTGGGTCGGAACGGAATGTGTGGTCGTGTTCATCGGGAGGGCTTGGACGGAACAGGCGATGGAAACGAGGCCTGGCGTACCGCACAACAGAGGAAACATACCTCCTACATTCGGAACGGGGTCCTGTTGATCGGGAGGGCTCTGGCATACCGCAAAATGGTGGAAACGGACCTCGTATGTCGAAATGGGGGTCCTATTGATCAGGAGGGGTGTGGCGTACCGTAAAACGGACGAAACAGACTTGTGTTGGAGTGCTACGGTCGAAACGGGGGTCCTGTTCATCGGGAGGGGTGTGGCATACCACAAAACGGGACTCCACGGGATATTGTTCATCTCCACTGTCGACCTCCTCCAGCCTCCACGGGCTACCGTCGACCTCCTCCAGCCTCCACGGGCTCATGTTTATCCAGCCTCCACCGTGCGCTACTCCACCGGCTACTGTTCAACCACCCCTCCACGGGCACCCCTCCACCATCTACTGTTCATCCAGCCCTCCACACCACGGGGTCCTGTTCAACCACCCCTCCACGGGTACCCCTCCACCGTCTACTGTTCATCCAGCCCTCCACCACACCACAGGGTCCTGTTCATCCAGAGGCAACGCCACCGCTCACTGTTCATCCAAACCCCCTCCCCTCGCAACACTCATTGTTCATCCCAGAGGCATAATCGATCGGCTTCAGTTAGCAGCAGTAGCGAAGTAATCGCTCGATCGGGTTCAGTTAACAGCCATAGATCGATCGCTCGGGTTCAGTAACGCGTAGCCTGCAGTGCAATCGCTCGGGTTCAGTTAGAACCCAATGCATCACTCGGGTTCAGTTAGAGCCAACGCCTCGCACACACGCGTGTACGTGTACGAGGGAAACGCGCATCGCTCGGCCCCCGACCTCCCACCGTAACCGGGAACTCCCCGAAATTTTCCTCCCCCTCGCTTCTACCATGGTTTTTTCCATCATGGACGGCCCAAAGAATGTCATGCAGCTCGTCTCCGGACCGCCTAGGGCGAAAAGCCCATTTTCTCTCATGATTTTTTGTCATAGAAGTAGGAGCCCACCACATCTATGATGATACCAGGTTTTGTCACAATTACCGTCATAGAAGTGTCATATGTATGACAGAAAAGAAATTCGTTCGGCCCAAAATGTCACGGATGTGTTTTTTTTGTAATGGCCGCCGCCGTGGGAAGAGTCCTGTGTGTCATCCGCGGGACGAAGGAGGCCAGCATGCCCGCCGAAGTGCTGGCGAGGATGGCGCACAGCCGCTGGGCCATGATAGAGCTCCTTCTAACGTGGTTAGAATTCGAAGCGCGCCACGGTCCATGCAGCTTTCGCCGCCGCCCACACCAGGATAAGCCTTGGCGCGCGCAGTTGTTGCTCGACTTCCCTCCCGCCGCGGAGAAGATCGACGAGTGGAGAGCCACTATCCGGAGCCTCGTCATCGTCTCCAACAAAGACGAGACACGGCCGGCGGGGCCCTCAGGCCGGCGCTCCATCGAGCCACTGCATGCTGGCGGTGGAGGGGCCAGAGGCGCCGCGGCCACGGTGCACTCTCCTTCTCCACGCCAACCACCGCAGATGTCGGTCCGTCGTGATGACGCTTGTGATGATATTTCCATAGCGTTGTCCGACCCACGGACCCGCCGCGATCAACGCTAGGTTCTTCAAGAGCGATCCCATGAAGACGCTCGAACCACCATCGAGCACCGGCGCGATACGTGCCACTAGTCAGACAGGTGGGCGGGGCCCGCTATGGACCACCCAGCACAAGGAGGCTCCGGCGGCCTACCTTACGAGGTGGGTTGCCGAGACTTTACCCGTGAGCTGCGCCAGTTCTAGTGGCCGTCCCACCGAACGTTCAAGCCCGACGTCAGTGAGAAGTATGACGGCAAGATCCACCTGTCAGAGTTCCTCAGCATCTACACCATCGCGATGCACGCCGCTGGAGCTCATGACGACAAGGTGCTTGCCAATTACCTCCCGTTGTCCCTGAAACCCAACGTCATGTCTTGGTTGATGCACTTGCCAGCGGATTCCATTTCTTCTTGGTCAGATTTGTGCCACGAGTTCGTTGGTTCCTTCACTAGAGGCCACCAAGCTCATGGCCAGGCGAGTGATTTGCATATCATTCCCCAGAAGGAAGGTGAAAACCTTCACAAGTACATACAGAGGTTCAGCCGAGTGCAATACAACATCTCGGATGTTCATCCTACCGCCGTGATTAGTGCATTCCATCAGAATGTGTGTAACCGCAAGATGCGTGAAGAGCTGGCAATGAACAAGGTCAAGGATGTGGCCGAACTTTACATTCTGGCCGATGGATGCGCCCGGGCTGAAGAGGGAAGGAAGTACCCCGGCGAAGACGCCGGTGCGGAAACCGACTCTACTGACGAAGACCCTGCCACCCCGACAAAGAAGGGACGGTGTCGCAACAGGAAACGCAAGGACAAGACCGTGCTTGCCATTGAGGGATCCGGCGACACCAGCGCCGCCAAGAAGGCCAAGGCAGACGACCTCGGCAAGGAGATTGCCGGGTGCGCCGCTTGCCGGGCCTTGGCGGCTGCCGATAAGCCAGGGGGCTCCGACAAGCAGTACTGCAAGATCCACCGCACCAGGGGCCACGACCTCCAGAACTGCCGACAAGTTGAGCTGCTTGCTGAAAAGCAAAAAGCCGAATATGAGATGCAAGACTAGGAGAAGGGTTGGGATGGTGCCGAAGGATGCTGCAAGAAGCGTGGCGGCCAAGGAGGTCGCCGCAGTAAGGATAACCAGCAAGAGAGGCCCGCCTGGGGCCGCAACAAGAAGCAGGAAGACGATGATCGTGACGAGGACAACGAGTCCGGTGAGCATGCATTCCATAAGGCTATGGAGGCCATGTGCATCGATGGTGGCGGCTTCCTGCACACTTCTCACCGCTAGCTCAAGCAGTGGGCGGGTGAGATTACAGCAGCAGAGCCATCATTCGATGCTCAGAAGCCACTGAAGTGGTCTAGCACGCCCCTCATCTTTGGCGCCGAGGAGCACCCTGACCGCACGACTGTGGTCGGGTGTTTGCCATTGTTGGTATCACCAACGATACGCAACCTTAAGGTGGATGAGATGCTGGTTGACAGCGGGGCTGGCCTGAACTTGATCTCGCCCGTCATGATCAAAAGGCTGCAAATTCCTGATGGAGACCTTGAGAAAACGGGTATGTTTCAAGGGGTCAGCTCGGGAAGGAGCCAGCCGAAGGGGAAGGTCACATTGCCCGTGACGTTTGGAGGTGAGTTGAACTACATGATGGAGAGGATCATCTTTGATGTGGCCGAGATCCCCTTGCCCTAGAACGGGATCCTCGGCCGCCCGGCACTAGCCAAGTTCATGGTGGCGTCACACTACGCCTACAATACACTGAAGATGCCTCGGCCGATGACCATCATCACCGTCCCTTCCGACAAGAAGGATGCACTGATCTGCGCTGACCAACTCTATCGAGAAGCAGTTGCAGGAGCTGCTGCCAAGGTACCTGCTCCTGCCGTTGAGGCCCCGGGAGGGAAGAAGAAGACCGACAAGAACTCTCGCACCCACTCCGGCAAGCGCACCTCTTCAGAGTGCTGTGCCACCGTCGAGGACATGCCCAAGAACTCTACCGGCAAGAGCATGAAATCAAGAGCTGCACCACCAGAGACCAAGAGGGTGTCCATCAAGGAGGATGGCACGGGGGGGCTTTCACCATAAGCTCCACCCTCGACGGCATATAGGAAAGCGTTCTCGTCACTTTCCTGCGGGTGAATGTCGATGTGTATGCGTGGCAAGCATCCGACATCCCCGGCGTTCCCAGGGAAGTGATTGAGCACCACCTTGATGTCTGTCCCCATGCGCGACCCGTCAAGCAGAAGGTCAGGAAGCAAGCTTTGGAACGACAGGAGTTCATCACAGAGGAGATCAGGAAATTGGAAGCAGCAGGTTTGGTAAGAGGAGTGCTCCATCCGACGTGGTTGGCCAATCCGGTGGTGGTGCACAAGGCAAATGGGAAGTGGAGGTTGTGTATTGACTACACGAATGTCAATAAGGCTTGTCCTAAGGACCCCTTCCTGTTGCCGCGCATCAACCAGATTGTTGACTCCACGGCCAGGTGTGATCTGTTGTCATTCCTCGACGCCTACTCGGGCTACCACCAGATCTTCATGGCAAGAGAAGATGAAGAGAAGACAGCCTTTATCACCCCATGTGGTATGTATTGCTTTTTACAGATGCCTTTCGGGTTGAAGAGTGCTGGCTCGACATTCGCAAGGGCGGTCCAGATTGGTTTTGAGCCCCAGCTACATAGTGGTCAAAACCAAGGACAAGGCGACCCAGACAAGATCAAGGCTATTGAGCAGATTGAGGCGCCCAAGCGGATCAAGGATGTGCGTCGGCTCACTGGTTGTGTTGCCGCCATGAGAAGGTTCATCTCCAAGTCAGCTGAACGTGCCCTTCCCTTTTTCAAAATCTTGGAGAAGGCATGCCCAATGGAGTGGACCCCAGAGGCCGAGGCTGTGTTGCAGGATCTGAAGAAATACCTTTCCTCTACGCAAATACTGGTTGCGCCGAAACCACAAGAGCCGTTGCTGCTGTATCTGGCGGCAACGAATCAAGTGGTCAGCGCCGCACTAGTGGCATCGAGGGAGGTGGACGAAGAGGCAATGGCCACCGCAGGACCGGTGGATGGCAAGTCAGAGATTCCCCCGGCAGGGCCTGGTGCCGGCAAGGCAAGGCCCCCCGCAGAGTCCGACGCCATCAGGGTTGGGCCCGCGCAGCCAAGTGAAGTGGTGCAGAAGAAGAAGATGATGCGGCACCCAGTTTACTTTTTCAGCTCCCTCTTGTAGGGGGCCAGGTCAAGGTACTCCGGTGTGCAGAAATTGCTCTTCGGCCTCCTTATGGGATCAAGGAAGCTGCATCATTACTTCCAAGTCCACGAGATCACTGTCTTCGCTCGCCTCCCGTTGCAACGGATACTGTACAACCCAGATGCAATCGTAAGGATTGTGGAGTGGGCCTTGGAGTTGTCAAGCTTTGGGTTGAAGTTTGAAAGTACTTCGACAATCCAGAGCAGAATCTTGGCAGAGTTCATTGCAGAGTGGACCTCAATGCCCGACTAGGAAATCCATGAGACAGCTCTCCCTGGCAAGGAGGCAAGTCGCGACTGGATCATGTAGTTTGACGGGGCTTTCTCGCTGCAAGGCGCCGGTGCCGGTGTGCTGCTCGTCGCACCCACCACTACTAGGAAAAGGGCTATAAATGATATGGCCACTAATGGCACACCAGACATGTGGTGCGCCACTACTATATAGTGATGGCGCACCATGAGTCGGTGCGCCATTAGTGACCAACGGTGCGCCATTAGAAGCAAAAAAAATTCCAAAAATTCTAATGGCGCACCAGGGAGTAGTGCGCCATTACTAGTTTAACTAGTAATGGCGCACCTCCTACACAGTGCGCCACTACTTTTTTTTGCAAAACTACTAATGGTGCACATCAAGCTGGTGCGCCATTAGTAACAAGGGTTACTAATGGCGCATTTGTCTCTGGTGCGCCATTAGTAACCTGGGACAGATAGCTAGCTAAGATCCATTGTATTTAAATCGTAGTCTTCATTTCTCGATTGTATTACATGGGCACTTTTTGAACTCATGAATATTTTTAAATTTCATGGGCACTTTTTGAATTCATGAATATTTTTTCAAATTTGATCTCTATCCCCCTCCATCTTGATCGCTACCCCCCTCCATCTCGATCTCGATCCCCCCCGCACCCACCCCCGCTAGCTCCACCACCGCCGACGACCCACAGCACCCTCCCCCACTCCACCGCCGCCGCCGACCCACCGCACCATCCCCGGCCTGCTCCACCGCCGCCGAGCACCCCCCGCACCCTCCCCC
>NC_041388.1:155660619-155730227 GCF_002162155.2 Triticum dicoccoides
CTCGCGCCCTCGACGTCCTCCCGCCCAAGTGCCCCCTCCCCCCACGGCCCCGCCTGCGTCAACCTCGTGCTCGCCGTCCAACACCGCGCGACCTGCCCAGGAGGACCGTCGTCGTCTTCCTCTTCGACTACGAGGACCCGGACGAGCTCGGACGCCCTCGAGCCATCCCTTCGACGCCCGCCGATTTCCTCTGCCTCGGCCACCATCGCCACCGCTCGACGTCGAATTCATGCCGCCTCGACTAGATCCGGCTACCCCGAGTCGCCCTTGACCTCCCTAGTGAGCACCCGAGCAGCTTCCCCTCTTCCCCCTCTTGATTTCCTTCTGATGTGTTCTAGGGTTGGGGGTTGGAGAATTTTGGACAAGGAAAGGGGGTTGGAGAATTAAGTAGCTACGGTTGGGGGTTTGCAAGAGAAGAATCTGTAGTGTTTGTGCAACCCACTAGGTAGTGTTCAATTTACTCTTTTTGTTATGGCTTCAGAGCACTAATCGACTATAGTTGGTGTAGCAAAAGCTTTGATCATCAAACTGATTGCTATGGCTGTGCAACATTCTACTTCCAGGAATTCTCCTGATGAACCTGACATGATTTCTTGGTAGCGGTTCAGTATTCACTAGTCTACTAAGTCCAAGTGTCAGTAACATTTTCTTCTTCTTTTTCTCCGTCTATGTATAGATGTTGTAGGATCTCATTATAAAATGGATCTGGCATAAGAAAATCCCTCTTAAGACTCAATGCTTACTAATCAGAAATAATTGACTGGCAATACTCTATGATCCTTGATTGAATTGAAACTTCTTAGATGGATGTTGTCTTTTTCTATAGATGGATCCTCGATCGTTCTTAGTTTGGTCTTGCCAAAGTAAGTGCAAGCAGATTTGAGGTGACTGTAGTTTGGCATCTTCAGAATTTCACAAAGGTGGATAACCTTCTAATCAGCACTCTCCTATGCTGCTCTTGCACTGATTTCAGTTCCCTCTCTTAGTTGTTCTATTGCATGACCACGTATAGATAGAAGTTGTTCCCTGTGTTCCAAATAGGTGAGTGAGCCATGCATCCAATTGCCCGCAAAAATCAAAATGTAACTAGTATAACACTGCATATTTTGTGTAGAATCTTGAAAACTGAATTTATGGCAGAATTAGTACATGAAAACTGAACTTATTATTACTGTAATTTAGTTACCAGTTTGGGAGTACAATTTGGAACATAATATCAGTACTCATCTATTCTGAAAGATTAAAAGTAGATGGCCATTCCTTAAAGAAACATGGCACAACAAAATTCAATCTTGTTGAAACCTTACATATGTTGGTTCCTGCTTATTTGCTCCAATGGCACGAACTTGAGCTACTGTCAAAAAATTCAGTTAGGTACAGTTAGCATCATGTGAGAAAATGGCCATAATGTGCCCTGATAATGATGTATTTTGTCATAAAAATATATAGTGGACTACCATGATAATGACATGCTACTAGTAGTTACTTCCATGAGTTGTTTTATTGACATGGCACATTTGCAATGGAGTTTTATATATCTTTAGCCACTGTTCATTAACAGCAAGTCAATTTTGTTTATAGTTGAAAGTAAGTGTGTGGTTTGAAATTTTGATTTGATTATGTCATCTAGAACTATGTTAGTTTTGTTTTGTAACTAGAAGACCAAAGTGTGTTACTCACCTGGGATCTTAACTGTTGGGGGTAGTATTGTAACTAGAAGACCATGTATTTTCATAATTGAGCTAATGATTTGGGGGGTAGTATTTCTGATTTTAGAGCACCTTTGCTGGATGTATTTTACAGCAGCTGGTGGAATCAAAACAATGCTTGTGGGTTGTCCTGTTAAGTTGAGTGATTCATTAGAGGGCAGATAGAGTCACCCACACCAATTAATGTTTATGAAGAAGAAGAATAAACCTGTTGCTGCTGTTATGCCTGTGTTCACTGCTGCTGCTGTACTTGTGATGATGTTGTACTTGTGATGATGCTACTTGTGATCTTTTGAAATGACCCATTGGTGACTTCATTACGCGGGGATAATGATTTTGCAGGCACCCCGAGAGGCCCTTGAGTTTGCCAGAATGTCGATTAACTTCCGTTCCGGCAAATTCGGGTACTCCATATGTCCTATTTTTAGCAAAGGTCATGCTGAAATTTTCCGTGAATTTTAGCATGACTTTGCTAAAAATAGGACATATGGGGTACTTAGTACTTAATTTTAGCATGACTCTTGTGCTAGGGTATCTTAGTACTTAATTAAGTAGGATCAACTGCCTCTTGTGTTATACATATAGGAGTGTGATATCAACTCATAGTTATTACTAATGTCAGTTGCTCATCATCGATAAACCCTAATCTGGTAGGATGACCTACTAAAAAATCCCATACCACATATTCTATTTGGATGGCCCTACTAACCCTTGACCATAAATACATGAGATGGCTGTAGCAGGCTTAAAGAAAGAAATGTTTTTAGGCCAACTCCATTGGACCTGGCTGAAAATGCACAAGTGTGCATGACTAACAATATTCTATTATAAAGCTAAACAGGAAAGAGGAACCACTCATCCTAACCATTTTCTCTCAAAATTACCACTTCACTTCTTACTACTGAAAATCTTAGACCATCTCCATTAACCAATAGCTCAAACCAACTCAAAGGGCGTGTTTTCACCACATTGTGGATTATCTTATTGGACCCAATGCAAGAGATGATGTAGTTTTGAATTATGAACGTAGGATATGTCATCATCGGACGACGAAAGTCTCCCGGGGGAGTGCGACTGGTGCCACGATGATCGAGGTCTGTGCGACATGCCTCACCTGGACAATGATCGGCGCTTCAGCATTAAGCTGGAGGAGACCTTCGAAGTTGAAACGGTACACAACGACGACAAGTGTTATTTTCATAATTAAGCAAGACTTCAACTATTTCAACATGTAATTTTCATCTTTTACAATTCGAGTATAGCTTATCCCATGCCATGCAAGACGCCATGTCCTGGAGAGGATGGATTTTGAAGAGCATGAAATTTCTGAAACAAAGAAAATTCACCTAAGGACTCATCACGATGTGGATTTTGAAGTAAATATGTATAATTCTGGGAGCGTAACCCATTTTGGTTGCAAAAATTGGGAAGCATTTTGCAAGATGTATGGTTTTGATGAGGGTAATCCATGCGTGCAGGAACCACCCCACGCATGACCCCCTTGTCACACACGGCCCTCCACGTCGCGCGTTCAACGCGGGTCATGGGGAAGCGCAGCGGATGAGAAATTGCTACGGTAAAATCCGCCCCACCTGCCCGCGCACCGTTCTGGGCCTAGCCCAACAACGCGTCGCGCTTATGTGTGGCCCAAGCCCGGGGGCTCCTGTCGGTGTACAAAAGTAGGGGCTCTCCTTTTGAACCTTTTACTTGTGCATGGGCAATCAGAGCCATGCGCCGTGGCCACACTTAGCAGGGCAGAGGAGGGAAGCCGAAGAGAAGCCGAAGCACAAGACGACCAAGGCGACGCCAAGACCAGAAGCATGGGAGGGCAAGAGGGCAAGGTGGAATCCCTCGGCAAGATCCTTGCCGAGGCGCCCCCCCTCCCCGAAGCCCCGGCAAGAGCCTTGTCGGGGCAACTTGCCCGATGCCAGCGGAGTGAACCACCCTTGAGCCCACCGGCTCCAACCTAACCAACTGCATTGGAACCAGGGATCAGGAGGCGCTTCTGTGGTGGCATGCAAATCTTCGTCAAAATCATAAATATATGAGTTCAGATGAGGACTAGAAGACGGCGACCCTCGGTAGGATCCTAGCCAAGGAAATCCACAAGACCCCCGGCAAGACCCTTGCTGGGGATGATAGCGACGCCACGGCAAGACCCTTGCCGAGGACATCAGCAGGTACACTGCCAGGCCCGCACCAGCCAAGACTCCACCTCCGTCTGCATACAGCTGCCAGCCCAACCAGCTGGGCAGGTACCTGCGTGGCAACATGTAGCTTCCAAGCCAACTCAGCAAGCACCTGTGTGGCGACATGCAGATCTTCATGAAAGCCCTACCACCATGCCACCTCACCTACCTGACTGCCTACATGACGCTGCATGCATCGCCAGCCTGGGCGCGTGTCGAAGTGAGGCGAAGCGGCGACGGATGGGACGGGCCTCGTTCCCGTCCCCGATAAAGCTAATGGACACCTACGTAGCGCATTTAATGCGCTTTGTCCCCTAATGTTGTGCGATAAGCTCGCGCACTATAGGCCTTTCCACCTCCTGTGTGCCACTGTGGCAGCCCCTTTTTCCTATAAAAGGAGGGTTGAGGCGACGAGGAGAGGGATTCGGCTTTTTGGAACGGGGTGGCCACCGTAGCTAGTTCAGAAAGCTCAAGAACACTCAATACATCCAGCAAAGCAGGACTAGGGTTTTACGCATCCTCGCGGCCCGAACCTGGGTAAACAATTCGTGTGCTTACTCTTAGACATGCTCTTCTCATAACCCCGCGCCCGCCGACTGTAGAAGGGATCCCACGGATCCCATTGGTATCGTTCCCACCGACAAATTCATCCCCGATGAATCGAACCTGACTCGACTCTAAGCAGTAGCAGGCATGACAAGTAAGCATGAATGAGTAGGCACATCAGGGCTCAAACAACTCTTACTCATTCTAGTGGGTTAAATCTATTTACTGTGGCAATGAAAAGTCATGCAGAGGAAAGAGGTTCAACTACCGCAGCATGTAACAGTTTTATCATTGTTGTCCTAATGCAGTAAAAGATGGCATGAGCGAGAGAGTGGGATTGTATCAGAATGAACAAGGGGTTTTTGCTTGCCTCACACTTCTGAAGATAGTATAGTTCTTCATCGGTGTCATCGATCTCATCGTCGGAACCACGTCTACTAAGAGGGGACAAATATCGGCAATAGAGAAGAAACACAATCAATGCAATGCAACAATATGATGCATGATCATGACATGGCAATATGATGTGGTTTGAGCTAATGCAACTAGCAAAAATTTAAATGAAGTTGGTTTGAATCCAAGATTCAAATTCAAACTCCATATGTGGATATGCAAGTGCCATTTATTTGATTTGTCCAATTCAACAGGTATAAGTTGTTCCAACATGCATGAAAATGCCATAAACAGATTATTTGGATTTTTCTGATCATTTTTCATATATAAATTATTTCATTCCGAGCTAATTATTTTCTATGATTTTTTTGAAGTTCAAATCATTTTATGAATTTTTCTAGTTATTTAGAATTAAACAAAATCCAGTAAATGATTTACCACGTCAGCATGACATCACGTTGACGTCAGCGGTCAACGGAGCGGCCCAGGTCAAATTGACCAGTGGGTCCCGCCTGTCAGTTACTAACTAAACTATCATGGTTTAATTAGCACTAATCCTAGGTTAATTAGCAGGTCCGGGCCCGTGTGTTAGTGAACCAGGGGGTTAAATCCCTGGTCAAACCGGGCTAACCCGCCGGCGACTTGACGCCGACGAGGCCAGAGACGGTGAAGGGGCTCGGGATTGCTCCTCCGGCATCCAAATGGATGGTGGAGAGCGGCTACGGGGAAGTGGAGCTCGCACGTCTCCTGTGCAGCAGGCAGCAACAGCAGCTAGGGCGGCCGGAGACAACAGCGAGGAGCTCGGCCGCGGTGGCCAGAGGTTGGGTGTGAGCGCGACAGTGCTGAAGTGCGCGAGCAAGCGAGCTAAGGCGCTAGCGGGGGCCTACGCGATGCGGTAAGTACGTTGGACGCATGCCTGGGACCAAATGGTCACTGGAGCGTCAATGGCGGCGAGCTCAGGCAGTGGCATGGTCGGGCACGAGCGGCACGATGGTTACAGCAGCAAAAGAGCGCAACGAAAGGGGGGGTTCAAAGCTGGAGCTCATAGCAAGTGCAACGGTGGCCTCGGCGGGCTCGAGGAAGGGCTGGTGATGGCAGGAGGTCGTTGGTGATCTCATCGTCCGAGGGAGGAAGAAGAGCTTGGGGTCGTCTTCATGGAGCTCCTGGCGGCACCTGGCTCGATGGAGAGTATGAAGACGTCGTAGCGGAGCATGGGGACAGCTTGAGGAGGCGAGGCAGTGGATGTGGCGGCGGCAACGGCAAGCGGCGGCAATGGTGGCGTTCGGTCGCGGGAGAGTGAGGGAAGCAGAGAAGGGGAAGGGGATGAGCAAGCGGTCGAGGGAGGCGAGGGGGAGTGTGTGGCGCCCTTGGGTGCCTCCAGCGGCGAGCAAGTAAGCGGGAGGTGGCCGCGGCATGCAGGCATGTGGCGGCCACACGCTCTCGTCCTCCTGGTAAAGGAGGATGATGACAAGGAGGAGGCCGGTGGGCTGGGCTAGTCACTTGGGCGCCAGGTAAGGCCCAGGTGGTTTGATACCTCTTCAGCATGCATTGGTTTTCCCTAGAATAGGAAAGGGTGATGCAGCAAAGTAGTGTAAGTATTTCCCTAGTTTTTGAGAACCATGGTATCAATCCAGTAGGAGATAACACGCAAGTCACCTAGTACCTACACAAACAATCAAGAACCTCGCAACCAACATGATAAAGGGGTTGTCAATCCCTTCAGGGTCACTCGGAAAGTGAGATCCAATAAAGATAGTAAGATAAATATTTTTGGTATTGTTGTTGTATAGATTGGAAAGTAAATATTGCAAAATAGTAAACAAGATGCGATGTAAATAAAAAGAGATGCAATATAATAAGAAAGAGACCCGGGGGCCATATGTTTCACTAGTGGCTTCTCTCATGATAGCATGTATTACGGTGGGTGAACAAATTACTGTCGAGCAATTGATAGAAGAGAGCATAGTTATGAGAATATCTAGGCAATGATTATGAATATAGGAATCACGTCTGTGGTAAGTAGACCGAAACGATTCTGCATCTACTACTATTACTCCACACATCGACCGCTATCCAGCATGCGTCTAGAGTATTAAGTTCATTAGAACAGGGTAACGCTTTAAGCAAGATGACATGATGTAGAGGGATAAACTCAAGAAATATGATATAAACCCCATCTTTTTATCCTCGATGGCAACAATACAATACGTGCCTTGCTGCCCCTACTATCACTGGGAAAGGACACCGCAAGCTTGAACCCAAAGCTAAGCACTTCTCCCATTGCAAGAAAGATCAATCTAGTAGGCCAAACTAAACCGCTAATTCGAAGAGACTTGCAAAGATATCAAATCATGCATATAAGAATTCAGAGAAGAACCAAATATTATTCATAGATAAACTTGATCAGAAATCCACAATTCATCGGATCTCGGCAAACACACCGCAAAAAGTATTACACTGAATAGATCTCCAAGAACATCGAGGAGAACTTTGTATTGAGAACCAAAGAGAGAGAAGAAGCCATCTAGCTAATAACTATGGACCTGAAGGTCTGTGGTAAACTACTCACACATCATCGGAGAGGCTATGGTGTTGATGTAGAAGCCCTCAGTGGTCGATTCCCTCTCTGACAGATCGCCGGAAAAGGCCCCAGATGGGATCTCATGGGTATAGAAGGTTGTGGTGGTGGAAAAGTGGTTTCGTCGCTCCCCTGATGTTTTTAGGGTATAAGAGTATATATTGGAGAAAGAAGTATGTCAGTGGAGCTTCGTGGGGCCCACGAGGGTGGGTGGCACGCCAACCCCCCTGGGCGGGCCCTCCAATCTCGTGGCCACCTCGCGGACTTCCAGACTTCCACCCTAAGTCTCCTGGTTTGCGTTTGTTCCAAGAAAGATATTGCATTTGATATTCCTTTTCTTCGAAACACTAAAATAGGCAAAAAAAACAGAAACTGGCACTGGGCCTCCGGCTAATAGGTTAGTCCCAAAAATAATATAACAGAGCATATTAAAGCCCACTAAACAACCAAAACAGATAATATAATAGCATGGAACAATAAAAAAATATAGATACAGTCGAGACGTATCAAGCACCCCCAAGCTTAATTCCTGCTTGTCCTTGAGTAGGTAAATGACAAAAACAGATTTTTTTGATGTGGAATGCTACCTAACATAATTTTCAATGTAGTTTTCTTTATTGTGGCATGAATATTCAGATCCAAAAGATTCAAGACAAAAGTTTAATATTGACATGAAAATAATAATAATTCAAGCAAACTAACCAAGTAATTATGTCTTCTCAAAATAACATAGCCAAAGAAAGCTCGTCCCTACAAAATCATATAGTTTGTCCATGCTTCCTTTTCATCACACAAAATGCTCCCATCATGCACAACCCCGATGACAAGCCAAGCAATTGTTTCATACTTCAGCATTCTCAAACTTTTTCAACTTTCACGCAATATATGAGCGTGAACCATGGTCATAGCACTATAGGTGGAATAGAATGGTGGTTATGGAGAAGACAAAAAGGAGGAAGATAGTCTCACGTCAACTAGGCGTATCAATAGGCTATAGAGATACCCATCGATAGATATCAATGTGAGTTAGTAGGGATTGCCATGCAACGGATGCACTAGAGCTATAAGTGTATGAAAGCTCAAAAAAGTAACTAAGTGGGTGTGCATCCAACTTGCTTGCTCATGAAGACCTAGGGCAATTTGAGCAAGCCCATAATTGGAATATACAAGCCAAGTTCTATAATAAAAAATTCCCACTAGTATATGGAAGTGACAACATAAGAGACTATCTATCATGAAGATCATGGTGCTACTTTGAAGCACAAGTGTGGAAGAAGGATAGTAAAATTGCCCCTTCTCTCTTGTTCTCTCATTTTTGTGGGACTTTTTTATGGCCTCTTTTTTTTGTCCGGAGTCTCATCCCGACTTGTGGGGGAATCATAGTATCCATCATCCTTTCCTCACATGGGACAATGCTCTAATAATGAAGATCATCACACTTTTATTTACTTACAACTCAAGAATTACAACTCGATACTTAGAACAAAATATGACTCTATGTGAATGCCTCCGGCGGTGTACCGGGATGTGCAATGAATCAAGAGTGACATGTAAAAAAAATTATGAATGGTAGCCATGCCACAAATACAATGTCAACTACATGATCATGCGAAGCAATATGACTATGATGAAGCATGTCATAATAAACGGAACAGTGGAATGTTGCATGGCAATATATCTCGGAATGGCTATGGAAATGCCATAATATGTAGGTATGGTGGCTGTTTTGAGGAAGGTAAATGATGGGTTTATGGTACCGGCGAAAGTTGAGCGGCACAAGAGATGCTAGCAATGGTGGAAGGGTGAGAGTGCGTATAATCCATGGACTCAACATTAGTCATAAAGAACTCACATACTTATTGCAAAAATCTACAAGTCATCAAAACCAAGAACTACACGCATGCTCCTAGGGGGGGGGGGGGTAGATTGGTAGGAAAATACCATCGCTCGTCCCCGACCGCCACTCATAAGGAAGGCAATCAAAGAACACCTCATGCTTGAAATTTGTCACACAACGGTTACCATAAGTGCATGCTACGGGACTTGAAAAGCTCAACACAAGTATTTCTCAATTCACAATTACTCAAATAGCACGACTCTAATATCACCATCTTTATATCTCAAAACAATTATCATGTATCAAACTTCTCATAGTGTTTAATGCACTCTATATGAAAGTTTTTATTATACCCATCTTGGATGCCCATCATATTAGGACTAATTTTGTAACCAAAGAAAATTACCATGCTGTTCTAAAAGACTCTCAAAATAATATAAGTGAAGCATGAGAGATCAATAATTTCTATAAAATAAAACCACCACCGTGCTCCAAAAAGATACAAGTGAAGTACTAGAGCAAAATTATCTAGCTCAAAAGATATAAGTGAAGCACATAGAGTATTCTAATAAATTCCGATTCATGTGTGTCTCTCCCAAAAGGTGTGTACAGCAAGGATGATTGTGGTAAACTAAAAATCAAAGACTCAAATCATACAAGATGCTCCAAGCAAAACACAAATCATGTGGTGAATATAAATATAGCCTCAAGTAAAGATACCAATAGACGAAGACGGAAGAGGGGATGCCCCCAAGCTTAGGATTTTGGTTGTCCTTGAATTTTACCTTGGGGTTCCTTGGGCATCCCCAAGCTTAGGCTCTTGCCACTCCTTGTTCCAAAATCCATCAAATCTTTACCCAAAAACATGAAAACTTCACAACACAAAACTCAACAGAAAATCTTATGAGCTCCGTCAGTATAAGAAAGCAAACCACCATTTTGATGTACTATAATTAACTCATTCTTTATTTATATTGGTGTTAAACCTACTGCACTCCAACTTCTCTATGGTTCATACCCCCTGATACTACCCATAGATTCATCAAAATAAGCAAACAACACACGAAAAACAGAATCTGTCAAAACAGAATAGTTTGTCGCAATCTGGAGGTTTAGAATAATTATGTAATTCCAAAAATTCTGAGAAATTAGGAAGACCTGAATAATTTGTATATAGATCTACTTCAGTTGGAATTGGTATTTTATCCATCTGTGGTAAAAAATGAAAATTATTCTCGTGAGCGTATACTTTCTGTTTTATTTTTCAGCAAGATCAAACAACAATCACCCAAGAAGATCCTAAAGGTTTTACTTGGCACGAACACTAATTAAAACATTAAAAACACAATAATAACAGAGGCTAGATAAATTATTTATTACTAAAAAGGAACAAAAAGTAAAGAACAAAAAATAAAATTGGGTTGCCTCCCAACAAGCGCTATCGTTTAACGCCCTAGCTAGGCATTGATAATTTCAATGATGCTCACATGAAAGACAAGAATTGAAGCACAAAAGAGAGCATCATAATACACGTGACAAACACATCTATGTCTAACATACTTCCTATGCATAGGCATCTTATAGGCAAACAAATTATCATAGCAAGCAAAAACTAGCATATGCAAGGAAGCGGAAAGAAACAATAGCAATCTCAACATAACGAGAGGTAATTTAGTAACATGAAAATTTCTAGAGTCATATTTTCCTCTCTCATAATAATTACATGTGGGATCATAGGAAAATTCAACAAAACATCTATCACATAAAATATTTTCAACACGATCCACATGCATGCAAAGTTGACACTCTTCCAAAATAGTGGGATTAACATTAACTAAAGTCATGACCTCTCCAAACGCACTTTTATCGAAAATTGCATAAGATTGAAAATTCTCCAAATACGTGGGATCTAAAGTTGACACTCTTCAAAACCCACTTTCATTATTATCAATCTTATATTATGGGGCTTAAATAAATTTTCAAGATCATAAGAAGAATCACCCCAATCATGATCATTGCAGCAAGTACTGGACATAGCAAAACTAGCATCCCCAAGCTTAGGGTTTTGCATTTTTTAGCACAACTGACATTCATACAATTTATAATAACATCATTGCAATCATGCTTTCTATTCAAGGATCTATCATGAATTAGTTTATAAAGCACTTCATCATAATTTTCACATTCACGGATTTCAAGTGAAACTCCATAAAGATAATCTAGTGCACTCAACTCAATAGCAATTGGTTCATCATAATTGGATCTCTTAAAAAGATTAGCAAGAGGATGATGATCCATAACAATAGATATTTAGCAAGCGAAGATGCAAGCTAATAGAAGGCACATGGTAACACGAGAAAACAGAAGGACGAACTGAAGAGGGCGAATAAAACAGCAAAGGTGAAGTGGGGGAGAAGAAAACGACAGGCGAATGGCAAATAATCTAATGTGAGGGAGAAGAGTTTATGATGGGTACTTGGTATGTCTTGACTTGAGCATAGATCTCCTCGGCAAAGGTGCCAGAAATCCTTCTTGCCACCTCTTGAGCATGCGTTGGTTTTCCCTTGAAGAGGAAAGGGTAATGCAGCAAAGTAGCGTAAGTATTTCCCTCAGTTTTTGAGAACCAAGGTATCAATCCAGTAGGATATAACACGCAAGTCACCTAGTACATGCACAAACAATCAAGAACCTCGCAACCAACGCGATAAAGGGGCTGTCAATCCCTTCACGGTCACTTGCGAAAGTGAGATCTGATAAAGATAGTAAGCTAAATATTTTTGGTATTTTTATTGTATAGATGGGAAAGTAAAGATTGCAAAATAGTAAACGAGATGCGATGTAAATAAAAGAGATGCAATATAATAAAAAAGAGGCCCGGGGGCCATAGGTTTCACTAGTGGCTTCTCTCATGATAGCATGTATTACGGTGGGTGAACAAATTACTGCCAAGCAATTGATAGAAGAGCGCATAGTTATGAGAATATCTAGGCAATGATTATGAATATAGGCACCACGTCCGTCGTAAGTAGACCGAAACGATTCTGCATCTACTACTATTACTCCACACATCGCCTGCTATCCAGCATGCATCTAGAGTATTAAGTTCATAAGAACAGAGTAACGCTTTAAGGCAAGATGACATGATGTAGAGGGATAAACTCAAGCAATATGATATAAACCCCATCTTTTTATCCTCGATGGCAACAATACAATACGTGCCTTGCTTCCACTACTATCACTGGGAAAGGACACCGCAAGATTGAACCCAAAGCTAAGAACTTCTCCCGTTGCAAGAAAGATCAATCTAGTAGGCCAAACTAAACTGATAATTCGAAGAGCTTGCAAAGATATCAAATCATGCATATAAAAATTCAGAGAAGAACCAAATATTATTCAGAGATAAAATTGATCATAAATCCACAATTCATCCGATCTCGACAAACACACCGCAAAAAGTATTACATCGAATAGATCTCCAAGAACATCGAAGAGAACTTTGTATTGAGAACCAAAGAGAGATAAGAAGCCATCTAGCTAATAACTATAGACCCAAAGGTCTATGGTAAACTACTCACACATCATCAGAGAGGCTATGGTGTTGATGTAGAAGCCCTCCGTGATTGATTCCCCCTCCGGCAGATCGCCGACAAAGGCCCCAGATGGGATCTCACGGGTACAAAAGGTTGCAGAAGCAAACTTTGCATACAATGTACCACCAACCTTATCATTTATAATCTCATAAATTCTTGCTCTTGTTGTGCATACAAATTATTAATTTAATAGCAGACAGTCAGATCAGATAATGCTACAATATTAGAAAAAGGTATATTATACCAGAGACAAATCTTTTTTAGCATCATCATACCGCAATTCTATAATTCCCCCAATGTTTTTCTCTTACAAAACATTTGTTGTTAAGTTTTTCCTTTGGTGCTTTCATCAACTTCCATCATTATTTTTTAAACATCTCTTTCAAATAAATTACATGCATTAATTGTGTGCAACACTGACCCTGTTATGGATAAACAATTAAGAACATTGGATTTGGGGGGTATTGAAGAGTTTAAATTTCTCACTTTTAATTTTTTTGATAAAATTTGGAGTGACAATCATGATCTTCTCTTTCTGCAAAACCTCCATTTACCATATTTGTTAAAATATTTCCCCATAGAGCAATCCATATATTCTCACCACCGAAAGAATTTAACCATGTAAAAGTAATGTTAAAAGTTTATATGTGTAATTTGAATAACTGACTCTAGCAAAAGGGCTTAAATATCGCGGATGTTTGAACTGTGCTCTCTGCTTGTCCACCTGTTTTTTTGTAGTGTTTCTATTGGTTTCATCATGGTAAGCAACCCAATGATATATCCACATAAACATATTTATAAATCTAGTTCATTTTAACTTGTTCACCAATATATATAAATCTCGTTCAACTGAACATGTTTTACCAATATTTACCCTACTCTCTTTGGTATCTCCATCAACAACTTATTTATTGATCAAGTTTCATTTATCCATTAATCCATTCATCAATTTGGCATACAATGAATCATGCAAATGACTTGATTTCGTGCAGAAGATGATACCTGCTAGAGGTGTTGTTGTTTTTGGACGCCGGACGGAGTTAATAATGTAGGTTGCGACGTCGCTGGCCAACGTTGATTAGACAATCCTCAATACAACATTCAATGTTCTTGAAGCACAATATTGGTAACTGAAGTAAAGGCAAGTGTCTTACCTCTTACTAACTTGAAAATTCTTCTCTGGTGACTTTCACAGCACTTGTAAGCCAAGTATCCATCTTTGGCATGGCTTCTTCACCAGGATAAAATATTAGGCATAGCAGCTCACTATAAAGAACTTCACAGCTGCAGAAAGAAGAACTATGCATTGCTAGGTAGTTGACAAATATTTCAAGTTGCCTGAGAGCAAGTACAATTCTTTAAAGTAGTGCAACTGACAAAACAATTATTACCTTTGGGAGTTCTCTTGAGCATCAAACTTCTCGCATCAAACTATATGGACTAATTGCGAGTCTGACTAACAAATACATACATTTGTCAAATTAAACTTTTTGGGAAGAAAAGTATGTGGACTGAGATGTCTATCAGTACTCTAAGCTAGTAGTGAATCAATAGTTTTTTGTCCGATGCATATGCATATTTTGTTTTAATGTACCATTGTGATAGAAAAGAAACATGGTGTGCTTCATTGTCGATACATCATATTTTGGCAATGCACAAATCAACTTATATATGTGCTATTAATTAGAGAACATAGGAGTATATGCATATGAACTTCTAGGTGTGCTACAGACTATTATTAATTAAAGAATAGAACAAATCCTAGAAAAAAATAGGAGGTTCATGTGACAGTCACCAGTCACCTAAGAGGGGCTAGCGCAACGCAATTCCAATGAAGACGGTGGACATGCTAGGGCACCCCAGTTCCTATATACTGATTCTTCCAGTCCAACACCCGCGTCCAGCAGCCGTCCGTGCTTGTGATGGAAGAGGCCGATGTTCAGCCCCTGGTGAAGGTCATGAAGTTCATGGTGTACCTCTGAGTCCAAGCCGTCGCTATGTGGATGGAACTTCAAAATCCAGGACATCGTGTACAGCTGTGTCCAAGTTGTCGCTATGTTGGATGGAACTTCAAAATCCAGGGCATCATTGAGTTGTGGAGAAGAATAATGCTAGGATTCTCTCGAGGAAGTTTTTTCCCTCGAGGGAGTTTTGGTGCATGGGTGGAGGAGGAAATCCCGATGGTATCTTCAAGCAGATATTTCTTTCCAGTAAAATATCGGTACAGACGACAACTTCCTTTTTTGAGTTGGGATGTAATTTTAATTTTTTTCATACCTTCATATGTAAGGGACGTGAACGGTCTTTTCTAAAAGATCTTCCTATGTATGGGATCTGAGAGATCCGATTATACTTCCTTTTTTGAGTTGGGACGTAATAATTATGGGATTTTTAAAGATCTTCTTGTGTATGGGACGTGAGTGAGCGTGAATCATTTTTTAAAGAGCTTCCTATGTAGGGACTTGACTGGGTGTGGGGTGCATTAATGAAATTCATTGGCTAATATCTAATTAATGATAATGGCTTATTAGATTCAACGGTTAGATCATGAGATTTATGTTGTGGGATGGTCTAATAGCCCAACCTATTTGTTTTTTGACTAATTGTGGGATGGTTTGATAGCTCAAACCTATTGGGATCGTGATATTTAAAGGTCCAACTTGTTGAGATGTGACCGCATGAGCCCATATGGTTTACGAAGATCTAACGGTTGTATCTGATTGATTAGAAATAGACACATCGAATTAAAGGTCGGATATTTCTAATTATTGTGAGATTTTCTACGCTAATTATCTTTATTCTAATGACCCCGTCAAGTACTTTTTATACATAAATAGATGCAGTAAAAGAGAGCAGGAGCGAGAAAGTGGGATTGTATCAGAATGAACAAGGGGTTTTTTCTTGCCTGGCACTTCTGAAGATAGTATAGTTCTTCATCGGTGTCATCGATGTCATCGTCGGAACCACGTCTACTGAGAGGGGGCAAATACTGGCAACAGAGAAGGAACACAATCAATGCAATGCAACAATATGATGCATGATCATGACATGGCAATATGCTGTGGTTTGAGCTAATGCAGCTAGCAACAATTTAAATGAAATTGGTTTGAATGCAAGATTCAAATTCAAACTCCATGTGTGGATATGCAAATGCCATCTATTTGATTTGTCCAATTCAGCAGGTATAAGTTTTTCCAACATGCATGAAAATGCCATAAACAAATTATTTGGATTTTTCTGATCATTTCTCATATATAAATTATTTCATTCTGAGCTATGGATTATTTTCTATGATTTTTTGAAGTTCAAATCATTTTATGGATTTTTCTGGTCATTTAGAATTAAACATAATCCAGTAAATGATTTACCGCATCGACATGACATCACACTAACGTCAACGGTCAACGGAGTGGCCCAGGTCAAACTAACCAGTGGGTCTTGCGTGTCAGTTACTAACTAAACTATCCTGGTTTAATTAGCACTAATCCTAGGTTAATTATCAGGGCCGGGCCCGCGTGTCAGTGAACCAGGGGGGGTTCAAAGCCCTGGTCAAACCATGCTAACCCGACGGCGACTTGACGTAGGCGAGGCCAGAGACGGCGGAGGGCTCGGGATTGCTCCTCTGTCGTCCAAATGGACGACGGAGAGCGGCTATAGGGAACTAGAGCTCGCCCGTGTCGAGTGCATCAGGCAGCAACAGCTAGGGCGGCCGGAGACGACGGTGAGGAGATCGTGCGTGGTGGCCTGAGCTCGGGCGTGAGTGCTGCAGTGCGCGAGCAAGCGAGCTGAGGCGCTAGCGGGGGCCTACGCAATGCGGTGAGTACGTTGGACGCATGCCCGGGACCAAATGGTCACCGGAGTGTCAACGGCGGCGAGCTCAGGCAGCAGTGCGGTCGGGCATGAGCAGCCGACGGTTATAGCAGCCAAACAGCGCAAGGAAAGGGCGGTTCGAAGCTGGAGCTCACAGCGAGTGCAGCGGTGCCCTCAGCGGGCACGAGGAAGGGCTGGTGATGGTAGGAGGTCGCCAGTGATCTCAGTGTCCGAGGGAGGAAGAAGAGCTCTGGGTCGTCGTCACAGAGCTCCTGGCGGCGCCTAGCTCGATGGAGAGGACGAAGACGTCGTAGAGGAGCATGGGGACAACTTGGGGAGGCGAGGCAGTGGCTGTGGCCGCGGCAACGGCAAGCGGCGGCGATGGTGGCGTTCGGTCGCGAGAGAGAGACGACAGCAAATAAGGGGAAGGGGACGAGCAAGCGGTCCAGGGAGGCGACGGGGAGTGCGTGGCACCCTTGGGTGCCTCCAGCGGCGAGCAGGTAAGCAGGAGGTGGCCGCGCGCATGCTAGCATGCGGCGGCCACACGCTCTCGGTGAGCTGGGCTGGCCACTTGGGCGCCAGGTAAGGCTCAGGTGGTTCTCTCTCTCTTTTCTGTTTCCGATTTTGTATTGTTTTCATATTTTCATATTGGTTGATTTGTGTCTTAAGGTGTTATTCTAGTACGAACTCTACGATAGATTTAACGGAAAGAATAGCTTCATGTTATTTTACTACGGACTCTTGAATAGATCTACCAGAAAGGATAACTTTGAGGTGGTTTCGTACCCTACCATAATCTCTTTGTTTGTTCTCCGCTATTAGTGACTTTGGAGTGACTCTTTGTTGCATGTCGAGGGATAGTTATATGATCCAATTATGTTATTATTGTTGAGAGAACTTGCACTAGTGAAAGTATGAACCCAAGGCCTTGTTTCAATGCATTGCAATACCGTTTGCGCTCACTTTTATCACTTGCTACCTTGCTGTTTTTATATTTTCAGATTACAATAACCTATATCTACCATCCATATTGCACTTGTATCACCATCTCTTCGCCGAACTAGTGCACCTATATAATTTACCATTGTATTGGGTGTGTTGGGGACACAAGAGACTCTTTGTTATTTGGTTGCAGGGTTGCTTGAGAGAGACCATCTTCATCCTACGCCTCCCACGGATTGATAAACCTTAGGTCATCCACTTGAGAGAAATTTACTACTGTCCTACAAACCTCTGCACTTGGAGGCCCAACAATGTCTACAAGAAGAAGGTTGTGTAGTAGACATGAAGCTCTTTTCTGGCGCTGTTGCCGGGGAGGTTAGCCCTTGAAGGTATATCTTTAGATCTTGCAATCGAATCTTTTTGTTTCTTGTTTTAGCACTAGTTTAGTTTATAAAAGAAAACTACAAAAAATGGAATTGAGTTTGCCTCATACGCTTCATCTTTTTAATATCTTTCGTGAGAATGATGGAAAGGAAAATTGTGCTCAAGTGCTAGAAGAAGAAGTCTATAAAATGTTTGGCACTAAATATTTGAATGTTGAGCATGATTGCAATGTTGTTAGTATGAACTCCTTGAATATCCATAGTACTAATGATGATTGCACTAGTCATGATGAAAATGTCGCTTATAAGCATGTCAATTTTTGTGGAGTGCATAGAGCTTGCAAGTACACACAAATTAGGGAAAATAGATTTTGCAAGAGGCATAAGTATTTGGAAAATAAATGGTTGCAAGAAAGGCTAGATGTTTGTGTTGAAAATTTAAAATTTCTTCACCATACTTGTGAACTTTGCAATGAACATCGTCATTTAAATCTCAAATGCGAATTGTTTCTTGATCGTATCGTGTCCAAAAATTGTGATGATTTGATTTCCCTTGCACATCATAATGAACTTAGTTTGCTTTTGGGTTACGAAGAAATGAAACGTATAACTAAGCATATTCCAGAATATAACCTTGAGAAATTCCTCGATATTGATCTAGAAGAAATTATTTTATATTGTGCGGTGAATTGCATTGAAGATCCTTATATTGCCAATTACATAAAGAAAAGAAAACAAATAGAGGATGAAGAGAATACTAATGAACGGGAAGAGGATTCCCAATATCCTCCTATTATTTCTTATGATGAATCAGGTAACGAGGAGGATCCTTCTATTCAACCAATCTCATCAATAAGGAGCTCCAAAAAGAGGATTGAACCCACACATAATGTGAAGAAGAAAAAAGAAAAGATGGAGAAGCAAAGGTAAAAATGTATCCTTCCCAAATGATGTTGCTCCTATTACTAATTGTGATGATGATAATTGTTATACTATTGGTGCTATCCATACTATTAATGATGAGAGTGATTATGCTTATGATATGAAAAGGCCCAAGCTTGGGGATGCCATGTTTGATGAGAATGACATGTTTGAGAATGTATTTGCTGCAATTAATGTTTGTCCCAAGCTTGGGGATGCTACGTTTGATGAAGATGATATTTTTAGCCTCCTAAGTTTTGATATGCAAATTTGTTATGATGATAGCATGCCTCCTACTTATGATGATTATATTGATGAAAGTGGGTTTGGAAGAGTGTCAACTTTAGGAAGTAGTAATAACACTATTTTGGAGGATGTTGAATCTTATTGTGATAATTATGAAAGTAGATTTGGAGAGGTCATGACTTTATTTAGTAATGATTCCACTATCTTGGAAGAGGTTTCAATTGATTATGATGAGAACAAAGTTGCTACTTATGATGATTATTGTGATGACACTTATGCTATAAAAAGTAGTGATGATTATATTTATAAAACTTGTCATGATTATGATTACCCTTTTTTTGAACATTACTCTTTTAATGTGGAACCAATTTATAGTATTCGAGTTTCTTATGATACTCCCACTATTTCGAATGAGAAGAATTTTGCTTATGTGGAGAATAGTAAATTTTCTATGCTTGTAGATCATGAAAAGTATGCTTTATGTGATGGTTATATTGTTGAATTCATTCATGATGGTACTGAAAATTATTATGAGTAAGGAATATATGCTTGTAGGAATTGCAATAATATCAAGTTTCCTCTCTATGTGCTTAAAGTTTTAAAGTTATGCTTGTTTTGCCTTCCTATGCTAGTTGATTATTGTTCCCATAAGTTGTTTGCTCACAAAATCCCTATGCATAGGAAGTGGGTTAGACTTAAATGTGCTAGTAATATTATTCTCTTTATGTTTCAATTCTTATCTTTTATGTGAGCATCATTGAAATCATCATGCCTAGCTAGGGGCGTTAAACATTAGTGCTTGTTGGGAGGCAACCCAATTTTATTGTTGTTCCTTGCTTTTTGTTCCTATTTAGTAATAAATAATTTATCTAGACTCTGTTATTATTGAGTTTTTATGTTTTAATTAGTGTTTGTGCCAAGTAGAACCATTGGGAAGACTTGGGGAAAGTCTTGTTGATCTTGCTGTAAAAACAGAAACTTTAGCGCTCACGAGAATTGCTGCCATTTTTTATTGGAGTGTTTTATTTAGTTAATTATTTTTGCAGAGGATTAATAGATAAATTCCTCACGTCCAGGAATTTATTTTAGAATTGTTGGGGTTCCAGAAGTATACGTTTGATACATATTACTACAGACTGTTCTGTTTTTGACAGATTATGTTCTCTATGTGTTGTTTGCTTATTTCGATGAATCTATGAGTAGTATCGGAGGGAAAGAACCATAGACAAGTCGGAATACAGTATATATTACACCAATATAAATAAAGAATGAATTCACAACAGTACCTAAGTGGTGATTTATTTTCTTATACTAACGAAGCTTACATGTTTTCTGTTAAGTTTTGTGTTGTGAAGTTTTCAAGTTTTGGGTAAAGATTCGATGAACTATGGAATAAGGAGTGGCAAGAGCCTAATCTTGGGGATGCCCAAGGAACCCCAAGGTAATATTCAAGGACAACCAAGAGGCTAAGCTTGGGGATGCCCCAGATGGCATCCCCTGTTTCGTCTTCCTTCATCGGTAACTTTACTTGGAGCTATATGTAACACCCCAGATGTAACTTTCCATATTTGTAACTCCGACTCTTGCCTTTTCCGGAGATGCGATATGAGTTTCCCTTCGTGGTTGGGATTTTGTCTTTCGTTTTGCTTTTTGTTCAAGTCATGCATTTCATATCATGTCATCATGTGCATCTCATTTGCATACGTGTTGTCTCATGCATCCGAGCTTTTTCCCCGTTGTCAGTTTGGCAATCCGACATTCCCTCATGCACCTGGCGCACCCCTCTGGTCTCTTTTCGTGAGCGGGTGTCGAACGTTCTCGGAATGGACCAAGATATGCCAAGTGGCCTTGGTACAGCACCGGTAGACCGCCTATCAAATTTCGTGCCATTTGGAGTCCGCTTGATACTCCAACGATTAACCGGATAACCACGAATGCCTCTTGTGTGTTGCAGCCCAACACCCCTCCAAAACAGCCCAATAACCCATCCAAACCTCTCCCATTTCCTCCACCATCGGATCACGATCGCGTGGTCGAAAACTACACTCCATTTGGACACTCCTACCTCCTCCTAGCTATATATATGTGCACCCCTCCTCAAATTTGTGGACGAAACCCTAGCTCTCCCTCTCCCCGCGCCGCTGGACGTTTCTTGCCCACCGACGAACGTGTCCGCCTCCTTCACCACCGCCACGTGTCAGCGCGTGATTCACTGCGCTGCCCGTGCCCACATCACCGCTCCTCCGCGCGCCGGCCCGCCGGGGCCCTCCCCGGCCCGCGCTCGGTCGCCGCCCCGCGGGCTCCCCAAGCCGTGTCCCCGCGCAGGATCTTCGCTCCGGCGACGCCCCACCGCCTCATTCACTGTGCCGCCTCGCTTCCCCACCGAAGCCCGCGCCGTGCGTCGGCGTCAGTGCTCGCCGCCGACCGTCCTGCTCCGGATCTGGCTGGATCCCGTGTCCCTGCGGCCGGATCCGCCGGCTCCCCACTGCCCCGGCCTTCTCTTCACCGCCTTCACCAGACTCCCTCACCGTCACGGCTCCGTCGTTGTCCCCACGTGCGGGCACACGCGCAGTCGGCCATGTGGGCCCCGCGGCCCGTCCCCGCCGGCCTGCTCCGTGCTGGCCCGATCCGCCTCTCCCTCCTCTCTGGCCCAAGTGGCCCAAGGTGAGCGAGCCCACCTAAGTCCCCGCCCCTGCGCACTTTAGCTATTCTGCGCCCATGTAATTTTATCTAAGTCTGGAAAAATCCATCTCATGAGTGCATGTTCATCATAGCATATCTATGTGCATTTTGCTCCATTATACATGGATGATATATCAAAATGTTCATTGCGAGATGCTCTTTATTTAATTCCACTGTGACATGCTTGTTTGAGTTCATCTTGATGCCCTAATCATTGATGCAAGAGTGCTATAAAATGTTAGCTCATGTTACTTAGCAGATTATGATGATTTGTCTTTTTCGTCACTTTTGTTGTGTGCTGCGGCATGAGCTCTACATGTGTTTTGATCTATGCCATGCCATCTTTACAGGGTGCTTGCCATGTATTTTTATGATCAACGTGGTCACTAGCACAAACATGCAAAGTAGATTTCGTGATATTGCTGATTTCAGGGACTTAGTATTTTGCTAAGTCTTGTGCCTGCTGTTATTTTTATGCCATGTAACCATGATGCTACAGTGAGATCCATGCTTGTTTTGAGTTGCTTCAGTAAGGATTATTTGGACATATGGTTATGCTCTATCCATCCATGCCCCTGTTTGCAATTATGGAGTGCCTTAGCATGTCTTAATCTTGCTCTACTTTTGCTATAAAATGTTCCTGGCATATAGTTTACATGTTAATCAATTTTGCCATGGTCGTTGTTATTGATCCATGCATGCTATGAACTTGCTCATGCCATGGTTAGCTTCATGAACATGTCATCTTCCTGTAGGTATGATTGTTTTGTCATGCAAGGCTTTGTGATGAGTGATTTGAGCTCGCAAAGATGCCTTCATAATTCTGTTTATGCCATGCTCAGTTTTCTGCTAAGTTTGAATCTGTTAATAAAACTTGCTATGTTTACATGGGTGCCATCATGTCTTCTGTGCCTTTTTGGCTCATGATCAGTAAGGGACTTTTGTTCTATGCATTTAGTAGATTCATGCCATGCCTTGTATTGCTATAATATGTTCTTGTAGCATGTTGTTTCCTAGCTCTAAACATGACCTCCTGATGTTATTCCTCACATGGTAGTATTTTCAGTAAGTCTGTGAAGCTGATATCTTTTGCACTTTTGCCATGCTTGTTTGAACCTGCTCTGGTGTGATTTAGCTGTAGATTAGTGTTCATGTTTTGTCAAGAATCTTGAGTAGATAACTGTCATATGCTTTGTTGCTATGTTGGAGTGCAGTAGCTTAGTTTCTTGTTGCAGTCTAGATGGCATCGTGCTGTTAATCACAGAATTGTGCCATTCTTGTTTTGCTTGCCATATGCAAACCGTGCATCCGATTCCGGTGATCTTTATATCGATTTCGACCGAAATCATCTCATCTTTCCAGAGGCACACTTGGTTTGCCAAGTTGATGCATTGTTAATCTTTTTTCCTTCCGGAGCACGCATATGCATTGCATATCATATCTCGCATATCATGTCATGTTGTTTGCGCATTACACCGTGATTGATTGTTGGTCCTTTTGCTTGTGTTCTTGCCTTGGGTAGATCCGGGAGATGAGTACGTGATCGAGGAACCTATTGAGAACACTTACGAGGATCAAGCTTTCGTCAACTCTGAGAACTTTGCAGGCAAGATGACCATACCCTCGAAATCACTTCTATCTTTACTTGCTAGTTGCTCGCTCTATTGCTATGCTGCGATACCTACCACTTGCTTTATCATGCCTCCCATATTGCCATGTCAAGACTCTAACCCGCCTTTCCTAGCAAATCGTTGTTTGGCTATGTTACCGCTTTGCTCGGCCCCTCTTATAGCGTTGTTAGTTGCAGGTGAAGATGAAGTTTGTTCCATGTTGGAACATGGATATTGTCGGGATATCATTATACTCTCTTATTTTAATTAATTCATATATATACTTGGTAAAGGGTGGAAGGCTCGGCCTTATGCCTGGTGTTTTGTTCCACTCTTGTCGCCCTAGTTTCTGTCATACCAGTGTTATGTTCCTTGATTTTGCGTTCCTTACGTGGTTGGGTGTTATGGGAATCCCTTGACAGTTTGCTTTGAATAAAACTCCTCCAGCAAGGCCCAACCTTGGTTTTAACATTTGCCACCTAAGCCTTTTTTCCTTGGGTTCTGCAGACTCAAGGGTCATCTTTATTTTAAACCCCGGGCCCAGTGCTCCTCTAAGTGTTGGTCCAACCTGTCAGCCGCCGATGGCCACCAGGGGCAACTCTGGGTTGGCCTACCAAAATCTTGGACAATCTGGTGTGCCCTGAGAATGAGATATGTGCGGTGCCTATCGGGATTTGTCGGCACATTCGGGCAGCTTTGCTGGTCTTGTTTTACCATTGTCGAAATGTCTTGTAACCGGGATTCCGAGACTGATCGGGTCTTCCCGGGAGAAGGAATATCCTTCGTTGACCGTGAGAGATTGTGATGGGCTAAGTTGGGACACCCCTGCGGGGATTTGAACTTTCGAAAGCCGTGCCCACGGTTATGGGTAGATGGGAATTTGTTAATGTCCGGTTCTAGAGAACTTGACACTTAACTTAATTAAAATGAATCAACCACGCGTGTAGCCGTGATGGTCTCTTTTCGGCGGAGTCCGGGAAGAGAACATGGTCTCATGTTATGCTTGAATGTAAGTAGTTTCAGGATCACTTATTAACCACTTATTAGCTTCTCGACCGTGTTTTGCTTCTCTTCTCGCTCTCTTTTCCGTAAGTTAGCCACCATATATGCTAGTGCTTGCTGCAGCTCCACCTCACTACCCCTTTCCTACCTTTAAGCTTAAATAGTTTTGATTGTGAGGGTGTGAGATTGTTGAGCCCCCGTGACTCACAGATACTTCCAAACAGATGCGGGTGCCAATGATGCCAGTGCAGGGGACGCTACCGAACTCAAGTGGGAGTTCGACGAGGATTCGGGCCGTTACTATGTTTCTTTTCTGGACGATCAGTAGTGGAGCCGAGTTGGGGCGATCGGGGATCTAGCATTTGGGTTGTCTTTCTTTATTTTGGTTCCGTAGTCGGACCTTGATTGTATTTTGGATGATGTATGATATATTTATGTATTGTTTGAAGTGGCGATTGTAAGCCAACTCTTTATCCCTTTCTTATTCAGTACATGGGATGTGTAAAGATTACCTCTCTTGCGACATGCCTACCATCCGGTTATGCCTCTAAGTCGTGCCCCGACACGTGGGAGATATAGCTGCATTGTGGGTGTTACAAGTTGGTAATCAGAGCCTTCCCCGACTTAGGAGCCCCCTGTTTGATCGAATCGCTGACGTTGTTGTGTCTAGAACAAATTGTTTTGAGTCTTAGGATTATATATATATCGGGGAGTAGGATTCTTTTTACTCCTCAATCCCTTCGTCGCTTTGGTGCGGCCTCCTGACGTAGAGTTTTGACTCTTCTCTCCTCAAATTTCACGAAAACAAAAAAATTAGGATCACGCAGGTATCTTGGAATCGTTCCGATGGTTTTGTGACGAGAACATTGTTCTTGGTGCCTCCTGACATTTAGGGGTTGTGGCAGTGTCCAGGGGAGTTTAGCTCCAAGGTGTTGTCGTCACAATTTTATCATTGCAGTTCTGGAATACCTGAGTTCACCGACATCGTCAATCTCTTTTATGCAGTTGTTGGTGAGATAACCTCGACGCCACCTAGTACTGAGGCGGGAGTTTGTGAGTATTGCCATAACTCGTATAACGGATGCTTTTCGAAGGTTGAGGTAAATGATTTTCGAAGGTTTCTTGGTTATGTGTTGAAGGATGGATACAGCTGGATGTAGGATTTGCTAGTTTTGGGTGAGATATCATGCTTCCCCTGTATCCCCAACACCTGATTGCATAACCAGAAAGTTTCGGGAGTTTTGTAAGTGGGAATTCAAGTATCATGTAGGATATCCTTCCAACAGACACATGATACGATATGGGGTCTATCATATGTTTGTTTCCGACTTATTTTGCAAGCCAATCCTTTGCTTTGTTTTTTAGTTGTGGATTCGAGTTGCTTCGAAGTCAAATGTTGATTCCATACATTTTCCTAAGCGATGATCTCTTATTTCTATGAGAGTATTAATCCTTCCTGATCATCAAGGTTGTCATCTCAATTCTATCTTCCAACCGGTGTGCTTCTCATCAAGTGGATCCGATCATTTCAACATCAGCAAGATCAATTATCATTTCTTCTCAACGGTGTTCATTTCATTCGTCCCAAGCTGCCTTTGTTTTCCTGCCCTCCCATCCATTTTTCTCCAAGGACTCAGATTTCTTAATCAAGTATCCATCTTATTGATGTGAAGTCTCTCCATTCTTTTCTGTCAATATTCTTATCCAGTGATTCTCAAGAAGATACTAACGGACCTTAAGTTCATCATTCTTCTTCTCTTTCTTCTCCGGTGGATTCAATTCAAGTTTTTGGTGTTGATCATATTCCTTTCATTATTTCAAATGCTTTCCCATGCCGTTGCACCTCTTAATCTTTCACCTCTCGATATTCATTTGTTCGGGAGTGCTGAAGATATCTCAGAAGGCTCGTCTTTTCATTCATGAACCATTCAACCTATTTCGAGGTTGTTATCTCATTCAAGTCATTTAATTCAACCGGTGCAATCTCTCTTTTAAAGCAATCGTTCAACGGTGTTTCTTTTGAGTGGGCCCTAACCCATAGGTCGTTTTCCAGGATCTTACCTGACTCATCTAATTTTACCAGAGCTATTCTCAAATCTTTCAAAGTTTGACGTAAGAATGAATTATCATCAGTCATATGTCTTTCTCCAAGATCTTTCAAAATCTTTTCATCGTTGGTTCAACCTTTCTAATTATCATTCCGGGGTATCTCAACAATTCATGGTGGTGTTTCTCGTCGTCATTCTCGGATTTGAAGACCGAAGGAGAGTTTCTCTGCAATCATATCCGTTTTACCAAAGATTCATGGTTCTAGCTTAAGGCCATCCTCTCATAATTGTTTTCGATTGTGAGAATTCTTTTCACTCATCAGGAGCAGTTCAGGAGTCTTTTCAGTCTGATTCTCCGGAGGCCATCATTTCGGGTTTATTCATTCTCAGCTTTCAGCTCTCATTCTCAAAATCTTACCGGTGCATCACTCAAGTATTCTCTAGTCAGTTCATGATCTCTTTGTTTCACTTGTATCTAAATTCCATCGAGTATCTTCATTCGTTTTTTTCCAATTCTACCCGGTGATTTGTGCCTTTGCTACTCTCATTTTCAATTCTTTCGGTGTCTCGTTCAAGAGTTCCCTTCCTTGGTTATCATATCAATTCATTCGTTCTTTCAAATCCTAACGGTGGTTCGTTGAGGACTTTCTCAAGTTTGCGCTATATCTATCTTAATCCTTTCTACGAGAATAAGTAGTATGCCAAATCCGTTTCTTGTCATCAATTTAAATTGGTGAAGGATAAGCATAATGTTATTCTTATTATTGTTTCATCCAAGTGATTAATTCCTTATTCTGGAGGTTCATCAAAATTCTTGATTTCTTTTGTTCATCTTTCCTTTCCAGAGTTCCAAGTTTTTCCGCATTATCTCGCCGCGAAGCTCCATCTAAATCATTGCAAGGCTTCAACCTTATTCTTTTCACCCTTCATTTCGTTTGTTCATTCTTTTTTAACGGAGTTCTTCATGGAGGCTCTACATGGTTGTTCATCAAGGATTTAAATTCCTTCTCGAAGTGTTCATCGAGATTCTTTTCAGAGGAGCTCAAGTATTCTTCATCTTGCATTCCGAAGTGATGTTCTTCCTATCTTATCTTTTGAGGTGGTGTTATGTCATTCTTGACAATTTCTTTGTGTTTCATGATTCATAAGTTTAGGAATGAGATATTTAAACCCATCATTTTCTTCCTTGGAGTTATCTTGGTGTAGTTTTCACCTAAAACCTTCCTTTGGGAATGTTCCTCCTTGTGGTGATTACCTATGATACAAGTTTTCTCATCACCTCGATGGAAGAAGCATTCTATCTTTTCTAGCTCTGAATCCAAGCTGTTGTTTTCGTTAGTGGCAGAATTTCACCTTATAATTTTGAGAAGTTTTCCTTAAGGCCACTACAAGTTTATTCGTTTCGTTGTTGATAATCCAACAACTCCATTCTAGCATTTGTTGTAAGAGTGCTCTCTCAAGATCTTGTTTCCCTTCGTTCATTCCATTCCATTCTTTCATTTCTTCCGGAGGCATTGTGATGTTGCTCTCTTCGACCAATCATCTTGTTTTTCCCAAGATCATCTTCTTTCCTTTGCTTATCCATTTAACTGAAGTGTTGTGTCATCTCTTCAAGTTCTTTTTAGCTTATCAAGTTTTCCTTCTCCTTTTAGTCGGAGTGCTGCCCAAATTATATCAATCTTATTCCTTCTCTATCTAGTTTTAACCGGAGTGGTTTCAATATCTATCTTATCACTAAACCTCTTGTTTCTCGTCGTATCCCATGTTCCTCTTTTCTAACGGAGTGTTTTCAACTTTGTTCTTCTTTGTTGTTTTCTTTCTTTCAAATTGTTCAACATCTCAAGGTTCTTTGGTTTCACTCGTTTGTCAAAGAACCAACTTAGTTTTACTTCTTATCTTCCTCTTCTTTTTCCCTCCGGTGCCATCCTAGATCTCGGGACGAGATCCTTTCATAGTGGTGGACTGTTGTAACACCCCTGATGTAACTTTCCATATTTGTAACTCCGACTCTTGCATTTTCCGGAGATGCGATATGAGTTTCCCTTCATGGTTGGGCTTTTGTCTTTCGTTTTTCTTTTTGTTCATGTCATGCATTTCATATCATGTCATCATGTGCATCTCATTTGCATATGTGTTGTCCCATGCATCCGAGCTTTTTCCCCGTTGTCCGTTTTGCAATCCGACACTCCCTCATGCACCCGGCGCACCCATCTGGTCTCTTTTCTTGAGAGAGTATCGAACGTTCTCGGAATGGACCGAGATTTGCCAAGTGGCCTTGGTACACCACCGGTAGACCGCCTGTCAAATATCGTGTCATTTGGAGTCCGTTTAATACTCCAACGGTTAACCGGGTAACCACAAATGCCTCTTGTGTGTTGCAGCCCAACACCCCTCCAAACGGCCCAATAACCCATCCAAACCTCTACCATGTCCTCCGCCGTCGGATCACGATCGCGTGGTCGAAAACTACACTCCATTTGGACACTCCTACCTCCTCCTAGCTATATATATGTGCACCCCTGCTCAAATTCGTGGAGGAAACCCTAGCTCTCCCTCTCCCCGCGCTGCTGGACGTTTCTTCCCCACCGACGGACGTGTCCGCCGCCTCCACCGCCGCTACATGTCAGGTGCGCCGCCCGCGCCCACATCACCGTGCCTCCGCGCGCCGGCCCGCTGGGGCCCAGGCGGGGCCCTCCCCGGCCCGCGCTCGGTCGTCGCCGCCCCACGGGCTCCCCGAGCCGTGCCCCGTGCCGGATATCCGCTCCGGCGACGCCTCGCTACCTCGTTCACCGTGCGACCTCGCTTCCCCACCGGAGCCCGTGCCATGCCTCAGCGTCAGTGCTCGCTGCCGACAGTCCTTCTCCGGATACGGCCGGATCCGCCGGCTCCCCACTGTCCCGGCCTTCTCTTCGCCGCCTTCGCCGGACTCCCTCCCTGTCGCGGCTCCGTCGTTGTCCCCGCGTGCGGGCACATGTGTAGTCGGCCACGTGGGCCCCGCAGCCCGTCCCCGCCGGCCTGCTCCGTGCTGGCCCGATCCGCCTCTCCCTCCTCTCTGGCCCAAGTGGCCCAAGGTGAGCGAGCCCACCTAAGTCCCCGCTCATGCGCACTTTAGCTCTCCTGCGCCCATGTAATTTTGTCTGTCTGAAAAAATCCATCTCATGAGTGCATGTTCATCGTAGCATATCTATGTGCATTTTGCTCCATTATACATGCATGATATATCAAAATGTTCATTGTGAGATGCTCTTCATTTCATCCCATTGTGACATGCTTGTTTGAGTTCATCTTGATGCCCTAATGATTGATGCAAGAGTGCTATAAAATGTTAGCTCCTGTTACTTAGCAGATTATGATTATTTGTCTTCTTCGTCACTTTTGTTGTGTGCTGCATTTGGGCATGAGCTCTACATGTGTTTTGATCTATGCCATGCCATATTTAGAGGGGTGCTTGACATGTATTTTTTGATCAATGTGGTGACTAGCACAAGCATGCAAAGTAGCTTTCGTGATATTGCTGATTTCAGGGACTTAGGATTTTGCTAAGTCTTGTGCATGCTGTTATTTTTATGCCATGTAACCATGATGCTACAGTGAGATCCATGCTTGTTTTGAGTTGCTTCAGTAAGGATGATTTCGACATATGGTTATGCTCTATCCATCCATTCCCCTGTTTGCAATTATGGAGTGCCTTAGCATGTCTTAATCTTTCTCTAATTTTGCAATAAAATGTTCCTCACAGATAGTTTACATGTTAATCAATTTTGCCATGGTTGTTGTTATTGATCCATGCGTGCTATAAACTTTCTCTTTCCATGGTTAGCTTCATGAACATGTAATCTTGCTGTAGGTGTGCTTTTTTGTCATGCAAGGCTTTGTGATGAGTGATTTGAGCTCGCAAAGATGCCTTCATAATTCTGTTTATCCCAAGCTCAGTTTTCTGCTAAGTCTGAATCTGTCAATAAAACTTGCTATGTTTACATGGGTGCCATCATGTCTTCTGTGCCTTTTTGGCTCATGATCAGTAAGGGACTTTTGTTCTATGCATTTAGTAGAATCATGCCATGCCTTGTATTGCTATAATATGTTCTCGTAGCATGTTTTTTGCTAGCTCTAAACATGGCCTCCTGATGTTATTCCTGACATGTTAGTATTTTCACCAAGTCTGTGAAGCTGATATCTTTTGCACTTTTGCCATGCTTGTTTGAACCTGCTCTGGTGTGATTTAGCCGTAGCTCAGTGTTCATGTTTTGTCAAGAATCTTGAATAGATCACTGTCATATGCTTTGTTGCTATGCTGGAGTGCAGTAGCTTAGTTTCTTGTTGCATTCTAGATGGCATCATGCTGTTAATCGCAGAATTGTGCCATTCTTGTTTTGCTTGCCATTTGCAAACCGTGCATCCGATTCCGGTGATCTTTATATCGATTTCAACCGAAATCATCTCATCTTTCCAGCGGCTCACTTGGTTTGCCAAGTTGATGCCTTGTTCATCTTTCTCCTTCTGGAGCACGCATATGCATTGCATATCACATCTCGCATATCATGTCATGTTTTGCATCATGTTGTTTGTGCATTACACCGTGATTGATTGTAGGTCCTTTTGCTTGTGTTCTTGCCTTGGGTAGAGCCGGGAGACGACTACATGATCGAGGAACCTGTTGAGAACTCTTACGAGGATCAAGCTTTCGTCAACTCTGAGAACTTTGCAGGCAAGATGACCATACCCTCGAAATCACTTCTATCTTTGCTTGCTAGTTGCTCGCTCTATTGCTATGGTGCGATACCTACCACTTGCTTTATCATTCCTCCCATATTGCCATGTCAAGCATCTAACCCACCTTTCCTAGCAAACTGTTGTTTGGCTATGTTACCGCTTTGCTCAACCCCTCTTATAGCGTTGCTAGTTGTAGGTGAAGATGAAGTTTGTTCCATGTTGGAACATGGATATTGTTGGGATATCATTATACCTCTTATTTTAATTAATGCATCTATATACTTGGTAAAGGGTGGAAGGCTCGGCCTTATGCCTGGTGTTTTGTTCCACTCTTGCCGCCCTAGTTTCCGTCATACCGGTGTTATGTTCCTTGATTTTGCGTTCCTTACGCGGTTGGGTGTTATGGGAACCCCTTGACAGTTTGCTTTGAATTAAACTCCTCCAGCAAGGACCAACCTTGGTTTTAACATTTGCCACCTAAGCCTTTTTTCCCTTGGGTTCTGCAGACTCGAGGGTCATCTTTATTTTAAACCCCCGGGCCAGTGCTCCTCTAAGTGTTGGTCCAACCTGTCAGCCGCCGGTGGCCACCAGGGGCAACTCTGGGTTGGCCTACCGGAATCTTGGACAATCTGGTGTGCCCTGAGAACGAGATATGTGCAGCTCCTATCGGGATTTTTCGGCACATTCGGGCGGCTTTGCTAGTCTTTTTTTAGCATTGTCGAAATGTCTTGTAACTGGGATTCCGAGACTGATCGGGTCTTCCCGGGGGAAGGAATATCCTTCGTTGACCGTGAGAGCTTGTGATGGGCTAAGTTGGGACACCCCTGCATGGATTTGAACTTTCGAAAGCCGTGCCCGTGGTTATGGGCAGATGGGAATTTGTTAATGTCCGGTTGTAGAGAACTCGACACTTAACTTAATTAAAACGAATCAACCGCGCGTGTAGCCGTGATGGTCTCTTTTCAGCGGAGTCCGGGAAGAGAACACGGTCTCGTGTTATGCTTGAACGTAAGTAGTTTCAGGATCACTTCTTGATCACTTATTAGCTTCTCGACCGTGTTTTGCTTCTCTTTTGTGTAAGTTAGCCACCATATATGCTAGTGCTTGCTGCAACGCCACCACACTACCCCTTTCCTACCTTTAAGCTTAAATAGATTTGATCGCGAGGGTGTGAGATTGCTGAGTCCCCGTGACTCACAGATACTTCCAAACAGATGCAGGTGCCGATGATGCCAGTGCAGGGGACGCTACAGAACTCAAGTGGGAGTTCGACGAGGATGCGGGCCGTTACTATGTTTCTTTTCCGGATGATCAGTAGTGGAGCCCAGTTGGGGCGATCGAGGATCTAGCTTTTGGGGTTGTCTTTCTTTATTTTGGTTCTGTAGTCGGACCTTGATTGTATTCTGGATGATGTATGATATATTTATGTATTGTAAAAGTGGTGATTGTAAGCCAACTCTTTATCCCTTTCTTATTCAGTACATGAGATGTGTAAAGATTACCCCTCTTGCGACATGCCTACCATGCGGTTATGCCTCTAAGTCATGCCCCGATAGGTGGGAGATATAGCCGCATTGTGGGTGTTACACTATATTTTTATTCGCCACATGATATGTGTTTTTCTTGGAGCTTCATTTTATTTTATTTTATTTTGCTTGCTGTTTGAATAAAATACCAAGATCTGAATTTATTAAATGTTAGAGAGTCTTCACATGGTTGCATAATTATTCGGCTACTCATTGATCTTCACTTATATCTTTTGGAGTAGTTTGTCATTTTCTCTAGTGCTTCACTTATATCCTTTTAGAGCATGGTGGTGGTTTTATTTTATAGAAATAATTGATCTCTCATGATTCACTTATATTATTTTGAGAGTCCTTTAGTTCAACATGGCAATTTGCTTTTAGGCATAATAAAAACTTTCATATAAGTGCATTGAATACTAAGAGAAGTTTGATACTTGATGATTGTTTTGAGATATGGAGATAGTGATATCAAAGTTGTGCTAGTTGAGTAGTTGTGAATTTGAGGAATACTTCTGTTGAAGTTTGCAAGTCCCGTAGCATGCACGTATGGTAAACATTGTGTAACAAATTTGAAACATGAGGTGTTATTTGATTATCTTCGTTATGAGTGGCGGTCGGGGACGAGCGATGGTCTTTTCCTACCAATCTATCCCTCTAGGAGCATGCACGTAATACTTGGTTTTTGATGACTTGTAGATTTTTGCAATAAGTATGTGAGTTCTTTATGACTAATGTTGAGTCCATGGATTATACGCACTCTCACCCTTCCATCATTGCTAGCCTCTTTGGTACCGTGCATTGCCCTTTCTCACCTTGAGAGTTGTTGCAAACTTCGCCGGTGCATCCAAACCCCGTGATACGATACGCTGTATAACACATAAACCTCCTTATATCTTCCTCAAAATAGCCACCATACATACCTATTATGGCATTTCCATAGCCATTCCGAGATATATTGCCATGCAACTTTCCATCGTTCCGTTTATTATGACACGCATCATCATTGTCATATTGCCTTGCATGATCATGTAGTTGACATCGTATTTGTGGCAAAGCCACCATTCATAATTTTTTCATACATGTCACTCATGACTCATTGCACATCCCGGTACACCGCCGGAGGCATTCATATAGTGTCATATCTTGTTCTAGTATCGAGTTGTAATCATTGTGTTGTAAATAAATAGAAGTGTGATGATCATTAGTAATAGAGCATTATGGCATAAAAAAGAAAAAAAGGAAGGCCAAATAATAAAAGAAGAAGGCCCAAAAAATATATATAAAAAAGGGGGCAATGCTACTATCCTTTTTTCCACACTTGTGCTTCAAAGTGGCACCATGATCTTTATGATAGAGAGTCTCTTGTTTTGTCATTTTCATATACTAGTGGGAATTTTTCATTATAGAACTTGGCTTGTATATTCCAACAATGGGCCTCCTCAACTGCCCTAGGGCTTTGTGAGCAAGCAAGTTGGATGCACACCCACTTAGTTTCTTTTGTTGAGCTTTCATACATTTATAGCTCTAGTGCATCCGTTGCATGGCAATCCCTATTCCTTGCATTGACATCAATTGATGGGCATCTCCCTAGCCCATTGATTAGCCGTGTCGATGTGAGACTTTCTCCTTTTTTGTCTTCTCCACATAACCCCCTTCATTATATTCTATTCCACCCATAGTGCTATATCCATGGCTCACACTCATGTATTGCGTGAAAGTTGAAAAAAGTTTGAGATTACTAAAGTATGAAACAACTGCTTGGCTTGTCATCGGGGTTGTGCATGATGAGAGCATTCTTGTGTGACGAAAATGGAGCATGACCAAACTATATGATTTTGTAGGGATGAACTTTCTTTGGCCATGTTATTTTGAGAAGACATGATTACTTAGTTAGTCTGCTTGAAGTATTACTATTTTTATGTCAACAATAAACTTTTATCTTGAATCTTTCAGATCTGAACATTAATGCCACAATAGAGAAAAATACATTGAAGAATATTCTAGAAAGCATTCCACATCAAAAAATTTGTTTTTATCAATTACCTACTCGAGGACGAGCAGGAATTAAGCTTGGGGATGCTGATACGTATCCAACGTATCTATAATTTTTGATTGTTCCATGCTATTATATTATCCATTTTGGATGTTTATGGGCTTTATTATACACTTTTATATTATTTTTGGGACTAACCTATTAACCGGAGGCCCAACCCAAATTGCTGTTTTCTTGCCTATTTCAGTGTTTCGAAGGAAAGGAATATCAAATGGAGTCCAAACGGAATGAAACCTTCGGGAGAGTTATTTTTGGAATGGAAGCAATCCAGGAGACTTGGAGTAGACGTCAGGGAAGCTTCAAGGTGGCCACGAGGCAAGGAGGCGTGCCTGCCCCCTAGGCACGCCCCCCACCCTCGTAGGTCCCTCATGGCTCCCCTGACCGACTTCTTTCGCCTATATATATCCATATACCCTAAAAACATCCGGGAGCTTAATAGATCGGTAGTTCCGCCGCCAGAAGCCTCCGTAGCCACCGAAAACCAATCTAGACCCGTTCCGGCACCCTGCCGGAGGGGGGAATCCCTCTCCAGTGGCCATCTTCATTATCTCGGTGCTCTCCATGACGAGGAGGGAGTATTTCACCGTCGGGGTTGAGGGTATGTACCAGTAGCTATGTGTTTGATCTCTCCCTCTCGTGTTCTTGAGGTGGTACGATCTTGATGTATCGCGGGCTTTGCTATTATATTTGGATCTTATGATGTTTCTCCCCCTCTACTCTCGTGTGATGAATTGAGTTTTCCCTTTGAAGTTATCTTATCGGATTGAGTCTTTGAGGATTTGAGAACACTTGATGTATGTCTTGCATGTGCTTATCTGTGGTGACAATGGGATATCACGTGATCCACTTGATGTATGTTTTGGTGATCAACTTGTGAGTTCCGTGACCTCGTGAACTTATGCATAAGGGTTGGCACACGTTTTCGTCTTGAATCTCCGGTAGAATCTTTGGGGCACTCTTTGAAGTTCTTTGTGTTGGTTGAATAGATGAATCTGAGATTGTGTGATGCATATCGTATAATCATACCCACGGATACTTTAGGTGACATTGGAGTATCTAGGTGACATTAGGGTTTTGGTTGATTTGTGTCTTAAGGTGCTATTCTAGGACGAACTCTATGATAGATTGAATGGAAAGAATAGCTTCATGTTATTTTACTATGGATTCTTGAATAGATCGATTAGAAATGATAACTTTGAGGTGGTTTCGTACCCTACCATAATCTCTTTGTCTATTCTCCGCTATTAGTGACTTTGGAGTGACTCTTTGTTGCATGTTGAGGGATAGTTATATGATCCAATTATTTTATTATTGTTAAGAGAACTTGCACTAGTGAAAGTACGAACCTTAGGCCTTGTTTCAACGCATTGCAATACCATTTGCGCTCACTTTTATCACTTGCTACCTCGCTGTTTTTATATTTTCAGATTACAAAAACCTATATCTACCATCCATATTGCACTTGTATCACCATATCTTCGCCGAACTAGTGGACCTATATAATTTACCATTGTATTGGGTGTGTTGGGGACACAAGAGACTCTTTGTTATTTGGTTGCAGGGTTGCTTGAGAGAGACCCATCTTCATCCTACGCCTCCCACGGATTGATAAACCTTAGGTCATCCGCTTGAGGGAAATTTGCTACTGTCCTACAAACCTCTGCACTTGGAGGCCCAACAAAGTCTACAAGAAGAAGGTTGTGTAGTAGACATCAAGCATTTTTAAAGGGTGTTTCAGGTTCATTGAAGATTATTTTAGATTGAACCTATTTGATTTGATCTGGTTCTAGGGTTTGATCAATCCCCATTTCAAATTTCTTGAATTTAAACATGATGACATGAATGCTTTCATGCAATTAGTTACAAGCGATTCAAGGGTTGTGACAACATCGTGGATTAACAAGGGCCTGGATTTGGCGTCGTCCGATGAGGTTATGACGCTGTAGAAGCACATCAAAAATATGATGGAGAAGAACACCAGCCTTGCTGATGTGATCCAGGTGATGCTTTTTGGCAGTATTCTCCCCTGCTAGAGATGGCCTCTCCACATGTGGGACTTCAATCCGGCTGGCCCTTGGACCCTGCAGTGATTTTTCGGCATGACGCACGAAGATATCTGGAAGCTGCTTCTCAAGGCCCAGAAATCGTGGCCGGTGTCGGTGTCAAAACCGGCGGATCTCGGGTAGGGGGTCCCGAACTGTGCGTCTTGGATCGATGGTAATAGGAGACGGGGGACACAATGTTTACCCAAGTTCGGGCCCTCTCTATGAAGGTAAAACGCTACGTCCTGCTTGATTGATATTGATGAATATGAGTGTTACAAGAGTGGATCTACCACGAGATCATAATGGCTAAACCCTAGAAGTCTAGCCTATGTGGGTATGGTAATGAGTATATGTGATGTCCTTTCTGGACTACCCCCTTCGGTTTATATAGACACCGGGGGGATCTAGGGTTTACATGGAGTCAGTTACATAAGAAGGAATCTTCGATCACTAAGCTTGCCTTCCACGCTAAGTAGAGTCCAATCCGGACACGATGCAGTCTTCGGCCTTCATGTCTTCACAGCCCATCATTCCGGCCCAAAGGATAATAGGCCAAACACCCGAGGACCCCTTAGTCCAGGACTCCCTCAGTAGCCCCTAAACCTGGCTTGAATGACAAGGAGTCCGACGCATAGATTTGTCTTCGGCATTGCAAGGCTGGTTCCCTCCTTCCGAACTCCAGAATAGTCTTCGGACGAAGTAAGTATATCCGGACATGTGCATATAATGGCAGAGGACATAATACCCCACGAGCCCAACTTGTTGATAACTGTTCATAACATCATATCACGCATGCCCGGGTGCTATTTCCAACCGTCGGCTAGCGAGCCACCCCACGTCTCGGGGTGCGGTTTTACTGGCACGTCTCGTCAAGGCAGAGATCGTGTCCCTTTATTTACGGGATTTTCATTAATGCAGGCACAGGGAACCCAACCGTCCCCTGGGTACAACTCCTTGGCGATAGGTAAGTTTAGAGACCCAGGGGAAACGCCCTGTATTCGGGGCCTTTATATAGAGATCCTAGTCTCGTCTTCTTCCCTAGCGCATGCTCCTTCCTCAACCCCGGCCACCCCAAGTTCCAACCCTCGGGTCCCAATCGCCACCAGCCTTAGTCATGTCCGGATCCATCCATCAGGGCCGGCGGGTGGCTTCTTCTGTCACAGAGGAGTATATTGCGAAGCTCCGCATAGCGAGGTATCTGACCCCGGAAATCTTTCATCGGCTTCCGGCAGAAGGGCAAGTCATACCGACCCCCAGATCTGGCGAGAGGGTAGTATTTGTATCCCACTTCCTTCACAGGCTAGGGTTCGCGCTTAACCCCTTTGTCCGATGGGCTAGATTTTCACGATCTGGCCCCGGACTTTGTTCTCCTCATCTCGACATTTATAGTCACGTGCGAGGCCTTACTCCGGACTCCTCTGCACTTCGGTTTGTGGCTCAAGACCTTTGATGTGAGGCCGCAGGTGGCATAGAAGGAGTAGGCAGAGTGCGGCAGCATCACAATAGGCAAGCTGGCCGACACGGTTTGGCCCGAAGGGTCTTTCGTCGAATCTTCCGACTTATGGCAGCAGGGGTGGTTTTATATCAACGAGCCGCGGGGCCCCAAGTGGGCGGCCACACCTACGTTCCAACCCGGCCCTCCAACTCAACTCGCTTCATGGGTCAATAAGGGATTGGACTAGGGATCCGTCGATGAAGTGCAGACTCTGCAAAGTCGCATCCGAATCCTTACCGAGAAGGGCATCGATGTCCAAGTAATGCTGGTCCGCCGGATCCTACCATGTCAGCGGTGGCCTCTTCGTATGTGGGAGTTTAACCCAGAAGGGCGGCGGAACGTACATCACTTCTTTGGCACTACGCACGAAGGAATGTGGAAATTGTATTTTGGGGAACGAGGGCAATGGCCGGACACTACCGAAGATTTTGGCCTTGACTGCAATCGTCCATCTACTTTGGTAATTACTCGAGCACCTTTCATTCTAGCATCTTTTAACGAGATACTGAACAACCCGTCCCTGCTCAGGACTGGATAAAGAAAGCGGTGCTAATCTGGTGTCCGGCGCCTCTTCCCGAAGACCCTGCAACTGTCCTGCTGACGAGAATGCTGATTCCGGCACCGTACCAAGTGGCTGCGTTCGGGGAAACCGAAATCCCTTTGCCCAAGGGCAAGGTGCAGAGGGAGTCCTCCAAGGCAAAAAAGGGCTGCTTCCGAAGATCAGGAGGGGAAGCCTTCCAAGAGAGGAAAAAATCCATCATCGAGCAGCTTGGGCTGGGCGAGTGAGGTTGTCGTAGAGCTTCATGACGAGGATGAACCTCGAGGCGAACCATAAGTGAAGCTGGGGCACTTTGAACGTACCTCGTTCTTTTCCCACTAGTGAAGTGATCGTATGTTCATCCACATAGGTTAACGCCTGTTGTTTGTCAATCGTCCTCCTCCTCGGGAGATCTTCTTCCGGAGATGATGGAGAGTGACACGCCTCCTCCGGCCTCATCGCCCAACAGAGGAGATGATACCGAGGTATCGCCCCGAAGGGCGCCCGAAGGTGGTGCCTCCGTCACTCGAGGTTCCGGGATCGAGACTGGTGTTCCCGAACTGTCCGGTTTTCAGCCAGAGGCGGTTCTCGAGGCAAGCAAGCGGGTTCCGTCACTGGAGTCGTACTCCGAAGGTGGTTTCCGAAGACCCAGCAGCCCCGGAGATGCTGACGGACATGCTACGACGAGTGTCCATTTGAGAAGAGCACCATTCCTTGATGGTTACAGTGGTCGAAAGGGTTCTATCCACAAAGAGTGGATTGAACGAGGCCTTCACGAGCCTTCTAAGAGGTTTTGAGGTTTGCGATGTAGCTTTATCAACTGAATTTCGTTGACAGAATTTCGTTGACAGAATGCACCTGTATTGTATTTCGTTGACAGCCTTCTAAGAGGTTGTATAAGCAGTAGCCCCTGAGACTCGATTGTATTCCGCAAGGAGCGATCGGAGAATCAAAGAGATATGCTCATGTATTAACCTTGGTTTAATTTGAAATACAAGCTGCTTCCCCTCTTATGGCTGCCCGGAATACGGAAGTGGCCGAACTGCAACGAAAGCTGGATATTGCGGAGGATGATGTTGTGTTGATCAACACACATCTTGGCGACTCGCAAGGTATGTATTTCGAGTATTCTTTACACTAGTGGGCTTGACATGGGAAAGAGCTTTATATGAAATGTGCATGAAATGCAGATGGTGCTGCCGTCGTGGAGGCTCTTCGAGCGAAGCTAATCCGGGCCAAAGAGCGGGCCCAGTTTAGTGATGCTGCTGCTGAAGGAGCATCGGTTGAACTGAAGGCCGAACAAGTTGCGCGATGCCAGGGCGAGGAGAAGATATCCATGATGACACTCGCTTTGGAGAATGCTACTGGCCGCTGCGAATTTCTTGAGAAGGAGAATAAAGCCTTGACGACTGAACTGGACAAGGCCCGACAGGAGGCAAGAGAAGCGTGATCAGAGTCCAGAGCACTCTGTGAGGAGGTTCGGCAAGCGAAAGAGATATTGGGTGGAAAGCCTTTTCTGCTGCGGACTAAGTTCGGTGACCCGGACTATGCTAAGCTGAACCAAGTGTGGAGTTCTTCGGACGAGTACTTGGACTTGCCGAAGAGTTCTTCCGATGCAGCGCGGTATTACCAAGCGCAAGCTGGATATGTAACGGAGAAGCTTTTTTGGTCACAGTTTGGTGTGTCAAAGCACCCGCTGCTGCTCAATGAACAGATGTCCCAATGGGCCGAACTTCATAGGGTATCTGGCGCTACCATGAAGGATGTCATAGTCTGGCCATGGCCGACCGAGCCTGCGCTGAATAGCTATTTTGGTCTGGTGCAAAAGCTTGTCGAAGCAGTGCCGCGCATCGATGCTGTGAAGCGATCGGCGTGCATTGAGGGTGCACGGATGGCCCTTGCCCGAGTCAAGACATTCTGGGGGAAGATGAAGGCCATCGATGTCGCGACGAAGGGTCCACCCAAAGGCGAGGACCGTCCGCAACTAGACCATTATTTTGAAGACGTCCTGGAGGCCGCCCGCTTGATTGAGGGCCAATGCTCGAAGAACATAATGTTCAAGTCAGGTGTATGATGATTGTAAAAGACAACTTTATAGTTAATCTATTTATGTTTTGCTCGAAAAGCTTGAATTCCTCCTGTGCAGACGTTTTAATATAATCTAAAAGTTTTCCAGTCGTCGGCTTCAGCCTCCTCGTAGGAAGTATGGGGGTGTTCGGAAAAGCATTTATTCACTCTTTACCCAGCGTCTTGGTCCATGAAGGAGGTGATAATGCGGCGAACCACACAATCGGACTATAAGGCATTAACACTTTCACTTAGCCATAGGAGTTTTATGGTGGGGCTACGACATAGCCCCTGGTGTGTATGTGGTGTGTGGTGCCTTACATATCTGATCTGAAAAAGATCCCTCGTATTACACGGAGAATCGCTAAAGATTCCAATAAATCGTCAAGTGGTTGACCAGCTCTCACCGCACCATGACAGTCAGTTTTCGGCTTTCTCTGCTGAGGTGCTCATCCGGTCTAGGCTAGGGCACAATCGCAGTAGTTCTCCCTTTACTACCCTAGTGGAACGTAGGGTAGCAAACACAGGAGCCGGGCAACCCAACTATTGAACCAAGACAATGATTCGGAGCTGATGCATATAAGGCCAAACTTGCGATGCCGAAGTATGCTATAGAGTTGTTCGGACTTTTACTGGCAACCCATTCGTTCCCATGCCGAGCCCCTGGCAGGGTGTGCCGAGGCGCGTCTGCAAAGCAGTCGTTGAGGCCGTACTTTATTGTTGAAGGGGTATGAGAGTTTGGCTCAGGTGAGGCTTACTAAGAACGGAGCGATGTGCCAATGATAAATTTATGTATATGTATAAAAAAGAGAAACCACGGACCCGACTATTTGACATGCTCATGGTCAGGATCGGAGGAAAAGGGGCATAGTAAAGGCTCAGAGTAAAGAGTGCAGTCTACAAAAGGTAATTTTGGACCTCCTGTCGCATGTCTGCATAGCCCATCCTCAGGGGGTGGGATCCTTAATGGAAGTAACCCCTTAGGTGAGTGTATGGATCCGAACTCCGATAGAGTCCACTGTAGATGCTTTGAAGTTGGTCACCTGTTCTTTAAACATGATACAGAAAAAATGAGGAAAACATATAAAAAAGTTACGGGAATGCTTGTAGGGTTGTCTGTGTTGTGCTTCCGCTGATGCCCATGGTATCTTGAGTGCGTAGTGATGTGCGCGTGGTGCAAATTTCGCCAGTACAGTAGGTGGGTGGCGGGAGCCGAACTGCTATTTGAGTTCCGGGAGTGGTCGAACGTTGGAGGGGAACTTTTTCTGGCCCCTGGTGTTCTGCTGGCGAGCCGATCCGTCGTCTTTGCCACCCGGTGGCCTCCTCCCCTTGTGATCAGCGTTAAGCTTCCCTGCCTGCTTGAAGACCCAACAGTTACGGTTGGTATGATTAGCTGGCCTATCAGGGAGATCGTGAATCTGACAAGATCGGTCCAATATCATATCAAGGGTGGATGGTCCATCCTAGTTTGCCTTTAGTGGCTTCTTCCGTTGACTGGGCTTCAAATTGTGAAATCCGGCATTCACCGCTGTGTCACGTATGTTGTTATGTTTGGTTCGTCGTGGCTTGTCGTTTCCATCACGGATTTCGTAAGTGCCCGAGCCGCTGGCGTCGCTGCTTTTATGAGCAAGCCAGTTGTCTTCTCCCGCGCAGAAGCGGTTCATTAGAGCGGCGAGGGATGCCATGGATTTGGGTCCTTCCTGGCCGAGGTGACGCGCGAGCCATTCATCCCGGATGCTATGTTTGAAGGCCACGAGGGCTTCTGCATCCGGACAGTCGACAATTTGGTTGTTTTTGACTAAGAACCTGGTCCAGAGCTACCTAGCTGACTCGCCGGGCTCCTGGACAATGTGACTTAAGTCATTAGCGCATAATGGCCGGACATATGTTCCCTGGAAGTTGTCTCAAAAGGCGTCTTCCAAATCTTCCCAGTTGCCAATATAATTTTCTGGCAAACTATTTAGCCAGTACCGAGCTGGCCCTTTAAGCTTGAGAGGTAGATATTTAATGGCGTGGAGCTCATCTCCGTGGGCCATGTGGATATGGAGGATATAATCCTCGATCCATACCACGGGGTCTGTTCTCCCATCGTATGATTTGATGTTAATGGGTTTAAACCCATCTGGAAACTCGTGTTCCATTACTTCGTTCGTGAAGCAGAGGGGGTGTGCGGCTGCTCTATGTTGGGCCACACTATGAAGTACCTCCGGCGGGCTCCGTTTACGGTGCTCGGACCGGGCCTGGTCAGCTCTGTAGTGTCCGGATAGGCGACCATCATCGTCGGTCGGGGTATATCTTCATGATCTGTACATCGATCTTGTTCGTCCTGCTCTACCTGACGTGCCAGATGGGTTGGTATGGTGCTCTGCTTGGGCTGTTGCTTTGTCTGGACCAAACTGTGATCGCCCCACCGCATTATTCGATGGTGGTATGGGCTCCATCGCCCTGCCAACGTATTGAGGGAGCCACCTACTCTTGGGGTGGCTTTTGTCTGGGCTGCTAAGGCCATATTCTTTGGCGGCCAAGAGCTCGGTCCATCTATCATTGAGCATGTCTTGGCTTGCTTGAAGCTGCAGCTGCTTCTTTCTTAAGCTCCTTGCAGTGGCTATAAGCCGGCGTTTAAAGCGCTCCTTCTCGAGAGGTTCCTTTGGCGTGGTAAAATCCTCATTGCCGAGGATCTCCTCCTCCTTGGCGAGGGGGAAATAATTGTTGTCCTCCGAGTCCCCACATGTGGCTTGTTCGTCAGGGCTGTCTTGCCCATCTTCCTATTCCTCCTGCTCGGATTCTACTTTAACAGGGTCTTCGTTATCCGGAGTATCGTCTTCTCTGGTGCTGGCAGTGTCTTCTCTTGGGCGATGAGGCCCAGGGCGCCGATGTCCGGGCTGTGTACTAGGCGGTTTATCCTCGACCGGATTCTCCTTCTCATCATCGAGAGCACCGTAAGGTGTGTCTATCATACACACATCATACCAGGAAGTGCTTGTCCCATGTCTAGCGGGTAGTAAGTTCTGGCCTTGCCCCTCATCGTCGTCCATACCGTCGATGTCTCCGGCGCGGGGATCGGGTGTATTGGTTACATCTTTAACAGTGGCTATGAAGTGGGTGGTGGGTTGGAAGCAAAATTCTTCATTGTCCACCGCAAGTTCGAACCGAACATAGTTCGGAGATGGGTCGCTCGCCAGGGATAGGTTTTTTAGCGAATTTAGTATGTTGCCCATGGGCGAGTGTTGGAAGACATCTGTGCACTGAACTTGAAGATTGATAACCAATCGAGTTCGGCGTACGCAGGATCACAGGGTTTGGAGCTCGACATCAGAGGCGAGTCCAGGGTTCCATTGATGTAGATAGCGTGCGAAGTGGAATCCGCGTGTGGCTCTAGCGCCGCAGAATCGGTGGTCCCCGTGATGGGGTTGAGCTTCCCATCTTCGGATGACTTGAACTGCTCCGGATTTGAGGCCGGAGTTGCTACAGGAGCTATCTCCTGGATGCGGCCTGATGACAGGTTTAAGCCATGTTCATCGGGGCGATGGGGAGCGGTTGTCGCAGTCTCGAATCCGTCAAAGATCAAGACTCCACGGATGTCCGCAACATAATTCAAGCTCCTGAATCTGACCTGATGGCCAGGGGCGTAGCTGTCGATCTGCTCCAGATGGCCAAGCGAGTTGGCCCGTAGTACGAAGCCGTCAAATACGAAGATCTATCCGGGGAGGAAGGTTTCTCCCTGCACAACGCCATTACTGACGATCGAAGGGGCCATCGAGCCCTTTGTTGACGACACAGTGGAACTCTCAATGAAAGTACCAATGTCGGTGTCAAAACCGGAGGATCTTGGGTAGGGGGTCCCGAAATGTGCACCTTGGATCATTGGTAACAAGAGACGGGGGACACAATGTTTACCTAGGTTCGAGCCCTCTCTATGGAGGTAAAACCCTACGTCCTGCTTGATTGATATTGATGAATACGAGTGTTACAAGAGTCGATCTACCACGGGATCGTAATGGCTAAACCCTAGAAGTCTAGCCTATGTGGGTATGGTAATGAGTATATGTGATGTCCTTTCCGGACTACCCCCTTCGGTTTATATAGACAGCGGGGTGATCTAGGGTTTACATGGAGTCGGTTACATAAGAAGGAATCTTTGATCGCTAAGCTTGCCTTCCATGCTAAGTAGAGTCCAATCAGGACACGATGCAGTCTTCGGCCTACATGTCTTCACAGCCCATCAGTCCGGCCCAAAGGATAATAGGTCGGATGCCTGAGGACCCCTTAGTCCAGGACTCCCTCAACCGGAGACGACCGAAGACATCGGCCTCGACTTCGCTCAGCTGGCCACTCCAGTAAGTTTTCTGATTTCTGAACATAACTTCAACTCGTAAATCAAAGGGTACGCTTAGTCTTTCATTCTCTCCTCAGGGCTGGACAAAGAAGTCAGAGTGGATCAAGTGTCCGGCTTCGCTACCCGAAGACCCAACCATTCCCCTGCTAACGAGGATGCTGGTTCCGACGCCATACCAGGTGCCGGAGAAGAAGGGCAAGGAGGCCAAAAGTGGCCTCCACCGTAAAGGTACTTTGGACGGTACGTCTGGAGATACCGAAGCTCCCTCCTCCCACGAGGGAGATGAAGACAAGGAAGAGGAGGAGGAAAGAAATTCTCCACTTAAGGGGGGGGGGGAGAAGAAAAGGGCGGCCTCCGTGGACCTAGAGGCGGAGGCGTCCAAGAAGGGTAAGATTTCCCTTTCCAACGACTTAGACTTGGACGCCGAAGCCATCCCCGAGTGGCGCCCTAGGCCGAAGCCCCTGGCCGCATCGTAAGTGTCCAAGGATACCATAGACATATCTGGTTCTTACAATTGTGATTTTAACACCTTTAAGTTTCATGCTGCAGTCCGGCTCGAGATCTCCCCCAACAATCATCGTCCTTGGGGAACTCTCTAGCATCGGAGATGCTGGAGAACGAGACGCCTCCGCGAGCTTCTCTGCCAAATGTTGTGGATGAGACCAAGGTGTTATCCCAAAGGACCTCTCCAGGCCAGGGAGAAGTGCGGAAGGCCGCCAAGACGGTGCCAGAGGGTAATGCCTTGGCCACCGAGAACATGGGGGGTACAACCCCATGGAAATTGACGACCGAAGGCCGGACCAGTCCGGCCCCCAGCTGAATACCACTCCGGAGACCCATACAGCTCTAGAGTCGAGCGAGCAACCCCCTTTGAAGGAGGGGAGTGCCAAATCCACCGGCGGCCTCCATCAATCCAGAGGCACCGGACATTTTGATGGAAGCACTTCGACGTGCTTCCGTTTTGGAAGAGCACCGTACCCTGATGGGTACGGTGGTTGAGAACGTTTAGTCCGCCAAAAGCAGACTGAACGAAGCCTTCACCAGCCTATTAACAGGCTTTGAGGTATGTGATGTATTCTTAGCTACTTTGTATATGAAAAAATTATGCCTGTGTATAGATAGTAGCCCCTGAGACTCTGTTCAGCTTTTGGAAAGAAGGGCCATACAGAGGATCAAATAGTTATTCATTGGAGATAATATACATGTCTATGTTGATAAACAGTATTCACTGTTAGCGACAACCGCCCAGGCCACCAAAGTGGCCGAACTTAAGCAGAAGTTAGAGAGGGCCGATCAAAACCTTGCCTGCACCAACAAGTGATTTTAGCAATTGCAAGGTATGGTTAGAAAAGATTATTGACACACTTAAACAAATATGTCAATGCGGAGTCTAATCTCCTGTGTTGCTGATCATATTTTTAGATAGGGCGACCGAGGTTGAGGACCTGAAGAGTGCCCTTGCCCAAGCCAAGGAGCAGGCGCGGTCGAGCAAAGCGGCCGCTGACAAAGCAGCTGCGGCTTTAGGGACCGAGTAGGTCACCCGCCGCAAGTATGAGGAGTGGGTGAAAGAAGTAGAGCAGGAGCTCCAAGATGCCGCCAACAAGTGTGAGTCCTTGGAGGAGAGAAATAAGGCCCAAGTAGACGATCTCACCAAGGCTCTTCAAGAGGCCAAGGAGGCACAAACCGAGTCCTGTGCGGCTCGCGGGGAGATCAAGCAAGCCGGACAGGTAGTGGCTGGTAAGCCCTTTATTTTACATAGTATTTTTGGTGTTCGGAGATATGCCTTACTTAATCGACTATGGAGTTCTCCAGACGCCTTTGCTGATCTACCAAGGAGTGCGGCCGATGCCACATAGTATTTCAGGGCCCAAGAAGGGAACGCAATGGAGAAGCTCTTTTGGTCGCAGTACCTGGCACCGGAGCGGCTAGTGCTGCTAAACAACCAGATGATGCAGTTGGCGGAGCTGCATAGGATGTCCGATTTGGCCATGAGGGACCTTATTATCCGGCTATGGTCAGGCGGACCCATTCCTAGCAGTTATTTCGGTCTGGTCAAGCGGCTCGGCGACGCCTTGCCCCGAGTTGAGGCTGTGAAGCGTTCAACGTGCATAGAGGGCGTGCGGATGGCCTTTGCCCGTGTCAAGATGTACTAGTCGAAGATGAAGGCCACCGTCGAGGGTCCACCCGAGGGCAAGGACTACCGCAAGCCAGAGCGATACTTCGAGGATGTCCTGGAGGGTGCCCGTTTGATAGAGGGTCAACGCTCGAAGGACATTATGTTCGAGTGAATGTATCTGAGCCACCGAAACTTTGTATTATCAAGCGAGGCTTTTGTAATATACATGCGCCTTTATCTTAAATATTTTCCTCCTGTGCGGCTGTATTTAGATCTGAAAATTTGCCAGTCGTCGGCTTCATCTCCCACGTAGATACTAAGCGGGTGTTCGGGATAGCACCTGACCACTCTTGACCCAACGTCTTGGTCCGTAAAGGAGGTGGTCATGCGGCACACTAGGCAATTGGACTATGCGGCTTTATCACTCTCACTTAGCCACAGGAGTTTGACAATGGGATTGTAGGCCTAGCCCCCGGTGTTTGTTTGATGATCCGAACTTGGGTGCTTTAGATGCCTCACCGGGTGGAGGCCAGTCCTTCGAATAATACGGAAAAAATCACGAAAGATTTAATGAGTCCCCGAACCGCTGACCCGCTTATTGTGGGAGTAAGTTTGGCAATAGAATAGGGGGTACGTAGGAGGAGGCAAGGTCCTAGCTATGGTGAGGTTGTGCACACAAGGTTTACGAGTTCAGGCCCTTCTCGGATGAAGTAACAACCCTATGTCTCGGTGCCCAGAGCCTGGTCGACTGGATTATGCGTGAAAGTTACAGGGGGTGCGAACCCTTGTGCCAGAGGAGGGGGTGGCTTATATAGAGTGCGCTAGGACCCCAGCCATCACCCGTTACACAGGGTTCAATGTACATTAAGAAAGGGCGTTACTGATAACGCCAGCTATAAAGAGATATAAATGATCTTAAAGACTGCGGAGGGAATGCCTTACCGTTGCCGTCTAGAGTGGCTTTAGATCTTCTATACTCCCAGTGGTTTTTTTGTATGGTCGAGTGAATTCTTCTTAGTCGAATGGAATTGTGGTACCCGAGTGAGATAATTGGTCGACTGGATTGCACTCCAAGATTACTTCAGTCGGTATCCTTTGTTGCACTTTGAATGTTCTTGACTCTAAGGTAGTGACCTTGGGTAGGGCGTCTTGGTCAGGCCTATGAACCTACCCTAGGTTAATAGCATCGTCATTAGCCCCCGAATGGATTGAGGTTCGAGTGAAAAGAGAGTTGAAGTTGGTTCCGATTAAATTTCATGCCTCAAACGTATTTCACCAGAATTAGGGAGTCATGTTGGGGCTTCAACTCCGATTCAGTCACCTTGATCAATTTAGAGGTTGTCGAGTGAGTTATGCTGATAATCTTCAAGTGAGTTATGGTACGAAATCTTCCAAGCAATCGGTTGCTCTCCCGCTCCCAAATTTCACTGGATTTGAAATTTCGGGGAAGCACGCGGGACGGAGCACACCACAGTAATTGGAGTGGATAGATGAGGGCTCCTCGATCTTTGCGCCACCTTTTCCGCCACGTATCGGGCGAGTGCCTCCTGCGGGATATGATTAGATCGCTCGGGCCCACTCGTCAGCCACTTGGAAGTGGATTCAGAAATAGCGTCCGGGCCGATGCAACGCACGGTGCCTGTCAATCGCCCCCTTCTTCCTCTGCTTCTCCACTACACTCTCCGCCATCTTTGTCATCTCCATTCACCCGCGCTTACTTTGTCACCATGGGTAAGGACAAGACGGCGGCCCTGGAGCGCTTGAAGAAGGCGACAGCGGTGAAGGGCAAGAAGACGAGTCGGGGGGCGTCGTCGAGGTCTGGTTTGCCGCCTGGTTGGATCCAGGGGGATTGGATTCGATCCACGATCCAGAAGGAAGACTTGGAGGACCTGGCCAGTGGAGGCTTGATTGCCCAAAGGTCTTGGAGGTTGCCGGGGAACGAGACCGAGCCTCGGCCGCAGGAGGGTGAGTGCGTCCTCCTTGCCACACATGTCGACCGCGGTTTCACTCTGCCTCGACATCCTTTTTCTGGGGTTTCTTGAACTTTTTGGGCGCCCAACTTCATCTCTTCTCCCCCAACACAATCACATATCTTGTTGTGTACATCTCTCTGTGTGAAAACTTCTTGGGTTGTCTGCCGCATTAGGGTTTATTCTTTAGTTGCCGCTCTCAATCTATGAAGAAGGTGAATCCGAATGACGAAAGACGCACGTGATCCAAATGTGTGGGGGTTTAGGGATTCAGACGAGGGGTAGGAGTACTTTTGTAGTTATGACCCTTCCCGATTCGGTTAGAGAGTGGCAGTCGACCTGGTTCTATTGCCAAGATGTTCCGACTCCTGGTCAGTCGACTGGTCTTCCCCCCTTCACCATGGATCAAGTCCGCCAACCCTCTTCGCTGATCGTGACTCCAGCAGAGAAGGGAGAGGTGTCCATGCTAGTCGACCGGGTAATCCAACTGGTCCATGAAGGCATGACTGGCATGGATTTGTTGGAGGTGTTTCTTAGTAGACGCATCCAGCCTCTTCAAGCTCGCGATCATCCGATGTGGATGTACTCGGGCCCTAGTGACACCGCTCGGGTCGACCCAGAGGAAGTTAGCGAGGAGAAGGTGGAGCAGTGGCTGCGGAGAATCACAGGAAACAAAGACAACCCAGAGGGTCCAGAAGAGTTGCACCATTCGACGCCGAAAATGAGCCGGACAAGGTCTGACCTTTGTTAGCGAGTGTATTTTTATTCTGATTTGCAACTGTCCTTAAATCTGATTGATGCATGTTTAACTTGTTGCCTTGCAGATTTATACTAAGATGTACTCGATGCCGAACGGGGAGCAAGTCCAAGAGGGAATGGAGAGCACAGACGAGAGCGGCGACTGGCAATCCCTCGACGAGCATGAAGACGACAGTGACGACTCGGGCGGCAGTGAGGAAGTTGACTCACCACCACGCTCAGAGCGTCGAACCAAAAAGTCTCAAGACCCTGCGGGCAGGCGTGGCAAGGCAGCCCCTCCAACCACACAAGTGCAAAAACGCACTCGGACTTCGTCTCTGGAGCCGTCTGAAAAGGCAGCCAAATAGCTCAAGACCACCCCTTCAAAGCCTTAGAAGGCCTTGCCCAAGATCAAGGTGGATGTTCCCGTCGCTTCTACGTAAGTATTTTGCTTTCTCTCTTAGCTTTTGTGTCATTTGGGAACTTCTATGTTTCTATTGACTCATTCTCTTGCTTGACCGAGTGAGTTCTGAAACTTTCAGCGCCGCTACTTCTAGGACCTCCATCGACATTTACAAGGACCAAGAGGATGAGGAGACTGAGCACGCGGCCACTTCCAAAGCAGGTACAACTCTACAACCTTGCCTTCATTTTGTCAATTGTACCATCGATCGACCGAACTCTTGCGATCGAGTCTTTTGCAGCACCACCACATGTCATTGATCTTCCAAACAACGATGAAGATGTGCCTCAGAAGACCACGGGAAGGAAGAGCAGGACTTCAAGTAGGAGGGCGCCTGCCAGCAAGGTACCTCAGTCGACATCAGTTCCAGAATCAGTGATCCAGCAATCCGGAGACCCAATTCGGGCTTCTATTTCTTTTGCCGATCCTGTGTCGACTAATCGTCCTTCGGCGTCGACTGACCAAGTCCTTGCTCCGTCTGTGCAACTCCATGCCTCAGATCCCCTGGCTGCTTCGACTGTTCCACCAACTCCACTCTTTGTTACCCATCATGTCCCAGAGGACCAAGTGAGCGCTTCTAAGGAAGCTATACGCCAAGCACGCTTTATGATGGAGCAAATGAAGGTGGTGCACGAAGCTAGCAAGGCTGCCTATGATGCCAACTCTGCTCTTCAAACCAATGTTCAGGTGAGTTGACTTCCGACTGATCTTTCAGCTTGATCTTTGCTCTATAAGGATATGGTACTTGAAAACTGCTCCTTTATTATTCGTAAGATGTCCGTGGATGAAAGTTTTCAAACCTTTTCATAATGTGCATCTATCATGAGTCTGCACCTTGTATTTGTTCACCCACTAGGTGCTTTAACTTTTGTTGTATAGGTCTCCCACTTGAGTCGACTAGGTCGCGTCGAGTGGTATCCGGACCAGTGGGGGCATGCCAAGTGCACCCACTGGGTGTAGTCCCCGAGACCGCCGTCGACTACGGGCGGTCAGCGGTGGTCTGAGAATGATTGTTGTCTCTTTTTCTATCCGACTAGATGGACCATGTCGAGTGGAAAGTCGAAACAGTGGGGCGACGCCAAGTGCACCCACTGGGTGTAGTCCCCGAGACTACTGTTGAATGTTTGATTCGGCAGTAGTCTAAGAACTCTTTTTGCCATAATGACCTGAACTTGTATCTTTTCACTCGGAAGCAATTGATCTTTGTTCCTATCGACAGACGTGTCTTACGCATTGATTGCAGAAGTCTTATGAACTCGGGGTTTAGTTTACTAAATTGGAAAGGAAACAGATCTAGCTCAATCTTGACCTGGAGCTGGCCAAGGAGAACTTGCAGAAGGCTAAGGATGAAGCAACTGCCATGGGAGGTAATAACTTGTTGACTGTCTGCCTTTTGATCTTTTCCTTTCATTTTTTGAACCGAGTCACTCTACTCGAACAGATGTGCGTAGTGAAAATAGACAACTCCAAGCTCGTCTGAAGAATGCTATTTATTTAGACAAAATGAAGCAGGCTTTGGAGCGGAAGGACCTCGACCTTGCAGCGGCGCAGAAGATGGCGTGAGAGAAAACTGAACTTGCTGACAAGAAGCTAGCTTCAGTCAGCAAGTTGGAAGAGGAAAATGCCAAGCTGAAGACTGCCATTAATGAAGCCAACAAAGAAGTCGTGCAGCTGAAGAAGGACAAGGTGGCCCTGACTGACAAGGTAGGAGATCTCACTCAGAAGAGAAACGAACTGGAGGCTTATCTGGGAGGACTCGCCAAGAATATGTTCCTTATGCTTGAAGGTACTTTCCCTTGTCCGACTGGTTTGCAACTTCCGACTCATCGTGCGACTATCGACACATTACTTTCCTATGTGTGCAGAATTCTATCAAAATTTTGAGGAAGCGACTGTGCGGATTGAGACGAGTCTGGACCCCATTAACTACCCCATCAAGGACAAAGCTGTGATGAACGTGCTTTGACTGGCATCTCGCCTCGCCGGCATTGTGGAGTATCTTGCACAACTGAAAGTGGCGATGTCACAGATCGACCCAGAACTGTGGCCAAAAGTGATGTTCCAAAACGACCATGTGTCTCTGATGACTCGACTCAATGAAATCCCTGGTCGAGTGTAGGCGTGGAAGAAGTCCTCTACTCAGTGCGGCGTTAACGTGGCTCTATCTCTAGTCCGCTTTCATTGCAAAGAAGCTAGAGAGGAGAAGTAGGCGGCTATCAAGGTCGCCAATACCAAGAAGCTTCAAATCTAGTCCTTTATGGAGACCTTCATCGAGGCTGCTACTCGCAATACTGACGAAATCGACCTGGACGAGTTCTTCGAGCTAGCTAGCCCTCCTCCTATGGAGTGAACAAACTTGATGCCTCACTTTTATTTGCCTCAGAATGCTGAGTGATTTTGTAACCGTTAAACTCTTTCGGGTCTAATGCCCGAGTACTTCTGTTCACAGTTCTGAACCTTACTGGATTTATCAGAACATGGTTTTTCTTTCAATATGGTTGCTTTGTCTTCATCACCTTTGAGTTTTTTGACTTCTAGTGAATCGGGAAATAGCAGTTGAAACTCCGAATGAATGGGTCGCTCCTCACTCGGGGGGCGTTGGAATTATGGCGTAGCTCCGAGTGCAACCGGACGTTGTACTTGTGGCGCAGCTCCGAGTGCAATCAGACGTTGTACTTGTGGCGCAACTTAGAGTGCAACCGGATGTTGTACTTGTGGCGCAGCTCCGAGTGCAGCCGGACGTTGTACATGTAGGGCAGCTCCGAGTGCAACCGGGCCGCTGAGTGGGAGGAGAGCACTCTGTCGGTGTCAAAACCGGCGGATCTAGGGTAGGGTCTCCCGAACTATGCGTCTAAGGTCGATGGTAACAGGAGACAAGGGACACGATGTTTACCCAGGTTCGGGCCCTCTCTATGGAGGTAATACCCTACATCCTGCTTGATTGATATTGATGAATACAAGTGTTACAAGAGTTGATCTACCATGAGATCATAATGGCTAAACCCTAGAGGCCTAGCTTGTATGGCTATGGTAATGAATATATCTCTCCCCCCTCTGGACTAAGTCCTCCAGTTTATATAGACACCGGGAGGATCTAGGGTTACACAAGGTCGGTTACAAAGAAAGGAATCTACATATTTGGTTGCCAAGCTTACCTTCCACGCCAAGGAGGGTCCCATCCGGACACGGGTGCAATCTTCGGTCTTCGTGTTCTTCACAGCCCGTCTGTCCGGCCCATGGCTAACAGGCCGGACACTCGAGGACCCCTTAGTCCAAGACTCCCTCAGTAGCCCCTGAACCGGGCTTCAATGACAAGGTATCTGGCGCGTAGATCTGTCTTCGGCATTGCAAGGCAGGTTCCTCCTCCCAAACTCCAAGATTGTCTTCGGACGAAAGAAACATGTCCGGATCTGTAACACACAGCCGTAGAGAGTATAATATTTCACGAATCCAATCTGTTGACCACTTTAGTAACGTGACGTCACGCTTGCCCGATCATTATTTGAAACCGTTTCCTGTCCCGCCGTTCCATGTTTCGGGGCATAGTTTTTGTTGGCACGTCCTGTTGAAGCAGAGATCGTGTCCCCTTATCGCGGGATTCTCATCAATACGAGCATGGGTAACCCAACCATCCCGCGGGAAAGATTCCTTAGGAATAGGCAGGTTCTCAGGCTTAGGAGGAGGCGTTCAATACCCACTGCCTTTATAAAGGAACCAAGGGCTGTCTTTTTTATGCCAAACCTCGAGTTCTAGCACCCAAGGTCCGACTTCATTGCTTGAAGCCTCCCCATCATGTCAGGATCCAGCCCTCAAGGCCGATAGGTGGCTTCCTTTGTTACAGAGGAGGATATTGCGAAGGTTCGGGCGGCCAGATACTTGACCGCGGAGATCCACCATAGGCTTCCTGCTCAAGGACAGGTTATTTCGACCCCCAGATCTGGAGAGAGGGTCGTATTCATCTCCCACTTCCTCCGAGGGCTAGGGTTGGCTCTGCACCCCTTCGTCCGGGGGATAATGTTTTATTACAGACTAGATTTTCATGATCTATCTCTGGACTCTTTCATCCATGTCTCGGCATTCATCATTACATGTGAGGCCTTCCTCCGAATCCCCCCACATTTCAGCTTATGGCTCAAGACTTTTAGTGTGAAGCCAAAGGTGGTCGACGGGGAACAGGCGAAGTGCGATGGTGCGGTAGTGAGCAAGCTTACCAACACTCTCTGGTCAAAAGGCTCTTTCACCGAAACCTCCAACCAATGGCAGCGAGAGTGGTTTTATGTCACGAAACCCCGTAGCACCAAGTGGGCAACTATACCTGCATTCTATTCTGGCCCTCCGCCACAGCTTGCATCATGGATTAACAAGGGGCTGGACTGGGGATCAATTGACGAAGTGCAAACTCTACAAAGCCGCATCCGAACCCTCCTTCAGAGAGACATCAATCTTGTCAACGTGATTCAAGTGATGCTAGTTCGCCAAATCCTGCCATGCCAGCACAGGTCTCGCCGCATGTGGGAGCTTAATCCAGAAGGACCACGAACCCTCCAACACTTCTTCGGCACTATGCACGAAGGGATGTGGAAGCTGTTTTTTAGGAACCGAAAACATTGGCCGGACACTACTGAGGACGCTGGCCTTGACTGCCACCGTCCGGATACCCCGGTAAGCACTTGTCTTCCGAACACTTTGTAGTTACGCATATCGTAATATGGTACTAAGCAAATTATCTTCTTCCAAGGCTAGATAAAGAAAGCGGAACTAATCATGTGTACGGCCCCCTGCCCGAAGGCCCAGCGAATCCTATTTTAACAAGGATGTTGGCCCTGGTACCATACCAGATGCCTGCGAAGGGGGCAAGGCAGAGAGGACCAAAGATGGCCTCCATCCCGAAGGTGCATCAGACATTGTGTCCGGAGGAATCAAGATCCCATCGTCCGAAGACAAAAATGAGGGGGAGGTCAACACCTCTTCCGCCCATGGATAGAAAAGGGCCGCCTCCGAAGATTGGGAGGAAAAGGCTCCTAAGCGAGGCAAGATGCCTCTGTCGGGCGGCTCAGGCTTGGGGGACATCAACATGCAGTCTCATGATGAGGACAAGCCTCAGGCCAAATCCTAAGTAAACAAGGAAGTTTTAGACATGTCCCGTTCTTTTTCTTGTGATGCCTAGAATATATATTTTTGCAGTTCGGCACACAGTCTTCTTCAACAATCCTCTTCCTCTGGGGACCTTCTCCCAGAGATGATGGAAAGCAAGAGGCCTCTACCGGCCTCTCCGCCCCATAGGGCGGACGACTTCGAGGTGTCGTCGCGGATGGTCTCTCCCAACCAATAGGTGGTGCGAGGGATGATGAAGATCTTTCCCGAAGGTGATACTTCGGTGGCCCAGGGTCCGGGGACCAGTAATGAAGGTCCCGAACAATCCGGTCTACAGCCGGATACGAATAAACGGATCCCTTCAAAGGGTGGCCATACTCCCACCAACCTCCGGAGATCCGGAGGCGCCGGATATACTGACTAACATGCTAGCACAGGTGTCTATCTCAGAGGAACATCGTACCTTGATGGGCACGGTGGTTGAAAAGGTCCTGTCCGCGAAGCGTGGATTGAATGATACCTTTGTGGGCCTGCTAAGAGGTTTCAAGGTTTGTACTGTAATATGTTTCATTGTGTTTTATTCATGAAATGCACATGTGTATAGATAGTAGCCCCTGAGACTCTGATTGGCTTCCCGAGGGAGGCAATCAGAGGATCAAAAGAAATGCCCAGGGACTGGCCTGATTAATTGGAACACTGGCTGTTTCTCCCCTGACGACTGCCCAGACTACGGATATTGTCGAGCTGCAGCGGAAGCTTGATGTGGCAGGGGATGACATTGTGTTAATCTATAGGCGTCTTGATGAGTCGCAAGGTATGTATTTGGAGCAGTCATTATACATACGTGTCTATAATATAAGCGTGACGCTGAAAATTGCATACTGGGATATATATGGCTGCAGATGGTGCCGCCGCCGTTGAGATTCTTCGGGCAGAGTTAGCCTGGGCCAAGGAGCATGCCCGATTTAGTAATGCGGCTGCCAAAAAGGCGTCGGCTGAGCTAAAGGCCGAACAAGCTGCTCAGCGCCAAGACGAGGAGAAAATATCCGCGATGGCACTCGAACTAAAAAATGCTACTAGCCGCTGTGAATATCTTGAGAAGGAGAATGAAGCCAAAATGGCTGAACTTGACGAGGCCTTGCGAGAGGCGAGAGAAGCGCGGTCTGAATTTAGAGCAGCCCGTCAGGTGATCTGGCAAGCTGGGGAGATTGTGGCTGGTAAGCCCTTTTTGCTACAGACTAAGTTCGGCGATCCGAACTATGCTCAGCTTAACCAAGTGTGAGTTCTCTAGACGAGCTTTCAGACTTGCCGAAGAGTTTTTCCGATGCGGCGCAGTTTTACCAAGCGCGAGAGGGGTATACAACGACGAAGCTTTTCTAGTCACAATTTGGCGCATCAAAGCGCCCTCTGTTGCTGAATGAACAGATGTCCCAATGGGTCGAGCTTCATAGGATGTCCGACACTGCTATGAAGAACGTTGACGGTGTCCTGGACTAGGGAGTACTCACCACGTCATCTCCTGATCTGTTAGATTGGGCCGAGGATCCCCATGGCCGTATACTCATGGGCCAGTTCGGACAGTTGCCGCATAAATGGAAGGTTCCACAAGACTTAGTGATCAAGACAAGGACTCCTCCCCACCGGCGTATTTGGCTAGGACTCTTGTTATCCTAGGCCTCTGGTGCATTATATAAACCGAGGCCAGGCTCGTCGATACATAATATACATACAATCATACCATAGGCTAGCTTCTAGGCTTTAGCCTCTTCGATCTCGTGGTAGATCAACTCTCGTAATACCCATATCATCAAAAATAAATCAAACAGGACGCAGGGTTTTACCTCCATCAAGAGGGCCCGAACCTGGGTAAAACATCGTGTCCCCTGCCACCTGTTACCATCCGCCTTAGACGCACAGTTCGGGACCCCCTACCCGAGATCCACCGGTTTTGACACCGACATTGGTGCTTTCATTGAGAGTTCCGATGTGTGATCGGCAAAAGGATCGATGGCTCATCTGCAGGTCAACTGCGATGCCGACATCTTCGTCGCCGGCTCGACTGGTCACCTTGGCTCGACCAAGGACCGAACTCCATCTCCAATCGTCACGTTTGGACGAGGGCCTTCTTCAACATTAACTCCGATCTCTATCAAGATCATGGAGGAATCATCCATGGAGCTCGGGGGTCAACGTCAACATTGCCCTCGGGTGACCGTGCTGTTTTTCTGAACAGCGAACTTGTATTCGCTTCCACCACCTCTTAGAGCATCGCTTTGACGATCGCTTTGGTGGAATTGTGCAGAATTGAGTCTAAAACAACCATGCAAAATTTCGTCGAGTTCCGATTGAGGAATCTCCAGCAATTTACGATATACCGAAGCCATGTCAAATCTGGACGGGAATCTGGATGAGTTTAGGGCGTGGTCTCCAGCATCTAGCTCGGACTTCCTTTGGAAGATCCAACCGTTGATCGTCTGCGGAATTCCTATATCTAACACCCCTCAAAATTTCAGCTCGATCCGACCGTCCAAACTCCGGGAACCTTCCGATTAGTGCATCACTTTTTGGGTCTATTTTCTGCGCGAATACAGATCCGACCCGAATTCATGTTTCTTTATGAACGTGATATGGGACAACCTTCTTAAAGGAATTTTCTCCTAGGGTATTGTGCTTTGTTTTTAAAAAAGTGCCCGTAAATTTTTAAACCTCCCCTGAGGTCATCTTGATCATCATGTTGGTGTCAAACCAGTCCGGCAATATTGCTCTAAGGCTGCCGACCTGCGCTAGACACGTAGTCACTTTGTTGAGCCGAGCTCAACTTCTTCGGATCATCATCTCGGCAAGCCGAACAAGAGTCTGGCATCGCGAAGGATAAATCATCACCAACATCGCCGCCCCACGGATTATACGGAGCGGGCACCGACATCACCGCACGGTCACTTCATCAAGCAGGCATCAACCACGTCATGACCTGCATCAGCAGAGCCACACTGTTGCTTCTTCAAGCCGGTGTCCATCACACCGACCTACTTCGACATCTCGGCTGGACCGGGGGCTTCGCCGTCTCTTCATCAACCTACTCCGGAGACTACGGCGTCACTAGCCGACCAACTCCGTCACGTTAGCTGGACCGAGGGCTTTGCCTCGGCAAGCCAACCTTTGCCAGCATCGCCATACCGTCGCTTTATGGCCCATCAGGCAATGGGTGTGCGGATCGAGTCCCAATTTTCAGAATCACCTTTCTCCAGATTGCTACAACAAATAAACCAGGTGCTATTAATCCTAGTATTTTTGCTTGTTCGGGTTCATTTTTCCCAAGGAATTATTACTCTGGTTTGTTCATCCTATGTACACAGGTCTATCAAATGACGGCCGCATTAACGACGGTCGCATGGTGGTTCAGTCAGTTTTCGTACATAGTCCGGCGAACGCCGCATCCGGAACTCGAACCGACCTGTGAATTCAGGCTTTGTCACGCCTTTACCTCATCACGCCGACGCCCTGCATCGACATTGACTTCGGCGCCAGGCCATATTTATTTTATTACCCACTTTTCATAAATTATTTATTATGCAACGATTTTTTAATTATTATTATTACTATTATCTCCAGTTTGCACTATTTTTTGTGCACAGGAAAATGATCCGGGTTGGGCAGTATCGTCAAATCGGCGTACTGACATACCACGTCACCTCGGCTGGACGGGGGGCTTCATCAACACTTCATTACCCCATGCCAGGGACTTCAGCATCACTCTGCCGGCCCGCATTGACCGTGCTATGTCACCACTTCGGAGTGCCCTACTCCGCCACCTTGGGACCGCCTTGGGGGATGAACCTTGTCCCGCATCAAGCTCGGGCCGCGTCATCAATACAAAACACATTAACCAGCTAAGTTGCCTTCATGCTCAAAGTTTTAAATTTTTAACTTGTGTTTGGTTCAACCAAGCATTATACCTTTTTTGAAAAAAGTTGCTTGTAAAAAATCTCATTGTCAAAATTTGTTTGTGACACACAAATTTAAATACCCCGTTTATTTGGGGGCTGCCTTGATGGAGCTTTTCCTCTTGCATATGATTATACTTGTACGGCTTCGTTCCTTGTTCGTGTATTACGCCACAATATGCACCGTATTGACTTAAGAAATTTGCAAGATGGGTTGCCTGGCTCCTGTGTGCTTACCCCTACGTTCCCGATTGTTTGGCTAGGGAGTAAAGGGAGCACCTCTACGATTGTCATGACCGGGTCTTCCGAGCTCTGACCTCAGACTGGGTGAAATCGAAAGCTAGTGCTCTTATTGTTTTCCAGCATGGTCGACACACAACGGAACTCATGAGTACAAAAAATATATTGCACAAGTCTCATAGTAATAATGAGCACCGAAGAAAGGTATCAGTGGGGGTACTATTTTCTTCGAAGATGCTTCTTGCACTTCGTCTGTAATATAGCATAAGTTCCCTGAGCATGATTTGTCTGTTACAGCCTTATGGCCCAGTTGCCTGGTTATCGAAAACACTGTCGATATTCTCGACAGGTGGAGTACATAACACTTTTCGGTCCTTGACCGAAGAGGGAGAAGCCGATGGTCGGTTAAGACGCGTTTAAAGTTCGGGTGTACAACGATATGATATAAGTACTTCGGTACATACAATCATTATACATAAAATTCTTTTACCCAAGTCACTTGGGGGATCTTAAAATTTACATGAGCTATTTTATAGTAAATGTGTTTTCTTCTTGGTCATTGCAAAGTCTTTTTCTATCGCTCCTTTTTCGACGTGAGTGTGTGGTCAATAGCCAGATGACCCATTTTCTCTCTAGTGACCACTCAAGTTTAGTTCGCTAAACTGGTCTAACGAGAAGCACCCCGCCTTCGGGATAGGAGGCTGCAGCCGTAGACTGACCCGCTTGAAGTCTTGAGATCGGATGTGTAATATTAATGCACGACAGAAGCACAATTTTTTCCCAATTTTCGGATTGGCACTGAACACTTGATCTTGTTCGGACGTCATGTTTTTACTAACGTTTTTTGGTTTTCCAAGCTTTTTGGCACATTTAAACTATTTGTGTGTTTCCAGCACAAGTCTCACAGTGCAATGCCGGACACCTTCATAGATTCGGCAAAAACATTCTCAGATACTGCTATATATGCATCGGTTTTGAATTGTGTCTTCGGGCAATAGTTGGGTTGCCCGGCTCCTGTGCTTGCCTCCTACGTTCCGCTTTATTCGGCTAGGTGTGCAAAGGGAGAACCACTGGGATTGTGCTTCCAGCTCACATAGTTAAGCACCTCAGTGGAGAAAGCCAAAAACTGACTGTCACAAATAAGCGTAAACTGGTCAGCGATCCGATGACTGTGTTAAATGCTGGGCCATTCATAACATTGGCCGAAGTGTTTATGGCTTGACCTCGACTGTCGCCGAACACTACGGGGGGCTAGTAACTGGCCTCCCAAACTAAATCCTCGATATTTTGCTCTTACATTAGAGCTGAGGTTTCATGATCATTCTTAGCATGACAACCCAAAGAAAGGAACCGATAGCGGGACTATTTTCTTTGGAAGACATTTCTTATGTTAAACAATAATATAACATATCTCTCTGCGTACCTTTGTTTATAAAACCGTATGGCCAGATTGCCTTGTTTGTCGTAAATCTTTGCCCTCATAAAGGCTTTATAAAGTAGGACAAACACTCCTCGGCTACTGGCCGAGGAGGTGGAAGCTGATGATCGGTCAACAAAGTTTTGTACAATGCGGATCCGGTCATTAATAATGTAAAGTACTTGGATACATAGAGTCATTACACATAATTTGTGATCTTACTATGGATATCGATCCTTAATACGGCCACCCGCGCCCTTAATAAGGCTCGGGGGCTACTGGGCTTCGGGCTTATTATTTACAAATATTAAAGGGGCACATCGATCGCCTGATCTGGTGTTGCCACCCGACCAGTGTCTCGGGGGCTACTGCATTGCCTATCCAATGCAGAAAAATTTAAGTGCAATACAGTTTCCGAGGAGATTATGATCCTTAGGTTGGTCGGTCGCACCCAACCTGAGTCTCGAGGACTGAGCATGCCGCTTTTTGTGTTCTGCCGAGCTAGGACTTGATGCTCATGCCGATTTTGCAAATCAACCTAAGTCTCAGCGGCTATTGGGATCAGCGGTCTTACGTCATCCTTCAGGTGCATCTCAGGTTTTAGACCGATACACACCTTGAGGGCTACTGGTTATATATCTCGGCAGAGAATAAATTGCACCAATGAAAAATATTGACAAAAAATTGGCCCACGGTTGGGGTGGTGCACCACCTCGGAAGCAGTCCGGCATAAAGCTCGGGCGCTAGCGGCTAGCTCCATAGAGGGCATTTCCGGCATTAAGCTCGGCTAAACTCCTTCAACTTTTTTGGACCAAGATGATCTATGACATCTTGGATGTAGTCCGGCGTTGGGGCTCGGATACATTTCGGCGTTAGAGCTCGAAAGCAGTCCGGCATTGGTGCTCGGCTGCAAAAGATACCTCGAATGCAGTCCGGCGTTGGAGCTCGGACGCAAGAGGACACTGCCTCCCGGGAACAACCTCAAACCCGAGGTGTGGCATAAAAATAACAAGGCATTGATAAAGGCCAGAAACTTAAAGGGGCTCCTCAGATACCCGACGTGTAAAACTCATCGAATGCATTTCGGCAATCCTCAAGATCGAAGATGAGAAGATTTGTTGAACCAGTTTTCAAGACCGACAATCTAAGATGAAGAACAGTTCGGAAGAATCGAGGAGCGTCCCTAACGTGAAGACCGATTCAGGGGGCTACTGACGGTGTCCTGGACTAGGGGGTACTCACCACGTCATCATCCGATCTGTTAGATTGGACCGAGGACCCCCATGGTCGTATACTCATGGGCCAGTTCAGACAGTTGCCAGATACATGGAAGATTCCACAAGACTTGGTGATCAAGACAAGGACTCCTCCCCACCGGCATATTCGTCTAGGACTCTTGTTATCCTAGGCCTCTGGTGCATTATATAAACCGAGGCCAGGCTAGTCGATAGATAATATACATACAATCATACCATAGGCTAGCTTCTAGGGTTTAGCCTCTTCGATCTCGTGGTAGATCAACTCTCACAATACCCATATCATCAAGAATAAATTAAGCAGGACGTAGGGTTTTACCTCCATCAAGAGGGCCCGAACCTGGGTAAAACATCGTGCCCCCTGCCTCATGTTACCATCCGCCTTAGACGCACAGTTCTGGACCCCCTACCCGAGATCCGCCGGTTTTGACACTGACAAACGTCATAATTTGGCTGTGGCCGACTGAGCCTATTCCGAATAGCTACTTCGGCTTGGTGCGGCGGCTTGTTGATGCGGCGCCACGTATAGACGTTGTTAAGAGGTCGGCATGCATTGAGGGTGCACGGATGGTCTTTGCCCGTGTCAAGACATACTGGGGGAAGATGAAGGCCATCAATGTTGCTGCGAAGAGTCCACCCAAGGGCAAGGACCATCACGCACCAGAGCAATATTTTGAGGACGTCTTAGAGGCTGCCCGCTTGATAGAGGGTCAATGCTCAAAAAACATAATATTCGAGTGAGATGAATGTGAATTTTAAAAGACAATTTTATATTTTATCTATTTTTATGTTTTGCTCGAAAGATTTTGTTCCTCCTATGCGGCCATTTTTATATAATCTAAAAGTTTTCCAGTAGTCGGCTTCAGCCCGCTTGAAGGAAGTACGTGGGTGTTCGGAAAAGCATTTGATCACTCTTGACCCAACGTCTTGGTCCATGAAGGAGGTGACAATGCGGCGAGCCAGGCAATCAGACTATAGGGCGTTAACACTTTCACTTAGCCATAGGAGTTTTATGGTGGGTCTACGATATAGCCCCTGGTATACACGCGGCTTATTTTTAATAATATGTGTTGCCAAAAATGATTTGAAAAAGATCCTTCGTATGACACGGAAAGAATCGCTAAAGATTCTAATAAGTTGGTGAGTGGTTGACCAGCTCTCGCCACATCATGACAGTCAGTTTTCGGCTTTCTCTACTGAGGTGCTTGACCAGATGAACCGTAAGCACAATCACAGCAGTTCTCCCTTTACTACCCTAGCCGATAGAGCAGAACATAGGGTAGCAAGCACAAGAGCCGGGCAACCCAACTATTGACACAAGACATGATTCAGAGCTGATGCATATAAGGCCAAACTCCCGACGCTGAAGTACGCTATAAAGTTTTTCGGACTTGCCGGCAACTCATTTGTTCCCATACCAAGCCCCTGGCAGGTTATGCCGAGGTGTGTGTGTAAAACAACCACAGGAGCAAAAATTCGGATCGATTAGGGAAAAAGTCAATACTGGACACTGGTTACTTTTACTAGGAGCTGAGTGATATGCCAATTATTATATATATAACAAAGCCGCGACTTTGCTATTTGACATGCCAGGGGTTGATGGCTAAGGAAAAAGGCACTGTACAGGCTCGGAATAGAGAGTGCGGTCTACAAAAAGTTATTTTGGACCTCCTGCCGCACGTCTGCACCGCCTGTCCTCGGTTGAGGGATTCATTGACAGGAATAACCCTTGGGTGACTGTACGAACCCGAACTCTGGTAGAGTCCTCGAGTGACCAGCCCTTGAGCTATCTGTAGAGGGAATAGTAAAAAAGGAAAAGGGCAGTTAGAAAAGTAGGGGGGTTTGCAGGCCCACCCTCATTATGCGTCCGCCGATACCCAGGGTATTTCAAGTGCATAATTATGTGTGTGCAGTTCCCACTTTGAAGGCATATTGGGTGAATGGCAGAAGCCAAATTGCTAGTCCAATATGGAAATTTATTGGTCATGTTGAATGGAGCCCGGCGACATGATGGCCGACATGGTATGCGGCGTGATAAGGCCGCTGTGTAGTTCGGCTGAGGTAGTCGTACTATGATCTCCCGTATGGAGGGAGTGTTCCGTGTGCTCACCTCCAGGGGTGTCTGTCACATATACCATGTTTACTGTTTTTGCGTCGGGGGGAAACTGCTTCTGACCCCCATTGTTTGGTTGGTGAGCCTGTTCGTCGTCGCTATCATAGGGCGGCCTCTTCCCCTTTTGTTCGACAGTTAACTTGCCGCCCTGTTTGAAGACCCAACAACTTCTGTTGGTGTGATTAGCTGGTTTATTGGGGTGGCCATGGATCTGGCAGGGCCTATCCAATATTTTTTCTAGATTGGATGGTCTGTCTTTGTTTGCCGTAAATGGCTTTTTCCGTTGGCTGGGTTTGGGGCTGCTGAGTCCAGCATTGACCGTTGTGTCCTGTGTGCCCTCATTATTATTGTGACATTTGTTTTTATTTCGTCCTGGCTTTCCATTACCATCCCGCACTTCGGAGGTGCCCGGATCGCTGGCGCTATTGCTTCTACGGGCGAGCCAGCTGTCTTCTCCCGCAGAAAAGCGGGTCATCTGTGCGGTAAGGGCTGACATAGACTTTGGTTTTTCCTGACCGAGGTGGCGGGCAAGCCACTCGTCCCGGACGCTGTGTTTGAAGGTCATGAGGGTTTCCGTGTCCGGACAGTCAACAATTTGGTTCTTTTTAACTAAAAACCTGGTCCAGAGCTTTCTGGCAGACTCTCCGGGCTGCTGGACAATGTGACTTAGGTCATCGGCATCTGGTGGCTGAACATATGTACCTTGAAAGTTATTGCGGAATGCATCTTCCAACTCCTCCCAGCTGCCAATTGAGTTTTCAGGCAGACTGTTTAACCAGTGATGAGCTGGTCCTTTGAGTTTTAACGGGAGGAATTTGATGGCATGAAGGTCGTCTCCGCAGGCCATGTGGATATGGAGAAGGAAATCCTCAATCCACACCGTGGGATCTGTTGTTCTGTCATATGATTCAATATTTACGGGTTTAAACCCTTCTAGGAACTCGTGACCCATTACTCCATCAGTGAAGCAAAGAGTGAGTGCGGCACCTCTATATCGGAACGCATCGCGACGTAGCTCCAATGAAGTCCGCTTGTAGTTTTCGGCCTGGGCGTGACTAGGTTTGTCGCATCCGAATAGATAGCCATCATCGCGTGTCGCGGTACATCCTTGTGATCTGTAGATCAATCTGGTATATCCTGCTTTACTGTCCAGGTCCCGCCGAAGGCCATATGTATCACCCCGAGCTGTGTTGTTTCTGTTTTTACGTGGTGGTGGGGCGGATCGCTGTTCGGCTTCAATTGCCGCTTTATCCTGGCCAAGTTGTGGTCGACCTGCCGCATTGTCCCGACCGCACTATGGTCGGTCGGCCACATTGCGCGAGTGAGGTATGAGCTTTAGAGCCTCCTCATCAAACTAGGGTAGCAGTTTGCGCTTTGGGTAACTCCTGGCTGGGAGCTTGTGGCCGCATTCTTTAGTCACGACATTAGTCAATCTGTCGTTGAGCAGATCTTGGTCAGCTTGAAGCTGCTGCTGTTTCTTTTTTAGGCTCCTTGAAGTGGCTATTAGCCTGCGCTTGAAGCGCTCCTGCTCGAGAGGCTCCTCGGGCACGATGAAATCCTCGTCGTCCAGGCTTACCTCATCTTTGGAGAGCGGGGGATAATTATTGTCATCCCAATCGTCATGTATGGCCTGTTCATTAGGGCTAACTTGCCCATTTTCCCATTCCTCCTGTTTGGAGGTTACCTCACCGGGGTCTTTATTATCTTTGGGTTCGTCCGGAGTACTATTTTCCCCGGTGCCAGTGTTACTATCCTTTGAACGACGTGACTTAGAGCGGCGCCGAGGACGCCGACGTTTTTGCTGTGTCTCAGGAGGTTTATTCTCGACTGGATATTCTTTGTCATCGTCGTTGGTTGTTTTGGATGTGTCCACCATGTACACAACGTACGAAGAGGTGGGCGTCCAGCGTCCAGTGAATGGCGGACTTTGATTTTGCTCCTCATCAGCATCGTCGTTAGTAGCATCGATGTCTTCGAAGTCGTAATCGAGCGTGTCGGTTAAATCCTCGACTGTGGCTATGAAGTGGGTTGCGGGTGGGAAGCAAGATTCTCCATCATCAGCCCCTAGTTCGAACCGAACATAGTTCGGTTGTGAGTCCCCCGCCAAGGACATGTTTTTTAATGAGCTTAGCACATCGCCCAAGGGTGAGTGCTGGAAGATGTCTGCGGCGATGAATTTGAAGATCGATAAACGATCAAGTTCGGCGCCCGCAAACTCAAACGGTTCGGAACTTACTGCTGGAAACGAGTCCGAAGTTCCAGAGCCGTAGATATCGTGTGAGGTTAAGTACATGTGCAGCTCCAACGCCGGGGAATCTGTGGCCTCCGTGGTGGGGTTGAGCCTCCGGTCCTTGGATGGCACAGTATGCTCCGGATCTAAAGCCAGAGCGGTTAGAGGAGCTATCTCCTGGATGTGATCTGATGACATATTTAGGTCATGTCCATCGGGGTGACCAGGAGCAGTTTCCACGGTCTAGAATCCAGCGAAGATCAAGTCTTCGCGGATGTCCGCAACGTAGTTCAAACTTCCATATCTGACCTGGTGGCCAGGGGCATAGCTATCGATCTTCTCCAGATGGCCAAGCGAGTTGGCCCGCAATGTGAAGCCGCCGAACACGAAGATCTGTCCAGGGAGGAAGGTCTCACCTTGGACATCATTGTTGTTGACATTGAAGGGGCCATCAAACCTTTTGGGGACGGCATAGTAGAACTCTCAATGAAAGCACCAATGTCGGTGTCAAAACTGGCAGATCTCGGGTAGGGGGTCCCGAACTGCGTGTCTAAGGTTGATGGTAACAGGAAACAAGGGACATGATGTTTACCCAGGTTCGGGCCCTCTCTATGGAGGTAATACCCTACATTATGCTTGATTGATATTGATGAATATGAGTCTTACAAGAGTTGATCTACCACGAGATCGTAATGGCTAAACCCTAGAGGCCCAACTTGTATGGCTATGGTAATGAATATATCTCTCCCCCCTCCGGACAAAGTCCTCCGGTTTATATAGACACGGGAGGATCTAGGGTTACACAAGGTCGGTTACAAAGAAAGGAATCTAAATATTTGGTCACCAAGTTTGCCTTCCATGCCAAGGAGAGTCCCACTAGGACACGGCTGCAATCTTCGGTCTTTGTGTTCTTCATAGCCCATCAGTCCGGCCCATGGCTAATAGGCCGGACGCTCGAGCGGGAGGATTGCTCTCCACTCGGAATAGCTTTTGTAACTTAGGCGAATCGGGTTTGCAACTAAGCCCTTTGAAACTTAGGCGAATCGGGTTCGCGGCTAAGCCCCTGAGTCGGCGGATTTCTCTCCACTCGGAGTAGTTTTGTAACTTAGGCGAGTACGGGGTCGCAGCTAAGCCCCCGAGTGGGAGGATTGCTCTCCACACGGAGTAGTTTTATAACTTACGCGAGTACGGGGTCGGGGGTAAGCCCCCGAGTGGGAGTATTGCTCTCCACTCGGAGTAGTATTGCAACTTAGGCGAGCACGGGGTCGCAGCTAAGCCCCCCAGTAGGAGGATTGCTATCCACTCGGAGTAGTTTTGTAACTTAGGCGAGTGCAGGGTCGCAGCTAAGCCTCCGAGTAGGAGGATTGATATCCACCCAGAGTAGTTTTGTTACTTAGGCGAGTACGGGGTCGCAGCTAAGCCCCCGTGTGGGAGGATTGCTCTCCACTCAGAGTAGTTTTGTAACTTAGGCGAGCACGAGGTCTCAGCTAAGCCCCCAAGTGGGAGGATTGCTCTCCACTCAGTGTAGTTTTGTAAGTTAGGCTAGTACGGGGTCTCAACTAAGCCCACGAGTGAGAGGATTTCTCTCCACTTGAAGAAGTTTTGTAACTTAGGCGAGTACAGGGTCACAGCTAAGCACCCGAGTGGGAGGATTGCTCTCCACTCCGAGTAGTTTTGTAACTTAGGCGAGTACGGGGTCGCAGCTAAAACTCTGAGTGGGAGGATTGGTACCCATTTGGAGTAGTCTTGTTACTTAGTCGAGTACGGGGTCGTAGCTAAGCCCCCGAGTGGGAGGATTGCTCCCCACTCAGAGTAGTTTTGTAACTTAGGCGAGTACGGGGTCGCAGCTAAGCCCCCGAGTGGGAGGATTGCTCGCCACTTAGAGTAGTTTTGTAACTTAGGCGACCTGGGGTCGCAGCTAATCCTCCGAGTGGGAGGATTGCTCTCCACTCGGAATAGCTTTTGTAACTTAGGCGAATCCGGTTTGCGACTAAGCCCTTTGAAATTTGGTGAATTGGGTTCGCGGCTAAGCCCCCGAGTGGGAGGATTTCTCTCCACTCGGAGTAGTATTGTAACTTGGGCGAGTATGGGGTCGCATCTAAGCCCCCGAGTGGGAGGATTGATCTCCATTTGGAGTAGTTTTATAACTTAGGCGAGTACGAGGTCGCAGGTAAGCCCCCCGAGTGGGAGTATTGCTCTCCACTCGGAGTAGTTTTGTAAGTTAGGCTAGTACGGGGTCGCAGCTAAGCCCCCGAGTGAGAAGATTTCTCTCCACTTGGAGAAGTTTTGTAACTTAGGAGAGTCCGGGGGTCGTAGCTAAGCGCCCGAGTGGGAGGATTGCTCCCCACGCGCAGTAGTTTTGTAACCTAGGCAAGTACGGGGTCACGGCTAAGCCCCCGAGTGAGAGGGTTGCTCTCTACTCAGAATAGTTTTGTAACTTAGGCGAGTATGGGGTCGTAGCTAAGACCCCGAGTGGGAGGCTTTGTCCCCACTCGGAATATTTTTGTTACTTAGGCGAGTACGGGTCGCAGCTAAGCCCCCGAGTGGGAGGATTACTCCCCACTCAGAGTAGTTTTGTAACTTAGGCGAGTACGGGGTCGCAACTAAGCCCCCGAGTGGGAGGATTGCTCTCCACTTAGAGTAGTTTTGTAACATAGGAGACCCGAGGTCGCAGCTCAGCCCCGAGTGGGAGGATTTCTCTCCACCCGGAATAGGTTTAGTTACTTAGGCGAGTACAGGGTCGCAGCTAAGCCCCCAAGTGGGAGGAT